>NW_027223768.1:3245000-3637500 GCF_028538775.1 Myotis yumanensis
GCTATGACATGTACGAAAACAAAACAAAACGAGATGGAAAAAACCCTTCTAACAATTTCCTTTTGGCTATCAGACTTAAACAAGAGTCATTTTTCAAACAGAAGAATAAGGACAGCAGATGTAATATCAAAGATGGGCTAAATAAACACCAAAGACAGAAACTGGGGCAGATACAGCTCCAGAAAAATGAATATTAACAGGTAAAAAGAAGTTGCAGCCCAGATACACACATAAGAAAAACAGCGCTTAGGGTCAGCCCTGTCCCAACTTTGCTTTACATCCAGCAGAAAAGCTGGTGCGAAGTAGGTGGAATGACAGAGCACACAGGCCAAGAGCAACGTACCTGAAGACCGATGGGACCAGGGGGTCCCGGGAAGCCTCTTGCTCCCTCATCCCCTTTCTGTCCAAACATCCCCTGCTGACCTCTGGGCCCTGGCTCCCCGTCACCTCCCTGGTGGAGAACAAGGAAAATGATCACAAACTGGGAAGATGGTGGCTGGGATACACGTCGTCATAAAGTATAAGTCCTTCTGGTGGAATCCAAGCTGGTGTAGGCAGGAGTAAACGAGTAGCAAGTGGATTAGGCTTCCATTCTCTGCTGCAAATATCCCAGTGTTTGTTTTGTTCATATTCTTTGTTTCTGGGATACGGCTGATTTTAATTTTCTTGTGTATGCCAAGTGAAGTAAAAACTTTGTGGTTGGGGGGCAGGAGGCGGGTAAGAGATCAACTGAAGGACTTGTATGCATGCATATAAGCATAACCAATGGACACAAGACACGGGGCGGGGTGGGGGGTAGGCCGGGGGAATGTCAAGGGGAATAAAAAAAAGGAGACATATATACTCTTTGTAATACTTTAAGCAATAAAACAAAATAGAAAGAGAGAAAGAAAGAGGAAAAAAAAAGCTTTGTCATAAGGAAAAATAACGCTCAGCATTGACTATAATGTACTTCCCAACTGGTTAGGGACTCTTGTGGGATGAAGTCACAAGGGCTTTTGTTGATAGAGATCAGCTCGGTAGCTCTGTTAGATCTTTTACATTTCAGTCCATATTAAGCATACGAACAATATCACATAGTCTGGCTATGCAACAGTTCATGAATTTAACCGGGGACTGTAAGGATTTAGGTGGGCTGGGCAAGGAGGGATACTTACAGCAATTCCGGGGGCGCCGACGGGACCCTGAAGACCTGGGGGGCCGGGAGGACCCTGGGGGGAGAGAAGAATCAGGAATTCTGCCACTGAGGCCAGAGAGTCTCAGGAGCCGAGAGCGGACCATGCTCTTCACTTGGCGATGAAAAGAAGTCTTTTCAGTGTAGCGCAGTCCACCACTGTGGGCGTTCGTCCTTGAGACTCACAGGTGTGTGGCTGCATCCATTTTACATCAGCCGGTGGGAAAGCCACTCGGGTCTGTGATGTTGCAGGTATTTAGACACGGGTTTCTGTGCTCACATAAATAGTGGTGAAGTTTCACATCTGAAAATTTTCAGAAAACCCGGTCTCTTGAATGAGGGATGTATGAGTCAGAGGGAGCACATGAGAAGTTCACCTGTGTGCTGTCACTCTAAGTGCATGCTGGGAGGTGGGGCCCTCTGCATGGGGAAGGTAGTGGTGTGGGGAAGTTAGACTGGTCCCCATATGTAAACACGTGGAACTGAGTGTTACTTAGTAGGTATACCAGGACTCCTTCTTGTGAACAATAGATTTGAGTAGGCTTCTTAGTCTTACAGGAACACATGTTTCTTGCTAACTTACGTCTTATATGTCAATACTGAAAAGGCCTTATAAATCATCCAGGCATGAAAGACTCATTGGATTAGATTGTTCCTTAGCGTAGCCGCTCCGAGTTGGAAAAAGTGCTTAAAGCGAAGTTCCAGGGAACCCGAAACCCTTTCAGGTGTGAACGAGGTCAACATTCTTTTCATAACAATGAAGACTTTACTTGTCTTTAAACCACATGAAAATCTGAACTAATGATGGCAGGTAAAATTGCTGGTTGGAATTATTGCATGTATCTGAATATACACTGAGTCTGATGTTGGCTGTGGGCTTGTCATCTATGGCCTTTATTAAGCTGAGGTATGTTCCCTCTATTCCCACTTTGCTGAGACTTTTTGTCATAAATGGGTGCTGGATTTTATCAAATGTTGTGTGTAGTGATGTGATCATGCAGTTTTTATCCTTCATTTTGTTTGTGTGGTGTATCACGCTTACTGTTTTACGGATATTGCACCAGCCTTGCATCCCCAGAATAAATCCCACTTGATCGTGGCATATGATCTTTTCAATGTGTTGATGGATTTGGTTTGCTAATATTTTGTTGAGGGTTTAAGCATCTATGTTCATCAGGGATACTGGCCTGTAATTTTCTTTCTTTGCCGTGTCTTTATCTGGCTTTGGAATTAGAATAATGCTGGCCTTGTATAGGGAACTTGGAAGTCTGCCCTCCTCTTGAATTTTTTGAAATACTTTGAGAAGGATAGTGGAAAGGGGTTTTATTAGAATCGACTGAATTCAAAGTAATATTGGATATAAACTGTAATTGAAAACAATTCAATTTAAAAAATAGAGTTGATTGAATCCCAAATGTTATAGTGCTGATGTGATAATCTTCTGATACATAAATAAGCAGTACTAATTCTCTACCCACGGTTATCGGCAGAAGGAGTTAAGTGAATAATGCCCCCTCACTACAAAGCAGGAAACTCACATTTTCTCCTTTGTCACCTTTGCTGCCTTTCTGTCCGGGCTCACCGATTTCACCCTGTATTGGAAAATTCGAGGTAAAGTTTATCTGTAGTATGCCATACCAATGCACCATCATCACTATTATTTCCCTATTAAATCTGATGTTTACATAATTGCAGGCTAGCCCTTAATGTCCCTGTTTCAATTGTAAAAGGCAGGTTCCCTCCGCTTCTCACTTTCTGGTATTGACTAAAACACAACTGAAGTCAACTCAACCTGGAAGAATACTGCAATAGGATTTTCACTTTATAAAATCCATTTTGTCTGAAAAATTACCATGATTGATAACAGAAGTACATTGATTTCTTAAAAAATGTATAATTACATGGTAATGAAAAAGTATTTTTTCTCCTTGTTTCCAAAATGTTGCACATTATCATAGCATTCACCAGTGTTGCTATAGTGCCTCACAATAACATTAGACGATATATAAATTCAGACACAACATCATAGCTATACGTTCAGAATGAAGAGCTCAGAATCTTTTCTGTTAGTAACAGAGAGAGAGGTGCAGGATTATCAAACATGTTTGCAGCCCATTCCTAAGTCCTTACTCTGCAATACCCAAGATGCAAGGGCTGGGTGTACACAAGTAATTGATGACACTAATTTCACATTTATTCCGAAAGCCTATGTATTCACACACAAATGAGCAATTGGGCACCTGCTACTTTTTCCTCATCCTCTTTGTTCTTGTGCCTGTTCCCTGTCCTTGTTCATATCCCACCTATTTCATGGATGCTTACTAACCCCCAAAATCTGAAATAAAACTTTGGAGCCCATGCCAGATGCATGAAAATTTAGAGGAGGCACCTTCAGATCTGGGGTCTAGTCCTAGGTTAACACTAGGGCTCTTGAGGAAAAGCCACTTTCACAGGATACACGAACAAAAAGAGGGGACCCACCTTGTCTCCATCCTCCCCGGGGGAGCCGGCGGGCCCAGCCGGCCCCGGGAGCCCCACAGGGCCTTGCACTCCGTCCCTGCCCGCGGGGCCTTGGGGCCCCTTCTCTCCCTGTAATTGAAAAGCCAACAGACCGTCACTTTGTGGTGAGAAGCCTGCACATTAGCTGTTTGCTACAGATTTAAGGAGCAGCGCTAACAGTCACACTCCAGCTTCCATATTTGCAAGGAAATTGCCTAAAGTTCTCAAGAAAAAAGTATTTTGTAAAGGAGGACGCAGAAAACCCATTGCCTCCTTCCCAGGCAGGACGCTCTCCTTGGTAACGAGGTACGAATCGCGGGCGATGGCCCACAGGTCTGATCGATTCATCTTAGAATTTTTATTTCGAGCACACATTTCCTAATCAAGTTCCGAATATCCATAAATCGGATGCTTGATGTTTGCAAAAACTCACTGAGCCTTTCTTCTTGGAGAAAGCTTTTATTTCTTGGAGGGTGATACCAGACACTGGCCTTTAGGGCTAAAAATGCATGAAAACACATTTGCTCACTGCCCAACCTGGCAATAGGTTTCGTTTGTGACCTTTCTTGTATTTTTAATAAATGTTTCATGCATATTATACAAAGTGATTTAGAACTACAGTTTCACTTGATCCCCACAAAATATTGTGGCTATCTTCTTTTCTGTCCAAGGGGTCATGGCCTCATTTTAACATTCTAAATGTTTCTGAAAGGTAATCGTTTACAGAAAACAATCATTTTAATTTGGAAACCTTTGAATAATATCACAAACAGTAATGAGAGCAAATGCTTGGACAATGAACTCAACTAGTTTAATCTAAAGCTAAAACTAAGTCTTCGTGATAATAAAAAGTATTTTTAAAATTATAGGCTTAAACTAGATTACATATTTCAAGACTGACATGTATACAAATCTATTAAACTCATATTTTTGTGTATGATGTCTGATTTTCATCTACATTTACTGAATGAGTTTGTGTTTTCATCTTGGAGGATGAGAGAAAGCTTTTATTTTTTAGAAAATTAATATGATTACACCAAAAGCAGGAACCAAAAGAGGGAAGAGATCTTGACACAGCAACATAAACCTAGTGAAGAACAAAATATAGCTTATGATCACAAGTATAAAAATTTAAAAATCCAATACATGTGCGATGAAGTAACTGGTCAGATGTTCCCTATCTCATTCACTGGAGACCCAAACTCAAATCGCATGAGAAGAGCTGCCACTTCCTATAGGTTTCACTTGCATGAAAATGATTGGAAATAAATTTGTACTGCCCTGGCTGGTTTGGCTCAGTGGATAGCACGTCAGCCTGTGGACTTAAGGGTTCCAGGTTCGGTTCTGGTCAAGGGCAATGCCCAGTTTGTGGGCTCGATCCCCAGTAGGGGGCGTGCAGGAGGCAGCCAATCAGTGATTGCCTCTCATCATTGAAGTTTCTCTCTCTCCCTCTCCCTTTCTCTTTGAAATCAATAAAAATATATATTTAAAAAATAAAGTTGTATTACAAGAAGAGAGAAAAGTTCACACCTTTCTAAAATATAGCGGCAAGGTATAGTTTTAATCAAAACTCCAATTTTATTTTTTTCTTAAAGGAGCCAAATCAGGAGCCTTTTACATTAATAATATCCAACTCCCTCACAGAATTAGGGTTTCATAAAGTGTGGAAAAATATCAGCTCATTTCATTGAATTTGAAATATTCTCTCCTATAAAAATAAAGAAGTGTGTTTCTATGCCAGGCACATATGCAGTGAGAATGCAGTGGCGTGTGAAGAGCTAATATCCTTGAATAAAAAGTAATAACTTTTGCAGGGCGGCAGGATAATATGTTTTTCTCCTTGAAATTACTTACAGGAGCACCTTTCTCTCCGGCTGGACCGGGGGGACCCTGGGGTCCTGGACGCCCTGGCAATCCGATGGGGCCTGCGGTGCCCGCCGACCCCCGCTCCCCTGGGGAGCCCTGTACACGGGAGAAAAGGCACGGGTTACTAGTGACGGGACAGGTGAAGCAGGCTTAGGAATCAGGGACCGAGCAGTGGGGTCTTACAGTCCACAGTGCAAGGTCACTTTTAGACAATTACAAAATCTCAAGCAAGAACAGCTGTGCTCACTAGTTGAAAGATTAATTTCTAGTCCAATACCAGAGTTAGGAAATATTATTGATAAGATAAAATAATTTCAAAGGCACATATACTTAATTTTTTGAAGATGTTATATATTTTTTCATTTAAATGTAAAATTATTATACAATTAGAGATATGCATTAGTCTTTTTATAAAGTCTGTGAACATGATGGCTTTAAAAAATATAGGATCTAAATGTACTTATGTGTGGTCAATAGAAATTTCCCAGATTTTCAGGAGAAAAAAACTTCAGGTGAATGTGTATTTTCCTGAAATGATGGTGGTATAAAAATTAAGACAAATATATATTTCCTTAATTGGATACCTGATGACTGGCAAGTACATAAAAAAAACTTATGGCTTTTACTTAAGAAAAGAATGCTTGTTAGTTTTATAGTGAAGTATGTCTAATATTTAAAATCAATCAAATATTTTCATGTATATGAGAGAGAAAGAATGCTGATTTGAATCAATGACAATGCCCACAGTTGGTAGGTATTACGTAATATTTTTACTGTACAAAGCTGAGCTAGTTTAATGACTCCCTGGGAGTATTAATAAGATTACATTTCAGATTGCCATCTTGCCTGTGAAACCTGCATTAAAATTAACAATGAAAACATATTACTTTTCTGTAGTTAAAACATTGCTCATGATAATGTCACAGCTCATTCATTTCAAAACAACGGATGAAAACTTTTTCCATGTGTATTTGCTCCCCAAAGTACAGCTGTAATTTCCTTTTGTCAGTTATTTCAAACATTCTGTAAGTCTAGATATTTTTAATAACAGCATGCTCTTCAATGCTTTTCATTTTATACACCCATAAATGAAAAGGGAAGATCTCCAGTGATACGTGGCGATTAAGCAAATCCTATTGAAAACTTGCAAGTCTCACTGGAAGATCCCCAGGCGGACTTTGAACAGAATAAACCTATGAATCCTCTAGTAGCAGCAGAATCACTAATGAGGTCCCATTTCTTTTAAATGAAAATTTGAACCCAATAATAAAAAGAGAACCCATTCACACGTTCCACAAAAACACAGCAAGAATCCGAGCCATGTGCCTGGGAATACAGAATGTATCATGGTGGATATCAGCCCTTGAACAAACACATCGTAATGTGTTTTTCCCACCAAGGGTAGACATCTGTAGTGATGGACATTACTGCGTTTCTCTGTAACTGGCTATAGTAGAAACGCAGGGCGTGATAATTGTCAGATAAGTAATTGCATCTAAAAGGAACATGTTTGGGTTTAAACGTAGCTTAAGCGGATGATGATCACCTCCACAGGGGTAGAATTTTGGGGGGGTTTTCTCTCCTCACTGATCTCCAGCAATTCACGTAACTGCTGGCACACAGTAGGCCCTCAGTAATGTGTCCACTGTGTGTATGGCCTTTTCCTTCCCAGCACTGGAACCACTAGCCTCCTCCCACCGCGAGCAAACCATTCACTTCTCCCTGACTCACTCTTCTTGCAGATTACAAAGAGGTTAGATCAGTGAAGCCAAACAGCCTGATAACACATCAAGCAATGCCACCAGTTAGAGCATAAATTCTGAGCACAAACTCCAAGTCCTGTGCCCTCTCAGCCTCTGGCCATTGACCCGCACCATCTCCATCCTTCGCTCCTTCCTGCTTGGATGTAACCATCTCCTGAGCTCTACCCGGCTCCCCATAGAGAGAACCTGCTTTATCTTTAAAACTATAGCACGTGACGCAATTAGTCTGTAGGTGTAACCCTTCTAAGAACTGCGGCTTCCTTGTTTGAGGAGTAAGAGGGAGGCATTGAGAAAAAGGTCCTCTGGAATGGGATGCAGGGCAAACAGAGTGAATAGGAACTGGATAGGAAGATGTTATGTAAGGAAAAGTCAAGGAGAAGAAGAAACATTAGCACAGAGCCAGGAAGAGCCAGGCCGCAGGCTCGGGGAGGGGCCTGACACAGGAGCCACGGGAAGGAAGAGGGTGGACTGTGCGACGGTGCAGCTCGCGCCATCATCTCCCGCAGCTGTCGGCCCCTCATGCCCTTTCTCCATCTGGGACCCCACTTCTCCCGGGGAACAAAGCAAATGTGGTCGTAAAACTCTAGCTTGTACGCATCACACGACTACATTTCTGTGAATCACCTCGTTTTCTGAGAAATGATTATGGTGACGAAGGGGATGCCGTATCAGAAAACAAGGATAGAGGTTACTTAGGGAATGCGTTTTCCTCGGTGTTGCTTTCTGGTAACAGGTGGCAGACGCCATCTGAGAATTTGCTCGCACAGTATATTTGCGCGCATTGTGCGTTCACATAAATGTGCAGCACGGCCCAGCTTATGCTCAGCACGTGGGGAAGGCCGCACCGCCCTCCGCTCTGGCCGGCCGGCCCCTGCTGCTTCTCTGGGCGCGCAGGCAGGCGGCCACTTAGCGGGTGGACCTCTGAGGCAGGAAGCGTGCCTGTGCCTCGATGGGCATCTATCACCAGCTCTCGGATGCCACACGGGGCATCTGATAAGCACACAGAGTTGCCAGACTTCAGAAGCCCAAAGTCACGGCATCCTGTTGGGATCATTTTGTTTGTCATCAGTGAAAGCATTAAAACAATGTTTCTTATCCGTCAGCAGATGAGTGGGTTAAAAAACTGTGGTACATCTACATAATGGAACACTATGCTGCTATAAAAAAGAAGGAACTTTTACCATTTGCAACAGCATGGATGGAGCTGGAGAGCATTATCCTAAGCGAAATAAGCCAGAGAAGGATAAATATGACATGATCTCACTAATGTGTGGGATGTAATGATCAACATAATTTGATTAACTAGATGGATCCAGAGACAAATGGGAAAGGGGGGGGGCGTTTAGAGAGCAACCAAAGGACTTGTATGCATGCATATTAGCATAACCAATGGACACAGACACTGGGCCGTGGGGGCTTGCCCGGGGTGGGAATGGCAGGGGGCGGGGGGGGGGTGGTGTCAATTGGGGAAAAAAGGAGACATATGTAAAACTTTAAACAATAATAATAATAAAAAAATGTTTCTCACCCGGCTGGCGTGGCTCAGTGACTAAGCATCATCGACCTATGAACCAGGAGATCCTGGTTCGATTCCTGGTCAGGGCACAGGCCCAGGTTGTGGGCTCCATCCCCAGTGTGGGGCGTGCAGGAAGCAGCCGGTCCATGATTCTCTCTCATCATTAATGTTCTATCTCTCTCTCCCTCTCCCTTCCTCTCTGAGGTCAATAACAATATATTTTAAGAAAAAGGTTTCTCAATACACATTTACTCCCAGCAGCCAAACTTCAAAAACACTGCAACACCCCAGTTCTGCACTTCAATGACCTAGACAGCGGTGAGCACTTCCAGACTCTGTTTAGACCCAAAAACTAGCTTTTCATCAAATGATCTTTTATTTATGGCTCCAGTGCCAACATCATTCCTTTAGGCAAAAATCATTTTTCTCACCTTGTCTTCTTTGTTCTGTCTTTTAATATATCACTTATTTATTATTTGTTATTTTACCTATCTCCTACCTGGCTTCCTCTGTAAGCCATAGCTCTTTGTAGGAAATGCCCACTTAGTGAATCTATATAACGTCAGTGGGTCTTGTCCAGAATTTTAAAATATTGACTGCAATAAAATATAATAGATAATGTGAAAGTATATTACATGTACTGTTTCATATAGTGAGTTGTACTCAAAAAGTCGTAAGCAAGGAGTTATCTCTCTAGTGTGTCTGTTTTGACTCTGATTTCTGTAAGCTGAAGCACAAAGATTCTAATTTTCATAATTTATGAAAATATATACCAGGTAACTGATCGCAAAATTACAAATATTCTCAAGCTAGGATTCGCAAGAGGTTTTTCTGGGGTTATTCATATCGAGGGCCCTGTCTAAAGCGATCTCCCGTCCTCAAAGAGAACCGGTGGTTGATGCAAATCTAGACGCCGCTGTCCCCCTGCACACCCTCCCTGTGGCCTCCAGCTAGACCTGGCCGAGGCCAGGAAACCCCCTGCACAGTATGTCGCAGAGACAGGGCACAGCTCTGGGTTTCTGACTAAATGGGTTATAAGGAAAGAGAACGGGCATCCAAGGATTCAACCTGCCCATTTGCTTAAGTAGTTTAATCTCTGATTCAGTCAAATTAAATAACTGTTATAAAGAGCACAAGTAGGAGTAGTAAAGCCCAGTGAGCTGGAATACGAGCTCCTCTAACTCTCTCCCTTTTGACACAGTTGCTCACAGGAGTCGGGACAATCAAGAGGACTTGGACAAGGGAGACTAAGAGGAGGGAACTGAAGATGTTTAGAGTGAGAGATGCACAGCTGGAAAGGAGGCTATGCAATGTGCTGGGGTGGCTCTTTGTCGTCAAAGGTCTATAAACTCCAGCTCATCATTTACCTTCTCTAAGCCTCAGGTCTCTCGCCTTTAAAGAGGGAATAATATCTACCTGGCCAGGTTATAAACACCATTAAGATAATGATTGTAAAGTTCATAGCATTAATAATTGAAAGACTAAAAAACACTTGCGATATCATTTCATTTTCTATTTCATTTACCCTTCACATTCTTTATTTACATTCTTTTCCCCAAGAATTCTATTTAGTACCTTTTCCTTCATCTGAATAACAGCAAAATCTCCATCCCTCTCCACCCCTGTGTGTCTCAATCCTGCACGTACCGTTACTTAGTCAATACCCTGAAGGTAACGTTAATAAAACAGACTCTGGTGATTGGGATCAAATTGTGACGATAACCCGTTGATCATGATAAGGAGTTTGGATTCCGAAGGCAGCGTGGGGCCGTGAGATACGTATAAGCAAAGGAACAGCATAGCTAAGGGTGTGTATTCAACTAGAATCGGGGGAACCACTGGCTGAAAAGGGGAAGAAAGTGGAGTCCAGGAAATGTTACTGAGACACGATTAAGCAAGGAAACAAAGGAAAGAGACTGGACAAAGGCAGTGGTCGCAGAAATTAAGAAAAGGGGGGAAATTAAAGAAACATTTTGAATGTGGAACTGGAATGACCTCAACATGTGTAAGGAAGTTGAGAGACAATGTGAGGCAACCGTTAGCTTCTGAGATGGGTGAAATAAAACGCAGCCTGAGAAGAGGCCACTGAACTGGGCAGCTCGGCTGTTTCTGTTAACCTTTCAGGCTACAGCTAAGAACCAAGATGAACTGATGGCGAGCCGTGTTAGACTGCTTTCCTAGGGGGTGGTCAGGTATCTCAAAAAAGGAATCTGGTATTTACTCATTTGCCAATTATTTGATGCGGTTGCATTAACTAAATAAAGCTATCTGGAGAATGTATACATGGATATACACTTTTCGGGCTTCTGCGATGTGTAAATAAGCATTGATAACATTCCAGTCTCACCGAGTACTCAGAATCAGACAAATTACTATTTCCCTCCTGACAGCACGGAGGAGCAGTGTTTTCAGTCCTCTGAACTCTCCGTTTCTGCACTCATTAGTACAAGCAATTAGCAGCAGCCCAGCGCTGGCTGGCTTGATTGACACGTGTTTATTTCTCTCCGCACGCCGTGGGAGCACAGCGGGAGGATAATGGAAGGAGAGGTGTAATTTGCAGCCATGGCTGGCATGGTTGTTTATTACAATCATACTTACCACTGGACCTGGTGGGCCCTGGGGACCCTCTCCTCCTTTCAGGCCAGGTGTACCCTGGGAAAAGCGGGGGGAAACGGAGAAAATGAATCGGTGCGAATTGAATATAAATTCAAGGACAGCATGACTGGTAAAATGAGGGTGTGGGGAAGTGTTTTTAGACACAAACACATATTGCGATATAGACGATGACACATTTCCCTTTCATTAGTCACGAATCTTTATTTAGTTAAAAAAAGAAAAGCAAATGTTTCGCCCTAATGTTTGGCTCAGTGGATAGAGCATCGGCCTGCGGACTCAAGGGTCCCAGGTTCGATTCCGATCAAGGGCATGTACCTTGGTTGCGGGCACATCCCCAGTGGGGAGTGTGCAGGAGGCAGCTGATCGATGTTTCTAACTCTCTATCCCTCTCCCTTCCTCTCTGTAAAAAATCAATAAAATATTTTTTTTAAAAAAAAGCAAATGTTTCTAATAAGCAGTTTCATTCACGGTGATAGTACCTGAGCTCCAGGAAGACCTCGTTCGCCAGGGAAACCGCGGAGACCTGCTGGACCGTCTTTCCCCGAGACGCCTTGAGGACCTGGGTCGCCCTAAGGGGTAGAACATGCATCCGTCATAGGGAGCGATTTCCATACATGTGACCACAAACAAAACTGTAGCTCCCCCTATCATGTCACAGTGAGCACATGATGGGAAAGGCCACATACATTAAAATAAAGTAACCACGACTTATATATATTTCATATGGGTATAAATGGATGGTTTTATAGTCAATGGAGCAAGCTTCTTATATCACTGTTCGGTCACGCCTTGAGGTACAGCCAAGTGCGTATTTCAGTGACGTTTCTTTCTGACGTTCATGGGAACGCCCCACCACCGTGTAGTTAGCCCAGCTATGACCAGGGCCACGGGGCTGGAGTGAACAGTAGGTGGATGTTGCTGGCCAAGAACATCCCTGAGCATCTGTACCTTTGCACCTTCTTTTCCTGCAGCGCCAGGAAGGCCTTGCTCACCAGGCGGCCCCGGGGGGCCAGGATGTCCACGTTCGCCCAGGGGACCGGTCTCGCCAGTGGGCCCCTCAATGGAAAGGCAGAACTCGTTAGATCGCGCTTTCATTTTTTGCAAAGATAACACAAACCCCACATAGTGCATCGTTCTCACTCATTTGCATGAGGTCTATTGTTCTCAGTGAATTTCAGGATGCCCCACAGAACACTTCCCATAGAGCGCTGGCAGTGCCGTGTCTGGCAGGCGTCTGAAAAGATGACGCGTACTCTTAGAATCAGAGTGTCCAAGGGAAAGCTATTAAAAATGGAAAGAGCTGCTCTCTTTGTTCAATACCAGAAATCTTCAGAGTGAGGTCAGTCCGAGTGCTGTAAAAAGCTATGGTTTCTAACTCTAGTCTGTCTCCTTCTCTCTTTTTGTCTAAGGTATCAAATAGGAATGAAGGGAAAAAAGCCATTGGGACCACAATGCTACTCAATGAATCACGGCTTGAAATTGAGCTCAGGTTCCCAGGAACTGAAACAACCAACATGGTCCCCCTTGGAATTTCCCGAGTGGAGCCCTCACTGTTAATCTACACGCATCTGACAAAGTCTGGCGAGTGGCAGGGGATCCCCAGGCCATGGGTTTGGGCTGGCAGTCCCTCCCGCCCGAAGGCTGTAACAAATAACCCGCTGCCTTAAACTGCTGCAAATGCCACCGTGAAAAATGCCAGGTCATTCACGTGTCCCCGAGCGCAGCTGTTCTGTGGCGAGAGAGTTTAATGAGCTCGCAGGAGGATCCAGAGAATGGAGACCAGCTCTCTCTGTCTGCGCTTAGGACAAGGCACCGAAGGCATGAGACTAAAGATGCGTAAATGCAAAGTGCGCAGATGCTGTGCTTGTGGGAGGGGAGTCTTCCTACAGCCTGAAGATGCAACTGGTTCTTACCTTTCGGTCCTGGATAAAGAACCAGTTGCCCCAAATTGGAGGGTACATTTTTAGGTTTAAATTCCTTTCATTATGTAGGGTGTCCCCCCCCCAAAAAATGTATACACACACTTGGAATAATTATGAAGGCAGTGTGTGTTTTTTAATACATTTCATTTTCAAAACCAAGCTATCAGCTGTTCAAGTGTGTATACATGTTTGGGACACCCTGTATATTGCTGCAAGTCCCCACCTTACCATCAATAGGCAATCATTTCCCCCGAAGGAAATTTCCCTTCAAATTTTTATCAGAATTTAATAGTAAGGAATGTAAAATGGATCCTAATTTAATGGCCATCACCACTGAAGACAAAAATGAGCAGTGATTCACACAACTGTGCCAAAAAAAAAAGTGACTGGCAAGGACTGCAATCAATATTGCTCCTTTTAAATCACACCCTTTGTCTTAACATGAAAATGTGATTACATTTGAAACAGGCCATTGGTTTTTCTTTCTCAAAAGTACCAATAAAAATAATCCAATGAAGATGCATACTCAATACATCACCTGCTAAAATCATTGTTATGAAGACAAAAATCTTAAGATACAATATATTACAAATGTTACATTTTTAGAATAAAATTGGATCAAAGCCTTATATTTCTAATCCACTTCTAAGTGTAATTTATACTCAGAAGACTGAAGTCATTTTGTAACTTGAAATTCCGGGAACAGGGGATGGCTGGCCTCGTTAACAAGGCATTGTGGGCTTCCAGCAGATGCTGCCATGGCCAGACTCTCACTGCACTGTGAATTTTCTGACTTATTTTTAAGATTTTTCCTTCTATTTTACTCAGTTCAGTTAGAAATCACTTTAGCTAAGCAAGAATGGCTGAAGTTCATTTGACGTAAGCAACATGCATATATTACAATGCTATTGAAATACAAAAATGCCTCCTTTTCAATCCTAATGAGCTGGCAGAGGCGAGAACAGAAACAGGAGAATAAGGCGCATCAGGGAAACAGAGTGTTGGGATGTACCTGTGGTCCAACAACGCCCCCGGGCCCAGGAGGGCCGGTCTTGCCTTGAAATCCCTGAAGAGAGAAAGCATAATCCATTAAAGCTCGACAGCAGCGGTTCTCAACCTGTGGGTCGCGACCCCTTTGGGGGTCGAACGACCCTTTCACAGGATTCGCCTAAGACCATCGGAAAACACATATATAATTATATATATATTTTTTTGATTAATCACTATGCTTTAATTATGTTCAATTTGTAACAATGAAATCGGGGGTCACCACGACATGAGGAACTGTATTAAAGGGTAGCGGCATTAGGAAGGTTGAGAACCGCTGCTCTACAGGGTACGACACATAAATTGAAATTCTCCGAGATAAGGGAACACCGCACATGAAAAGGAAGTCACTGTTGGCTAAAACACTTAGTGTGTCATTATTTTCCTGCTCTTTAAAATTCAAAATTCACCATGTGCATTATTTCACATGACAGTCCAATGGCGACTTTCAATAAGCTCAGAAAACAGAATAAGACCCTGGGATGACCCTGGAGTGGAAACATGTCCTCAGCCCTGCTGTTCAGGTCAAACGAGATCACTGTCACCCAGCGCTGCTGACGGGCAGAATCAATGAGGATGGGAGACATTCTGCCCAACTGGCCCCCGGAATACTTGGGCCCAGCCAGTGTGGTGCAGTGGTTGAGTATCAACCTATGAACCAGGAGGTCTCGTTTCGATTCCCGATCAGGGTAAATGCCTGGGTTGCAGGCTTGATCCCCAGGAGGGGGTGTGCAGGAGGCAGCCGATCAATGATTCCCTCTCATCATTGATGTTTCTATCTCTCTCCCTCTCTCTCTAAAATCAATAAAAATATATTTTTAAAAAGGTATAAGAAAAAGAATACTTGACATGATTAATAAACATCTCAGCATTTGATCAGTGTTCTTTATAAAAACCCCAAAGAATATACTTATAAATGTATCTTGCATAGGATGAGTCATTAAGGTAGAATCTGCTATATGCTAGCTGCATGCACTGGCTAAATCATGCCTTTGGGCTATATTTGGTATCTGTATTTCTCAAGACTCATGGGTTATTCATTCTGCATGTCTGTATTATGGTTTGCAAGTTTCTTTCTCATGTGAGTGAACTTATGTTTAACAGTTGGAGAAATAGAACTGAATTAAAGCATATGATATTTGCAAGGTTTATTCACTATAACATCAGATGGAGATAATGAGGTCAGAAAGTGCCCGGCTGGCGTGGCTCCGTGGCTGAGCGTGGACCTA
The DNA here is from genome assembly GCF_028538775.1 of Myotis yumanensis. Classification (NCBI taxonomy): domain Eukaryota; kingdom Metazoa; phylum Chordata; class Mammalia; order Chiroptera; family Vespertilionidae; genus Myotis; species Myotis yumanensis. The sequence continues at coordinate 3,260,633 of NW_027223768.1, forward strand.
TCAACCAGGTCACTGTTCAATTCCCAGTTGGGGCACAGGCCCGGGTTGAGGGTTCGATCCCCAGTAGGGGGGTGCAGGAGGCAGCCGATCCATGATTCTCTCTACTCATTGATGTTTCTCTCTCTCTCTCTTCTCCCTTCCTCTCTGATATTTAAAAAAAAAAAAAAAGGTCAAAAAGCAAAGGTCAGCCACAGGTGGCCCCCCATTTATATCACAACCTTCCAGGCCTGTAAGAATGGAACTGTTATGCTGAGCATCTCTAAGTGTGTGTTACATGCCTTTAGCGCCAACGCCTGGTGACCCTCTGAATGAGAGTGTGCCCACATTGTCCTGTCTTCAGCAGCCCTGCTCTGCCCCTGCATCCTCACGCCTGTGGCTTCCTTCCTGGAGCCAGTCCGCCTCACTTTTGCTCTTCCTCTTTGGCTGCTGCCTTCTGTTTTTCCCAGCGATAACCATCTTTTCCAAAGAACCCCCTTCTCATGATGCGCCCAAATGCGTCAGCGTCAGTTTTGTCATTTTTGCCACCAGCGATGTTTCAGGCTTCGTTTACTCTAGGACCCCCTTGTTTGTCTCTCTTTTTAATGGCTTAGTTCAACTGAATCTTGTTTTTTCTATCAGCCTTCTTCACCGCCCAACCTTCCCATCCGCACATAGTAACTGGGAGTAGGAGGGTGTGGGTGGTCTTAGCCTTCGTCTCTAATGACCCCTCTTTGCTCTTGGCGATCTCCCCCGATTCTCCCATGGCTTCCCGGCCCATCGATTCAAATGGTAGCTTCAGCCAAGAATTCAGCCTTCTCTTGAATTCTTGGCTGAAGCTACCATTTGAATTGGTGACTAAATCAAGATCAGCAAAATCTTTAACAATTTCACTGTCCTCATTGTCTGTATTAGGATCAATACAGGACTTGGCACTGTGTTTCTGAGAGAAACCTGGGTTGCTTCAGTATAATAGAAACAATTTCTAATAATTCCCAGTGGTCTTAAAAAGCTTTGGATGGTAAAATGTCAGATTTGAACTCTCAATTCAAGGATTTCTGACTGAGGACAAAATTCCAATGTAAAAAATATCCATTTTTAAAAATAAGGTAACACATATATAGCAAAATACAGCTACTCTAAATTCTTGTATAAGGTAATCTTGTAAATCCCAGTCAGCGTGCACACATACATGCACACACACACACGAGAAAGAAAGGTTTCTGGCAATAAGATTATTCACTATTGCTCTTAAAAGTGGATTTGGCCCTGCTGGCATGGCTCAGTGGTTGAGTGTTGACCTATGAATCAGGAGGTCTCGGTTCCATTTCTGGTCAGGGCACATGCCCACATTGCAGGCTCGATCCCCAGTGTGGGGCGTGCAGGCGACAGCTGATTGATAATCTCTCTCATTATTGATATTTTTTCTCTCTCTCTACCTTCCTCTCTGATATCAATAAAAAATATATATTTTTTAAAAAAAAGTGGATTTGAAATCTGAAATACAGTTTCCCAGAAATAATGCTAGCCTTTGTCTAGGAGAAACTACTCAATGAGAACATCCACCCTAGAATCATTAGTTAATATGCTATTTTCCCTCTTTGTTTAAATTTAAATATATAATATGGTTCCTCTGGAGAAAAGCAGAAGCTCTTATTAAATTGAAGACAAAAGGGATTTTATAATGAAAATTCTCTAGGTATCTCTCCCTTCACAGACATTTTGGGAATATTACAGAATTATTCCCACAAAGCTCTACCAGGACTTGGTTAAAAATGATTGACTGCAATATTTAAATGAGAATGCATTTGCAAATTTGAATGTGGATTTTTCTTTAGAGGGTTTATTTTATGCTCTTCATGTAGCTATCTTTCCCGGGAGAAAACCCAACCAATTTTACTCTTTGGTCTCACTAAATCATTCTGAAATGTATTTTTGAAATCCAAGACTTTGAAGTTTACAATCTGACTAAAGCGAAAAAGTTCTTAGACCAACAACTGTCACTTGGTGAATGACACAAGACTACACAGAAAATCATCACGTTTTCAGATGTGTTATCGTGGACCGTGATGCGACTCCAAATACATCTTCGTGTTCACAGAATGCCCTCAATTGTTTTGGAGCCTCATCCTCAAAGGTAGTCTGTGTGGTGATTTCCTCAGGAAATCTGGATAACATTAACCAACGATGAGAAGCAAAATGGGATTCCAAGTCAACATGCTAATCCACGATGATTTCTGTTTAAACTCACACCCCACTGGCATAGCCTGACACCTGGTTTTGTGATGGTGGCAGAGTAAACCCACAAACCTGCCAGGATCGGTAAGGCATAGCTGAGCTTCCAGTGTTCCCTCTGCCCTACTCATGTATTTAATGTTACACTGTTCATAACGCTAAAAGAACATTCAGTCACATGTTCCCATTCATATTTTTCTACTGGAGGCAAGAGGATGCATTTGATCAAGTTCCAGACCAATTATAGCCTTGTGGTTGCAACATCAGAAAATACTGCATCCTTTTGTTCTGGAGAGAAGAAGAAGGTGTCACCTGCATGGCTTGCTTTAATGTGTTTCCTTTAGAAGGTGGAGGGGTGATAGGGTTGGTTGAAATATATCTGTAAACAAAGACTTCAGTGAAAGGTCCAGGGTGGAGGTGTCACAAAAATAACGGGGTCTCCCCATCAGCTCATCCCAAGATGCTGTAATTGACCATAAGGACAAGCAAATCAACTAACATCCCATGCCCTCAAGTCTGTCCTTTTAGGTGTTTAGATACAAACATGGTCCTATTTATGGATTTAAAAAATATATTTTAATAAGAGTTTCCATAGGCCCAGCGGCGTGGCTCAGTGATTGAGGACCAGGAGGTCACGGTTTGATTCCTGGTGAGGGCACATGCCCAGGTTGCAGGCTCGATCCCCAATGTGGGGCATGCAGGAGGCAGCCGATCAATGATTCTCTCTCATCATTGATGTTTCTCTCTCCCTCTCCCTTCCTCTCTGAAATCAGTAAAAATAGCTTTTTTTTTTTTTTTAAAAAAAAGAGTTTCAATAGAATCAATTTCTCCATTGTCCTTAACCTGGTAATTGAGCTGTTAAATAAAGTAGCTTTCTGTTCAATGATGAGGTGCCAGAGATGGACCATTTCAATAGGAAGAGGGAGGTCACTTACAGTCTCTCCACGTTGCCCAGGGTGCCCTGGCAGGCCATCCTTCCCAGGTGGTCCCTGAAATCACAGATAAAAACACCACATGCTATAAATACCTATGACTTGTTGTATCGTCTCATGCAATATGTTAGATAATTTTCTTATATTTTCATTAGATATTGTATTTTTGATGTTCTGTTGATTTCATATATGGTAATTTATATATATATATATATGCATATATATGTATATATATATATACACATACACATATATATGTGTGTGTGTGTGTGTGTATGTATGTATATATATATAAAAGAGCCTAAGCGACCAGATGACTGGCCGGTAGTTATGATGCGCACTGACCACCAGGGGGCAGATGCTCAACGCAGGAGCTGCCCCTGGTGGTCAGTGTGCTCCCATAGTGGGAGGGCCATTGGGTGCCAGAGGCCGGGCTCATGGCTGGTGAGCGCCGCTGTTGGGGCGCAAATCTCGCCTGCCTCTGCGGCAGCACTACCAGCAGCCTGCGGGGATCAGGCTGAAACCAGCAGCCTGACATCCCCTAAGGGGTCCTGGATTGCAAGAGGGCGCAGGCCAGGCTGAGGGACCCCACCGGTGCACGAATTCGTGCACTGGGCCTCTAGTACAGAAATAATCTCTTTGGTGTAATTCTATCTGAACTGAGACCAAGAGAAAATTGTACAACCCTAATCTGAATATTTTACATTTCAATTCTCTTCATTAGTAGTTACCTTTTTAAAAGGAATAGTGACATATATTTGTTTTTATTTTTGCAAAAATGTTAGTTCTTTAGTACTTGAAATATGAATATATTTTGCCCTCCTTTTCTGATCAATTTTCAACCCATCAAGACTTGGAAAGGAGAGACAGTGCCCTCTAGTGGTGGTCTGAGCTTTTTAACTGACTATGAAAAGAAACCCAAACTCTGTTATAAACAATAGCAGTTACCTTTCAATTGCTTCAAGAAAAGGAAAGAGGGGACTACGCTCAACTGTAGACATTATCAGGACCAATTTTTCCCAGTAGGATTTCTCAAATTTTCTTGGAAGCATCATGTTTGTTAAGCACGGGAGAGCAGGTCTACTCTGCTATCACTTTTTGTAGAGGAAGCTGTCTTCGTCATGACCGAAGAAACAAATGAAGCAATTAACTAAGCACTTAAAGTAAACAACTCAGTGAGGTCCCTATGTTTCGGACACTTAGGAGAAATAGACTGCTTCTTTAGGCTGCGTTATGAATTATCCATCCTCCTCAGAAGCCATTCTAAGGATCAGTTCACATTCAAGACATGTTTATAGAGGTGGGCACAAATAGCCTTGCCATTCTGGATAAATGAAGAAAAACCACCATTTTAATAACATTTTAATGATGACAGATATACTTCTCATGATAAGTTAATTATTTAAATACATCTCTGTATTTGTTTAAACAAATGCGCTACATACATAAATCTGCTTTGGAACATCATGCTTTTTCTATGTTGAGTTGGAATAAGGGGTTTATTTAGAAATAAGCTCATTTTCACAACCACGTCCTTCCTTCTCCATCAAAGAGATGAAGGCATTTCTTCCCTAAACATTATGCAAATGCATCCCGGAGAAATGATGGGTACTTCTATCTCATGCTCTAATGTTTCGCTTGCCAGAGGAACAGAGTATAGAAACCACTCTGCTCTGCAGTGAAAGCATGTTCCTTAGCCCTGTCGTGTCTCTCCAACAGGAGTGCGTTCCGTTCAAGTGGAGGCACTTACACTTCTAACGCCTCGTAGAGACAGAACGCATGCATGATCAATGGCTCCAAACTTGTGGGAAAGGCACGAGAGAACAGGCTGGAAAAGTCTGAGGAAAAGTGGGTCAAGTGGCTTTCCCTGACAATAAAGTTACATTGCACGAAGGGAAACAATCCTTAAACATATGCCCAAGAGTAAACGGTGTGATACTGTGCAAGTTACACATGACGCTAGTTTTTATGCTGCTAAACAGTGGTCTCTGCACGTGGCTTCGAAATACTCATGAAAAGAATCCTATGTGTAGCTATCATCCTACATTTGATATTAGCTATTTGCATTAATTTGTTTATAATGCAGTAATGCAGATAATCTGCTCTTGATGTTTGCAGTAATAAAACTGTAGTGTTAAACTAATATTTTAAACATACTTGTACATGTGTCTGTGTAGACTGCACATACTGTCTGAAATTATTGTAGAAGGCAAGAGACTGCCGTAACATTTACTATTCAAGTCAGTATTTCACAATAAATAATTTATCTTCTGAAGATGTGAGCTGAAGTCACATTTGAAAGTAACAGTGAAATAGAGGGCTGTTCAAACTCAATAAGAATTGGAGAACATATGTATTTATTTATAAATTATTTTCAACATGTTTAAATATATAATGTAATCACATATAACATTTATTTAAAATTTTAACATCTTAATTTAGAATGTTCTAAACGGCTCCTTTTTGCAAGACTTGTACTGAATGCACCAAAGACCTATTGAATCAAAATCTACATTTTTAACAAGGTGCCAACATGATCTGTGTGCACATTCAAGTCTAGACAAGAACAGTGGTGAACAGAGTTGAGCATTTGTCAGAACTACCTGGAGACTTTGCTCAGAACACCCTCCTCCCCACCCCCCCCCCCCCCCCCGCCCCTGAAGCTCTGAGCAGGTAGGTGAGTGAGGCTGGAACAAGACTTTGCATTTCTAACAAATCCCAGGAGTGCTGATGTGCTGGTCCAGGGACCACACTTTCAGAACAGCCTCCTTAGATGGGTGATGCTATGGCCAAAAAGCTGTGTCACACCAAGTTTGTATGTTAAAACCCTAACCCTTGCCTGAATGGTGTGGCTCAGTGGTTGAGTGTCTACCTAAGAAGCAGGAGGTCACAGTTTGATTCCCTGTCAGGGCACATGCCCTGGTTGCCTGGTTGTGGGCTCGATCCCCAGTAGGGGGCGTGCAGGAGGCAGCCAATGATTCTCTCATCGTTGATGTTTCTTTCCTTCTTTCCTTTCCTTCCTTCCTTCCTTCCTTCCTTCCTTCCTTCCTTCCTTCCTTCCTTCCTTCCTTCCTTCCTTCTCTTCCTTCCTTCCTTTCTCTCTCTCTCTCTCTCCCTCCCTCTCTCTCTCTCTCCCCCCCACCTCCTTTCTGAAATCAGTATTTTTTGTAAAGACATAACCCTTAAGGTAATGTTATTGAGGGGAAACCTTTGGCAGGTGCTTCGGTCATGAAGGTGGAACCCTCCTGAATGGGATTGGTGACTGACAACAGATGCTCCAGAGCGCTCCCTCATCCCTTCCACCAGCGAGGACACAGTGAGAAGTCTGCGACCCACATGTATTTTGAAGGGCACATTGGATATCACAGTTTTATGCCATGAGTGGTATTAGTTGCAGTAGAGGAGTCATTGAGAGAGAACAATATTCATGTTGTCCTAGTCTTTGATACACTTTGAAAGAAAATTTAGTAAGATATAATTACATGAAGACCAGAAACACTCAGTAAACATCACAAAGTGAAAATATCTGTAGAATGTGACGTCATTCATTGCAATTTTGTTTTCATAGGAATGGTCATCAATGTGTGTATCGGGAAATGATTTCAACATAAGCTATTACTCTCAAAAATGCAGCACATTCTCACATGCAGACAGTCAGAGAAAACTCTCACTTACAGGAGGGCCTTTTGGTCCTGGGAATCCAACCGGACCCTGAGGTCCTTGAGGGCCCTGGAAGTCAAGAGCAGAGGGGACACTTGAGAACACGCCTACAACACGCCTCGACACTTCGAGGGTTGTGTCTCCAGATGAAGCACACGAGCACGTAGCTTCTTCCCCTCGTTGACGACTATGGCAACACACGAGATCACCTGGCTCAGCGAAGAGCGAAGGGGATGCTTTTTCACACGATTCAGCACCCAGAGCCACACGGCACGTTCACATTAAAGGTGTGAGCCAGGCCTGGGCCCGGAAGTTCCAGATTCTCTGCTTTGAACATTAGCTAGAAACAGCCGACAAGGGGGATATTTCAATTCCAAATCCCCCAAAAGAAAAATTCTTTTTTAAATGGACTTTCTAAATATTCTGACTCTAGTCATATAAACTAGAAGGAAACAAATAAGTGATTTCCTCAAAAAGACCAGAGAAGATGCCTTTAACTAATCTCTGTTTAAAATAGGTTACTTTTGAAGATTGTATCTCATTTTACTCACTTCCTCAGAGAAAATAAAGATGCAACACTGGGTCTTCATAACATTCCACAAGAGTGTTGACATATTCTTTTTGAATTAATCAAGAGTTTTCAGGTGGGGTAAAAAATACATACAGACTCTGTAAAAATAGTATTGAAACTCAATGAGAACTGCCAGATAAAATACCGTGTCTAGTGAAATTTGAATTTTGGATAAATAATGAATAATTTTAATATGTCCCAAATATTTCAAGGGACATAATTATGTCACGAATTATTCATTGTTTATGTAAAAGTTCACCTTAATTGGATGTCTCACTTATTTCATTTATTTTGATTTGGTTTTGTTTTTGCTAAATCTGGTCATCTCAGATCCAAATGAATGCTGTATTAACCAAGTCTTTACTAACAGGCACCCCTGAGCTGCAAATAACTGAGTATGAGTGATCATATTTAACTTGTAGGCTATCCTATATTTTTATATTATTTCTATCATTTTTCAGTTGTGTGCCTAAGATGTAATTAAACGGTTCATTATAAAAATTCTTTGCAGAGAATGAGGGTACCCTAGGGAGGAAATGTCGCACCAGCTCCACAGAATACAAGAAATATGTTCTACACATTTAAAACATGTATAAATGTTTCTTGGAAAAAATTTATTTTGGATCAGCCTTTAAATTTATCTTCAAAATATCCTCTTCTTGTTCTTGAAGTGTTTTTACAATTACACATAAGCATGCTATTGGGTCAGTGTTGTGCTCCAAAATAAAATTGTGAAGACATGGTTGATCATGAAATGTTGGGAAGCACAAGTAATATGTAAAGAAAAACTAGTTTGTGCTTTAAAGACAAAATTCCTAGTTGTGCTACAATTTCTTAAATGCTTCCAATCCATTCAGTGAGTCAGCCATCTTAATTAATTTGACTGTATCTTCTTATTAACATGACTTGGTCCATAAAAAAATTTCAAAATGTATGTATTATTTATGAGCTCAAATTGTACAGGATGGACTTAATTTGAGGATAGTTCATCAATAGTGAGAAACATTTGGTAGGAAGTTTAATTTAGTTAAATATAACCAAAGCTGGAAATGACTACAACTAAGGATTTATTCTTTTGTCTCATCTACTGATATTTGTCACAAATACCAACATTATTCCAAAAAATTTTTACTTATTCTCAGTTTTAAGTTATGCATTGTAGGATAGTTCTGTTTTTCTTTTTGTGAAACTTCTTTATAAATTTCAAAAAATAATATAAAATATATGTCTATGATTGCATAATTCTAAAAATAATTATAGAATATTTAAAGTGAGTCTAATTTCTTTCACAGTAATTCAATTTAATATTTAAAATTCTTTCAAGAGGATAGCTTTTCAAAATCTGACTACAAAAATGATCCTTTTTGCCAAAAAACTAAAATAAAATAAAGGGCATGTTTAGTCATGTGTATTTAGCTTGAGTTTACATCAATTGGAAATAAGTAGTTTTTCTATTTACGGGAACAGACGTTTTATCTTGATGGGAGTGCATATGGGCTGTGGTGTAATGGCCACAGGGAGCTTGCATTGTACCAGCATCATGCTGCTGGCCAGCTCCGTGGACATAATGAGGATCAACGTGTAACATAAAGTGAAGGAGGCATCGGTGTTATGCATCTACTTAAAAGAAAAAAAATTTTGGCTTGAGTTTAAGAATGACATCTTGGACCAATTACACGTGTTATTCCTCTCATTTCTGTGACAAGCTCGGTGGCGTTTAACCTGTGTGCAAAAGAGAGATGCACCCTGGCCGGTGTGGCTCAGTTTGCTGGGCATCGTCCTGTGTTCTCGGAAAGGTCGCTGGTTCGATTCCCTGTCGGGGCACACACCTGGATTGTGAGCTCGATCCCCAGTAGGGGGTGTGCAGGAGGCAGCCCCGTCAATGTTTCTCTCTCTCCCTCTCCCTTCCTCTCTAAAAATGAATAAAAATATTTTTTAAAAATAGAAAGATGCCGTAGCCAGTTGGCTCAGGGGATAGAGTGTCAGCCTGCGGACTGAAGAGTCCCGGGTTTGATTCCAGTCAAGGGCATGTACTAAGGTTGCAGGCTCCTCCCCGGCCTGGGCCCTGGTCAGGGCTCCTGCAGGAGGCAACCAATCGATGTGTTTCTCTCACATCGATGTTTCTCTGTCTTTCCGTCTCTCTTCCACTTTCCCTAAAAGTCAACGGAAAAATATTCTCGGGTGAGGATTAAAAAACAAATAAAAAGTAGGAAGATGAAGCTTTCTTTTAGAGGAGTCAGTTAAAGACTAGGAATGTTTCAGCTCTCGCTGGATTTTGTGGACGGCCGTGGATGTGTGCTGCAGACACATGTTCCCTTTCCTAGAAATGTAATCACTTGCAAAATCTTCGAATCGATTCTATCTGATGTGCCCGTCTCATACTTACTCTCTCGCCAGGAGGGCCTGGGGGGCCGTCACCGCCCGAAGTGCCCTGCCAACAACAGAAGGAAAAACCCGGTGAGAGTCCTGCTCCCAGCATCGTCCCCGGACAGAGCGCTGACAGCGAAGCCCGAGGAGACAGGCTCGGACAGTACAGAGCGCTGACAGCGAAGCCCGAGGAGACAGGCTCGGACAGTACAGAGCGCTGACAGCGAAGCCCGAGGAGACAGGCTCGGACAGTACCTTCGGACCCGGCTTCCCGGTGGGGCCTCGCGCTCCTCTCGAACCCCGAGGACCCTGCAGAGAACAGAAGACCATGTCGCTCTCACGCCAAGCCAGAGGCGCCGGAGACATTGTTATTCCTGGAGAAAATCATCTGGGAAAATTAAGTCCGAAACGAATATGTGGATTGGATGTAAGGTACCCACCGTGGGACCGCGCTGCCCGCGAGGGCCTGGCTTGCCCGCGACGCCCTGCAAAGACAGTTGAGACTGGGTCAGGGTTGGTGGGCACAGGGAGGGGGCCTCGGCAAGGACATTACACTAGCGAGGCCAGAGCGATAGGCTTGAGCATCGTACCCGTGCGCCTTTCTCTCCGTTGGCCCCTGGGAACCCGGGAAATCCAGTGGAACCCTGCAAAGATGAAAACAAGAACCAGGAACTTGTAACTGACATTTAACCACAAGCGGGAATCTTGGGGAACACAGTGCTTCTCACAAGCTGGTCATATTTAAATGGAAAGTAATCCTTAATGCGCATACAAGCTCCACGCATGTATTTAGAGATGAACTTACAGGGGCGTCGGCAATCCTGGCGGCATTGGAAGCGTGAACGGATAAAACAGATTTTCAATTTTTTACTTTCGGTAAAATCATGAATCAAATATGTCATTAGTCATATTAGAAAAGACCAACTACAGACAATGGGCATTTTATAGTCAGTAAATGATTAACGTCTAACTCTTCATACTTGCTTCAATTCTGAAGAAGAAGCCTATGTTTCAATATGAATAATCAAATATTACAATGAGCACTTTATACTATATTGTCCTGAATTAACACTCTGGGATGAGTCTACACAGCACTCTTCATTGAATAATTTCATGCCTTTAGAACTGGGTCAAGTCACAGACTCCGAAATCTCCCTCCACCTTTCCTGTGTGCTGTCTGGCTGGTCAGAACTAGCTGAGCTCTAAGGCAGGCGGGCCAGCGTCACAGTCCTGCTCTGGGAATTTCAAAGGCATAAATTCAAGACTTGTCTCTGCCATGTATTCCCCTAAGCACCTCGGGAGTGTTACTCATTCTCCTTGAACAGAGTTGTTGTTTTCTCTTCTGTGAAACGGGGCCAGTCAGCAGCTTACAGGTACCAGGGAATTTGGGGGAGATCGGGATCGAGGAAGGCAAGGTGTAAAACTGACAATGAGCCCAGCCGAGGTGGCTCAGTGGTAGAGCGTCAACCTATGAACCAGGAGGTCACTGTTCGATTCCCGGTCAGGGCACAGGCCCGGGTTGTGGGCTCCATCCCCAGTAGGGGGCGTGCAGGAGGCAGCCGATCAATGATTCTCTCTCATCATTGATGTTTCTTTCTCTCCTCTCCCTTCCTCTCTGAAATAAATTATATATATATATATATATATATTAAAAATGACAATGACAGCAATAAATGGCTAAAGATGTAATACGCAGAGTAAAAGTGTTATGTCATTTCCTCTACAAACAGCCACATTTTAGAAATGAACTGCACCCTAGTTCCCCATTTCTCCCTGTGCACATACATGTCCAGACTTCCATCTGCTCAGAGATTCCTGTGAGCTCGACTGTGGCTGTGGCCTCGGTACTGTCTCATGAAATAGAGCAGATTAGGGTTCCAGTCCGTGCTGTTCAACTTGCTAATGATCAGACCGGGGCGGGGTAGAGGGCGAGCTCCCCAAGACTCACTGTTCCCATTTGGACCATCGTGGGAATTAAAGGCAACAACGATGAAATGCCCATCACAGAGCAGAAGGCGGTCCTGTTGACACGTGTCCCAGGCACGAAAGGAAGTATAATGAACCTTCTTTGACTGGAAGACACTTTTTGCTTTTTTTTATCCGCTCATTTGGACTGAATTACCCCTGACTGTTTCTCCACGTGGTAAAAGGCTGCTTTGTGTCAGAAAAACCTGGAGCGATTGCCGATATCCAGATCGCCAGGCCCCTCTCGGACCTTTGACTCAGGAATCCGCATTATTAACAGTTTCTCCAGGTCACACGTGCAGAATGGAGGCTGTCAATTCCCATTTCCTCCCCAAGTCAGGAAAGCGTGCAAAGCCTGTGGCAGCTGATGGTCAAAGCGCTAACCCAAACCCGTTTCCCACTAGATCTCTGACGCCCACAGAGAGGACTCTGTCTGACCCTAGGACAAGCGCTAGGACGCCTAATGGTCACAGCATGGGGGAGAGGTCTGCAAATTACATTTTTGAAGGCTTTCAAAGCCTCTTTTCTTTCTCTACAGAGAATCAGATAGTTGTGTCTGGTGCAGTATTACTTTGTGATACGCTGGGAATTTGATAAGCGAGAATAACTGAATATGGAAATAATTTACTTCTATCAGATTTTATTTAGGGACAAATATTCATTCCTGTCCCGAGTGGCATGGATAGGTGACACATTTAGAGAAACTCCACTAAAATAAATGGCTCTTATGCATCAATTTCATTTTTAATAAATTTATTTTCTTATATAGCTTCTGCTCTAAGAAATGTATGGGAAACAGACAAAAATGTCCAAGCTAACAACTGGACAGTTTGTACTAAATCATTCTTTTCTTTCTCACGGAAGGAATTATCACCAAATATGTAAGTTCCACACAGAGGCATCATCTGCTTTTCAATAGAAAAAGCAAACAGCAAGCAAAAGGTCAAAAGTCAAAGGTTAATGGCAAAAAAGGCTCAGTCAGTGTGAAATATAAAAAATTGTTTTAAACGCTGTTTTATCTATCAAAGTGTCCTGTCTTAAAATAGATGTTATTTTTTGAAATAGCTCCCTATCACTTTATGGTACACAGGATGGGTGCATCTTTTAATACCCACCAAGATTTTGCTAGTAAGATACTGGATACATTATATTGTCTAATTATAGTCTTTAAATTGCTTGAAAAAGATCAGCAGCCAATTTTCACTTTTAATACAAAAAAGATTTAAATCTATTTAAAATTCACTGGCTTCCACATAGGAAAGTTATCTTTGAAGTTATCTTTGATCTTGGATGTGCCAATCATTTTTTATTGTAGAACTGAGAAACATAAATGGTTTCTGAGCATAGAATAAAATGTATGAAGAAAAGTTATAGAAAATAATAAAGACTAAAATTTCAAACATTTAAGCTAGAGAGTCTCATGTGTATTTAACAACCTTAATATAAAAAGGAAAATGTTTGATTCTGCTAGAAAGAAACACTTCTCTAGTCATGCTGAAGCATTTTGCTAATACTAATAATAAAACCCCAAACTCAAAGAATATTGAACAGAGAATTGACCTGTGAAAAACAGCAAAACATAAGAATGTCAAACTCATAAAAGGAAATTCAAATAACACAACAGTTTTGTGTTTTTAAATCAAAGCACCAGCATAACTAAAATTCACCCTCCTAATTAGATCAGTAATTCCGGGAGTAACCTGAGGAGAGCTGAACCCCAGGGCTGTGCCAGGAATGTCTTCTCTCACTCCTAGCACTTGTGAGAAATGCTGGCATTTGAAAAGCAGGTACCTGAGAGGCAGGACAGGGGAGCAGGGATGGTAGTTAATGGGAAAATTCCTGATCAGTGCTTGAAACACAGCCACAGACAGTGAATGATGCCTGCATTATTTTAAAATCAGAGCCATGGGACTCTTACTTTACCAGGGCTCAAAGGCTCATCTTCACCTCCTACTAAAGAGGAAATATGAATTATCCTATATAATAAAAGAGAAACATATAAATTGGCCATCCCTCCACTACACTCACCAGCCAACCAGGAGTGACTATGCAAATTAACCCAACAAAGATGGCGGGTCAATTTGCATACACAGGCACCAGGCGGAGAGCAGAGCGGGAGAGCAGAGCGGGAGAGCCGGTGGAAAATGGAGCGGCTTGGGGAACTTGGCTCCCTAAGCCACCAGATGGAGAGCAGAGAGGGAGAGCTGGTGGCTTGGAGGACTTGACAGAGTGGGAGGCTGTGGGATGGAGACAGAGCAGGAAGGGAAAACCAAGAGCGTGGGGAGCACCAAGAATGCTGAGAATTATAGTTCTGGTGGCAGACGGATCTCCTAGACCAGCGGTTCTCAACCTGTGGGTCGCGACCCCTTTGGGGGTCGAACGACCCTTTCACAGGGGTCGCCTAAGACCATCGGAAAACACATATATAATTACATATTGTTTTTGTGATTAATCACTATGCTTTCATTATGTTCAGTTTATAACAATGAAATTGGGGGTCACCACAACATGAGGAACTGTATTAAAGGGTCGCGGCATTAGGAAGGTTAAGAACCACTGTCCCAGACACTAGAGCAAAGTGAGCCTGGAGCAAGTTACTGTTGTGGTGGGGATGGAGGGAAAGCAAAGGTGAGAGACATAAGTAAAATCAGAGTGTCTAGGAAAAATTAAAGGGAAGATATCCTAAAACTTCCAGGAAATCTCCACCAATGAAGCAAAGAAAATAAAAAAAGCCTCTATTATTCTGTGAGCAACAAACCAAACCGAGTTGAGGTCTCAGACAATTCGCTCATATGATTGCAAAGACAGACAGAAACTCCCAGATTGGAGAGGGATCCCCTGAGGGCTCCCAGATTGGAGAGGGTGCAGGTTGGGCTGAGGGACTCCCACACCCCCCAGTGCACGAATGTTGTGCACTGGGCCTCTAGTAATATGTATAATATGTATTTTCTAGAAAATAATTTTTCTAAGAAAATTATAAGACTACACAGTAAGCCTCAAATAGTGCTGTCACATGACAACAAGTGCCTGTTTTCACATTTGTGAGGGGAAAGGACATTTCTCTCCCACTGATTATTTGTGAAGCTTATTAATAGATAAATGTTTGGGGATTGTTATATAATTAGGATTTATTTCTACCTACTATACCTGTCAAGTCTGAATGGGTCAAACAGAGATGGATGGAAGATAGACAGATAGATACACAGACAGATAATCTCATGGGTATTTAACAACCTTAATCAAGAATTTATATATTAACTCGTTTAACCACTTGACTATATCTAGTCAATGCAACAAGTGCAGCCGTAACAACGTTCTATAAATTAGCTTGAGAAAAATTAGTACACCACGGTAAACACGTATTTTTAAAACCATCTATGTTTATCCATAACATACATATACTTCAATGAGAAAAATATAGCATTTAGGTGGTGTAGGGGGTTGAATGGTGCCCCCCACAAAGATATTTTGACATTTTTCCATGGAAGCATGGAACAGACAGACAAATCTCAGAGGGAAGAGGGGTGGGAGGCAGGAGGAGATTAACCAAAGAACGTACATACATGTGTGCCTAGCCCCTGGGCACAGACAAGAGGGTGGAGAAGGCCTGGGGGGAGGGGGGGGGGAGGAGGTCAATGACAGGGGGAGGGGGGGAAAATCTGTAAAACTTTCAACAATACAGATAACCTTAAAATAGTAATAAATGCATTAGATAAAGTAGATAGGCTTACAAAGGGAAACAACTGCACTGAAATACAGTTATCAAAAATTTTTTTAAAATTATGATATGGTAATCTATGTGCATCTTTGATAACACACTTTAAATTATAAAATCTAACAGGCCTAATAATTAATAATTTTGAATGAGTGGAAGTGAAATTTCAAGATACTGTCATATTATATGCCCCCCCCCAATAAAAGGTAAACAATTTTAACTGTTTCTACAAAATGTTAGTAAATAAACTCTAAAAACCAAGCTAATTACTTTACCTTTGGACCTTGTCTTCCTGGGTACCCGGGCAATCCTGGGACACCAAGTTTCCCCTAAAGTTAAAGAAAAAAATTCTAGGTTGAATTAAGCTTAAATGATCATTTTAGTCATTTTTCTAGAAGGACCACATATTTGTCACTAGAAAGAAGATCTGCAAGTTTCTGCCACACTTTCACTCTCTGTCTTCATCTGAAGAGGAAAAAGGATGCTTCAGACACGTTTCCAATGTGCCCATGGTCACGCCCTCCCCCTGTGCTGCCCGAGTGACAGGGCCTCCCTGGGACACAGAGCCCGGCTATGTGAGGGCTGGGAGCCTTGGTGAGCTGTTACCCGGAGTAAAGAAAACACCTAAGCTTCCCAGCATTCCATGTCACTGAAAGTTAGGTGATGTCGATTAGAAAGTTCATCCTTTTGATTAAAGTAGTTCAGTTCTCACTGTAAATATAAAGCCAGCATTCACAAGTTCTTTACCCTTTTCTCACTGAATAAGTAAAGTTAAATAACTATATTAAGAAATTCTGCCCCAATTTTGAGCAGTTTCTTCTTTTTTTCTCTCAAGTATCTGCATCAATAAATATACATAGGTTGCAAGTTATAGCTAAGTAATGATTTCTGTGGAGTGTTAACTCCTGCAGGTGGTCGCTTGTATATGCAACTATGTTGTTCTCATGCAATGAGATTACATCTCCATGTAAAAAGTGCTAAAACCAACAGATAAATAACAGTGGTGTCCAAAGATGTGTTACAAATACTTGGAGGATGAAAATGCTATACTAACAAAAAATGGCCTCCCTGGAAAACCATCAACTTAAAAATCATAGATGGAGAGGAAACTAAATTAAATAGATGAATAAAAGGTGTCTGTAGAATTTTACTGTGACTCATTTTTCTTAAGATCTTATGAAAGGGCACTTTATAAAATATGTGCCAAAGTCTTAAACATTAGGCGCACATAGTATCAGTCTTTCATATGTACATTTAGACAAAATAAAAGCAAGTCCAAGTTACTATGTACTAGTTAAAAGACGAGCAGTACTTAATGAATGGGGTATTTTACTAGATGAATCCAGGTAAAAAATTAGGATCATAGTTTCTGACCTTTCATTATAGACTGAACTAAAGAGTGATCTGATTGCAGGTCAGCCCTGCACAGATGACAACAGGCAGACAAACCCTGAGGGCACTCGGCGATGTCTGCAGAGAATGAAATCACCTAGCAACACGTTCCTGTCGCTAAGGGGCTCGCAACTATGTAGGGATGTGCTTGAATTTAACAGGATCCTCGAGATTCCCGACAGGGGTCATCAAAAGCACGTGTCAGTGACACGGAGCATTTTCTTCAAGGGCGTCTGTGGACGGAGAATTGCTCACTGACCTTCTCTCCTGCTTGGCCGGAAGGACCGGGGTCCCCAGTGGGACCTGCTCGACCTTTGGGGCCTTCAGGGCCATCTTCTCCTCTTGGACCTAATTGACCAACTTCTCCCTGAAACGCAGAGTAACAGCATTTTTGAAACTTAAAATAGATTGGAGATCGAATGGCAGAGACTATCGCCTATCAGAACGTCATGTTCTTCACCTCCTGGCCTGTTTGCTCATGTTTTATCTATGACAACGAGGCTTGAACGTGTTGGACGTTAATTAACAAACAACTGATATAGTTTGACACTGGACAACCTACAGAAGCCCATGCTACTATGTATCATATCAAATTAATTTTAATGCATCTGTGTTGCAGAACGAGAGAGAGAGAAATAAGAATCAAGATTAGATAATAATAGGGTGGCAGGAGGTGCCAGCCCCATTATACCACTTTGTCATAACAATTATTTTGACCTAAAGGCATCTGAGAAGCTGATATATGCAATAAAAGATGGTATGCCATACAACTGTACACTTGAAACCTATATGATTTTTTTAACCAGTTTTCCCCTAATAAGTTTCATTTTTTAAAAAGTTCTCTGCCTGCTCTTTAATTGCCTAAAATAAAGACTTAAATTTGCAAAGGCGTCCTTCCTCCCCTTACAACCAGGAAGGCCAGGAGGTAATCACTGGAGACAATGAGCCCTTTATCGACCTGGAGCCAGAAGCAGACAGGAGGCGTTTCTACAACACATTTTACTAAAGAGCCGTTCGTGTCCCTTTTATGTGCTTCCAACTATCTGCAGTCCCAGGAACTCAACGTCCTCTTCCTGTGTCTCCTCACGTCTCTAAAAATGTACTGTTCCTTTTCTAAATGCTATCTAAGCCAAAGTTCCAACCACCCCTTTGAGCTACTACTAGTCATCACTGAGTGCTCCCAGGTGTAAACATGATGCACCAGCTAGCAAACTTCTTATTTTCTCTTGTCAATCCCTCTACTGTCAGTCTGATTTTAAAGGGCTCCACCCAGAGAACCTAGCAGGATAGTAGGAAAAAAATACTTGTTCCTCTCTGACAATAGCAACTTTGGAAATCACTGTGTGGAATATTTTAAAAAGTTCTCCATTTTAGATGTGGTTTCACCGGCACTAGGTACGAGGATATGAAAGGGGTAGCCACCATCCTGGGAACAGGCTTTATATGAACTTTAGGGAACCAAAAGGTCTACAGTTTGCTTCTTTTTCAGATTGATTAGGTACTATTATGTTAGTTATTAAATAAATCTTCCCAATAAAATGTTAATTTACTTCAGGCAACTCACATTTTTGTTTGTTTTCTAGACAGTCATTACCAGAAAAAAAGGGTTTTTTTAGTCAAAAATTCAAAACCACATATAATACAAATTCATACAAGTTGCAGGTATATAGGTTCCAGGCAGCATAGCTCACTACATACAACTAAATTGAGAAGAAATCCATTATGTTACTTCTTTCAAGCAATTTTATCATCAATTTTTTAAAATGTCTATAAATATGGAAATTTAATAGAACACCTAAAAGACAATTGATTATATTATCTTCACATAGATTAAAACACCTAACTTTTATATAAAAACCAAGTGAGTAATATCTTGTGTAATACAAACATTTTTATTTACCCTGTGCTGGCACTTGCAATATTTAAATAAAAGAGTATGCACAGACACACACACACACAGACACTCACACACTCATGCACATAACTGTATGTACTAGTGGAAATTTTCTTTTCACTTACTCTGTCACCTTTAAGACCCATGTCACCTTTGAATCCTGGGAAACCATCTTCACCCTAAAATACAAGTAATAAAACAGGTGTTTGAATATAAAATATGGCTAAGTACAATGTAAATACTGACAATTAGGGAAAATTCTTCTGAGAAATGTGCATCCTAGTTGTAAAACTTCCTCCTCGCTATTCTAACCCTATGCCCAGTATCCTTCCATTTTCCCATAATTAATAAAATCATCAAATAATTTTCTAAGTTAATAATACATAAAATAATTTTTAAATTTTGGAAATATTTTACAAATGTGTCCATTAAATTTTCTCTATCTTATGGAGGATATAACCATTCTCTATGACAACATGTATTCTGTGCTACTTGAAGAAAAAGTAAATATTTATATAATTATCATTTAAAGACTTTGGATTATCAAAAACAATGTCTTTACCCTCCATTTCTAATTTATACTGAATAATTCCGTATCATGCATTTTGTAGCACGAGCTTTAGACAAATGTTTTCCAGCTCAACTTGTTCTCTAATCGCCTCTTTTCAGGTGGAGAGTGAGCAAATCAATATTCCCCTTTATCTGTAAACACAGATTGCTCACTGACGCATCATATGCCCAGACCAGTGTTGCTGAAATGCGGGCATCCTTTAGCCAAGACGGGAGAATTTTTGCTATAAAAATATGTCCTACCATTCTTTAGTGAACTGCAAACTTTTAAGAAGCATCACAACTTAATCCTCTCCTAATTTCAGGAAAAAGATGAAATTCTGAATGAATCATTATTCATATATTTAAAACATTAATTGAGCAATTACTCCTTTCAGAGTACTGTGGAGTATTTTGACATTTTTATTTTACCAATAAAACGAAGGTAGAATATTTTGGCTACTTTTGGTACAGATGGAGTAACATGGTTGTTTGGAGAAAAGATGTGCTGGTGAAGATGATGATGGTGGTGGTGGTGGTGGTTTTGTTACAGGATCCCAGGGCAGGAGGAATAGGGAAACCAAGACAGAAAAGTTCAAACAAGGCCAAACAGCCAGGGCAATGTGCAGCCAGCTTGTAGCTAACCAGCCATTACCTTCCAGCCAAGGCCACTGAGCAAAAGCCTCCCTAAGGAGAGAATGCAGAGAGGGAGGTGGGAGGGGGAGGGGGAAAAGCATTTTTACTCCCTGAGAGAAGCCAGCAGCCTCAGGTTTGGCAAGATAGAGTTGCCAGGTGCTTCTCATGAGTTCTGGAAAGGACACAGCAAAGTTAAAAAAAAAAAAAGACTCTGAGAATTAATCTGCACCAAATAGTCAGCAGAGGAGTTCTGAAGCCACAGACAGGAGGTGTATACCGCCTTGGACCCCCACCCAACTGCTCTTCAGTTTAGCTGAGAGCCGTCTGAGCCTCACGCCAGGTGTAGAGGTTTGCTTGCTTTGCTTCTGCTTTTTTCAATAAAGGTGCTCGCTTTAATCGCTTTAGTAAGTTGGCTTTTCACAACGCAGTCAAGGTCTCTCGTATGAATTCATTACATGAGAAGAAAGGACCCGGGTGGGGACCGCCCCCTCCCCCTGGCTGGGGCCTGTCCTGTCCGGGGACACCTCTCCCGTGGGTGAGCGGGGCCTGCAACAGATTTGAGGCAAAAAGGGACTGGAGACGGGGCGGCTGATAACTTCCTGAGTAGAGAATCCGTTCAACTTGCTAGTTTGAGAAAAGGACATTTCAAGGCAGTAGGAGAACAGCGCTGGGAACACAGACCTACTTCCCCATCCTGCTGCCACATGCCCTCTCTGAACCACAAAACTGGGCAAATCAAGTTTACTCTACTCCAGCGGGTGAAAGTGCCTAATCGTGCCCAAGCTCACCTCCAACCCTCCCCCCACGTGAGCGAGGTCCTGTCCAGCTGGCTCTCATCTTTGGTCTTGAATCTCCGCACTTCCCCACCCAACACTGGGGACTGGGGTCTAGAAACTGAATGATCTGCTTTTCCATTCGTCATCCCGCTTTGGTTACCGCTCACACACGCTGCAAATCACCTTCTCCGTCCACCGGGTGACACGCTGCCCTTCTTTCTTCCTTTTTATACCTATTGTGTGTATTACAAGTTACTAAGCTCCAAGGCACAGCCGTGGCTGCTAAGGACAGACATGCGAGAAGGACACACAGACGGACTCTCCGTGCCAACAAAGCAGCAACAGAGCAGCCCGTGAGGAGCACGGCATGCAGAGCAATGGGAACAAACCCAACATTTTCCCTCACGAACTTGCAACAAAACACCCTGGCCCCCAACACCCCCTTTACTGTTCTGCAAACAAAACAGAAAAACAAAACAGAACAAGATAAAGAGGAGCCTGAAACACTTGGGGCCGTTTGGGAAGAAGCTCACCATGGTATAGCACCTTTTTTTAGGCAGCACCAGTGGCCTTGGCAAAAAGAAAAGCCCTTTCCCTGTGTTTTTCTCCTCGTACAGAGCGTGTGACATTTACAACAACACGCGCAGCGGCAGCGTTGGGACGGGTGTTAATTCTGGACGGAGGCCAACGGCCTGCCACCAGATAACGCTAACAACCATGATGCCAGTGACCCAACCTCTGTCCTACTGCTCGACACACGCCCTTCCTTCAAGTCCCCGTGCACCCCACCTTAGTTTCCAAATACAGACACCCACACGGAAACCATGTCTCTACACAATCATGTCAAACTCAGTGCCCGAGGCTGCCATGCGTGTTCCAGGACCTCGCCATCTCCCCCCAGAACTCACCTCTCTCCCCGGAACTCACCTCTCTCCCCCGAACTCACCTCTCCCCCCAGAACTCACCTCTCTCCCCCGAACTCACCTCTCCCCCCAGAACTCACCTCTCTCCCCCGAACTCACCTCTCTGCCTGAACTGGTATAATTGCCCTCCCCTCCATCCCGCTCTCCGTGGCTCACAGGTCTCGCTCGTCCCACTAAGTGGTGAAAGCCACGTGCCCCGTTAACCTCTGAAGCTCCAGTGCCCACTACATTCCTGACCCTCGGTCATCAGGAGATTCAACAAGCCTTTTCCAAACGAACATGTGCAGGTCGCCCTGCCTCGGCGTGGGCTTGGCGAGCTCTGCTAAGGCCCCGGAAATAGCAGGTCATGCTGGTCCGAGAGACCCGAACCTGGGAAAGGGATCCAATCTGGTACCTGCCCAAAGCTAAGAGTTCCGATGGTGTAGACGTTTCCTTTAAGACAGAAGCTGCCGTTCCCAACGTCCTGGCCAGAGAATCACCTGCGGAATTAGGGCTCTCCCTGCCCCCCATGCCACTGGGCAAGCAGGCACTTCACCGCTGGGAACGACCACGTGACCTCCCACTGACCACTGTCTCCATCAGCTTTCCCCCCAGCCAGGGAGCCACCCAGGGGCCGAGTTTCCTGGAGAAAGTCTGCCTCCGGACTCCCCATCAGGAGCCGGGCTCCGGGTTCCATCCAGGAAGGGCTGGTGTGGGTTTCGTTGTGTGTTTTTAAGAGAGAACACAGTGACCTGGATGGTGTTCGTCTCACCTGTGCTTTCCCTACGTTCACAAGTAGAGAAGCAAATGAGATGACTGGAATTCTTGGGTACCCATACAATCAATGGCTTTCTTAAAACAACGGGCACTATCAAATTCTGAGATTTCCAGTCCTAAAATGGTCAGGTCTGAATTAATCTTAAACACAAAAACCCCCAGAGTCTTAGATGACGTGTAAAGGAGGAATTCACCCAGCCCCCAGGGGAAAAATCTGAGTCTAAACAATAGCGGTTTTTAATTCTTGCCTCTTGACCTTTGGTTAACAATGAATGTTGTTGTACATAAAAGGAAAATAGTTTTGACTTCCTTTTTTATCTCTTATGAGAAAAATGGTTGATTATAATACATACGCAGAAAAAAGTAATATACATTAGGATCATTAGGATTTAATGGTTCTTCACAAAGTTCTAAACTAAGAAGAATTCTTCTCATTATAAAAAAGTTTTCTTCAAAGTTTATATAAATCTAGGTAATACACAACTAAATTAATATATGGTATGAATAAAAGATAGCAAAAAAAGTGCCTTAGAGATTGGTTTGGACAGTATTCAGTCTCATTTTACAGACTTAGAATAAGGGAAAGTGAACAATCTAAGTTGACATGTGTGGTTAATACAACTAGAATCAGAACTCAGAACTTTCAACTCCAAGTTTACAATAGTAATCCTTTTCCTATAGGTCTATTTGTTTCTTCTCAGACCATACAATAATCTCAAATTATCTTCCTGCATATAAGCAATATACCTTTATTTTTTTCCTGAGTAGACTTCTCACAGATAACGCATCATCTATCATTTTCAAAATATATATTTAACAGCTAGTAGCTCCATTTTGAAAAGGAAATGTATTTTTAATAAACACTTTATAATTATTCAAAGTGTGTGTATACATTTTTGGAAACATCTTATAGTTGCATACCTTGACAATGCCTCCGTAAGTTACCTGTTTTATTTATTTTTTTCAGAAAACTAAATTATAATGGATATAATAAGTCCATCTCCTGTTATCTATTCCTCAGTGATATCAAATCCACTCAAAGTACTGTTGATAAAATTATGAATAAGGGAATGAAAAGTCACGTTGAAATCAACATTGATATTCCGTAAATTTCTCACCAAATCTACCAACATTTGATAAGGAACCCCATATTTTTAAAAATATAATGTAGTAAGAAAACTCAATACTGACTCTGAGTGGTATCATTCAGTTTCAGCATAAGTGTTGAAGGATTCGGGGGGGGGGGGGGGGGGGGGGCGGGGAGGTGTACACTTATATTAAACATTTATATTTTTAAAATTTCAATGTTAAGTTCTTTGTCTAAAGACAATTAAGCTATAAATGCTCAATAGAAGATTCCACATTCTTTATTCCACCTCTGCCTAGTTTTAATCTTTATTTCCCTCTCTTTAATATTTCATCTTTAATTCCTTCTAACCCTTATTTCCGTCTCCTTAATACTCAATCTTTCATTCCTCCTGGTTTTAATCTTTATTTCCTTCTCACTAATTCTTGTGCTGTGCAAACAGTATCACACAGGGAGTCTTTCTCTTCCCCCAAGTGCTTTTCACTTTCATCTTTTGCACTGAGTTTCAATGTATGAATTTGGGGAATTTTAGTCGAGAAATAAACACTCCTCTGTTATGCATATATTTAAATATTGAACAACCCCTGCAGAAAATATGTTTTCTAAAGGCCAATCTTATGATTTAGAAAAGTTAAATACATGTAAGGAAAAAAGGAATGCAGGGTCCATTCTGTTATAAAATATCTTGTTTCTGTTCTGTAATTTGGTCCTCACTCCAGGTTATAAGAATATATATTTTTTTAAGTTTTCAGAATACAAAGTATAAAATTATATTTGCATTTCTGGGACATAAGAAATCACAATATGATATTTGGCCAACAGAATATCTTAAGTGAATTTACATTTTTGATATAATGGCTATAGTAACTGAAACCACTAAGTAAATTATAATTTACCTTTTCACCTTTAGAGCCCTTGAGACCTCTGACACCGTCTGCTCCCTGTGGAATAAATTAGAAAAAGTAAATGACTAGAATATTTTACGTTGAAATTAAGTGATGTGGGAAAAAACAGCATTTACCTTCACTCCTCTGGGGCCGGGATAGCCGATAGGACCCTGTGGGCCAGGCGGACCCTGAAACACATCCATTGGAAATTAAATAAGGAAACATCCCGAGCACTGCTTATGTTATAATCTACCAGATAATCTACAAGAATATGCTCTTTTCCACCACTGACATAGATTTCTTGGGTAGTTTATTTCTAATGTCAGAAATGATAAATAAACCATGTGACTAGCCCTACTTATCCCAAACGTATCATGTCATATATTCATGCTAAAAATAAGATAAATATTGTATGTGAAGTAATGTAATAATTAATAACTAATTTTCTAAACCTGAAAAAAAATCTGATGTCCTCAGTGGCTACAATAGACAATTACAGATTAACCAAGAGGATCAATAATTTCTAACCAACAACTCTGTATAAATGTGTAGCATTCACATCATTAAGAATATGATCAAAATGGTGTCTTTTCCATAGCTGGTTTCATGGCACCAGTCTACATAAAGGAAACAATATGTTATATATAATATACAATTTCTGCAGGAATGCTGAGTATTTTAATAAGAATCCAAAACTAACAACTCTAAATAAGAATGATCCTGCCCTTGCTACTATAACCCAAAATAGTATTAACACTGAATAAGTTTTATTTAGATATTTTGATAATTGTTGCTCTTACAGTCCATCTCTGCTTCTTTAAGGGTTGCCAGAAAGTAGGAAGTGATGATGAAATTTGAGTGACATAAACAGTGTAATGATATTCAGTCATTCTGGTCCAAGTTCACTATCACAATTCATGGTCATTTACTCCACATTTACTACATATGCAAAATGCGGATTTATTTCTGACCATGGGAACAATTTTAAAAAACAGAAAATGCATTCTAACAAAAGGACTAATACAACATTAAAAGTTACCTAATATGTATTTGTTTATTATATCCTAAACAAAAAACAATTCTAGGGACATGCCATATTTAATGGTAGCAAACATTCTTTTGGAAATGAAGACATGTCTACAGGTGGAGATGAATTAGTCTCTGGTCCTTATTTTCTAACAGTCATGTCCCTAAGCAATCATGCATCACATATGCATCACATATGCTTCGCCAAGATGACGAGCGCAGGCATGTTCCGGAGGAGAGGGGAGGGCGTTTCCAGGAGGCTGTGTAACGTACCAGAGCACCCTTATCTCCAGACTGGCCTTCCTTCCCAGGGTGACCCTATTTAGCAAGAAGATACACTGGTAAGACGCAAAGAGAAAGGCAGTACACGATACTATTACATTTTATTTTCAAAATATTGAGATATTACTTGTTATGTTTCAAAACAAATGGAACATTTTGCATCCGTGTGCATGGCCTTAAATAACATTGAAAACTGTGGCATTTGCATAGATGCAAGTTTTTTCAGCTACATAAGATATTTGAGAGAGCTTGGGAAAAACACAAAAAAGGATACATATTAGTATTCATCAATAATTCAACCTCAGTGTCAATTCGTCTTACATAATTAGTCAGATTTCAATCTGACTTCTATTTTGCATATTGATCAATTAATCAGACATGCATCTTCAAAGGGGAACTAAGGCATGTGGGTGGGACCTTGAAAATGCAGCAAGATCATCAATAATACTAATAGTGTCAATAGTCAACTTATTGAAAATTAATAAATAAAAACGTGCAGCTCCATCACCATTATAATCATTAAACACAAATAGAGGCGGAATGAAAAATGTACCGTAGCTCTGAGTGAGAAGCTGTAACATACGGAGACGGAAGAACATCTGACCTGGGGTGGTGGGCACACGGGACAATGTACAGATCCCGTGTCATAGAGACCCACACCTGAGCCTATATGATCCTATCAACCGATGTCACCCAATACATTTAATTTAAAAAAAGAGGTTTGAAGAGGAAAAAAGAAGCATCAATAACAAATTCTTAAGAATTCCATTACTGATTGCTATGCAATAAACATTGCAATTTTTTTTGAGAAAAGGAGGGACTCCCTGGAGCTGAGGAAATTAAGGAATGGTGAGGAAGCCCACCCGGACTCCTATGAAAAGGAAGAGAGGATGCAGGTGCTTTCTGTGGAAAGGAAAGGACACCGTGAAGAAAGGTGTAACGGAGGCAAGGCTCAGAGCCTGGGGCAGAAAGGGCGTGGTGAGCATGTAAGACTCTGAGCTAGAGCACCAGGTTCTCCAAAGTCCCCGGCAAATCAGTGAAGAGATCTGCCATGGGGAAGTGACATGGTGAAGGGTATTGGAGCTCCACCTTTAATTTCGGACTGATTGCTTGTATTCCTGAACTCATGAACCCTGTCAGGCCCCCGGGAAGCTGTCTGTGAAGATAACAGAGGTGTGGGGAGCGGGGAACGGTTACTCACAGGAGGCCCATCAGCACCCGGGAGGCCCGCGAGCCCAGGTTTGCCTTGAGGTCCCTAACCAAACAGAAAGAGAAAGTGTTAGTTTCAAAAGTGAAAATGAGGAAAAGGCTGACTTTGTACATAGGAACCTACTACTGATAAAATTCTTGAGTCACTGGTTTTTATACATAAGCCACACACACATAAATACTTTTGAACATATGATGTAGGAGAAATGGGACATAGAGATAATTAAAACCTAACTCAGCAGCTGTAAAAAGAAACATGCTAATTTCGGGCCTGCTTACTGAGCCTAAATGTGTCTCTCTATTTAATTTTTAAATTTTTAAAAAATTTATCTTTATTGACTGACAGAAGGCAGCTGGTCAATGATTCTGTCTCATCATTGATGTTTCCATCTCTCTCTCTCTCCCTTCCTCTCTGAAATCAATAAAAAGGTATTTTTAAAAAAAGAACAGGGATATAGCAGGAATGCTGGGTGGTGGACAGAGCTGAGGTGTTTCCATTCGCAGTGTTTAGGAAAGCCATGTAGACCAAGCATGTCAAACTCAAAGGCTAACACGGGCCAAATAAATGAGGCATGTGGCCCGCGGCCCGCGAATCTGACGTGCTTGATAGACTGATAGTGAAGAGTTTCACAAGACCTGACTTAAATCTCTACCAAACAAAAGATGAAAGGTAACCTTCAACTTGAACAATTTGATTTTATAACTAAGGTTAATGACATCTCATTTAAAACTTTCAATCCCCTTCGCTAATGTGCAAAGTCACTTTTAGCTGAGTAATTGAACATTATGTAAGAACTATTATAAAACACTATATTTTCAATGAAAGTATTTTGACTGTTACTGAAATTATCTTTTGCTATCAAGACAATGGTCTTATTTCTTAAGAACAAAATGTAGAGGTCTCGTGCAGACTATTCCATTAATTATCACAGGTGTGATACTTCTATGTATGGCAAGGTCCCTGTGGGCATTACTGCACGAATGCTTTGTTGTTGCTACATATTTAAGGGAGCACTACAAATATTCGAACTCTCGTACTAGCCCTGGCGGGTAGCTCAGTTGGTTAGAGTGTCGTCCCCAAACACTATGGTTGTGGGTTCCATCCCTGATCAGGGCACCTATAAGAATCAACCAATGAGTGCACCAATGAGTGGGACAACAAGTCGATGTTCCTCTCTCTCTCTCTCTCTCTCTCTCTCTCTCTCTCTCTCCCTCCCTTCCTCTCTCTCAAACCAATTTAAAAGTTGGTTGTGGCATAACTATAAATTTACTAAAGATCATTGACTGTAGACTTAAAATGAATGCATTTTATAGTGTGAAATTATACTCCCATTAAAGCTATTTTTAAATTATATGTTCATAGAAATTAAAACTATATATAAGGGGGAAAGGCATTAGAAAGAGCAGCTGACACTACTGTGACTACAGGGGACAGAAAGCAGCACTTAGGAAATCTAGCAGAGACGATCAGAAGGAAAAGACATCGCTTTAATTAAAGATTCATTCTTGTTTTGATCCAAGCATTGGGTTATTAACAAGATCATTTGTCATTTATATATAAGAAATGGTGGCAATGATAACTTCACCATTTTCCCTTAATCAGATCTTGCCACAAACCCTTTGTCACAAGCAAACCTAATTACATTTCTTTAAATAATGATAACGAAAAGGAGAATCAGAGAGAGAGAGAGAGAGAGAGAGAGAGATAACACTGATGCACACCAGTGCCGTTCTGAAATTAGTAAGCTGAGCATGTCACATTTGGAAACTATCCAAATGGAAACCCTGAGAAATTTCCTACTTTCAGTTCAGGGACACGTGTACCCTCGTGGTTAAGCCCCAGATCAATTCCTTATGGCTGAGCCCCCGAGATATCTTATCAATAACCCCCGCCTAAGGTTGACGCCCAAACCGCCCGCCAGACATCACTAGACCCACAGAGACTCACTTTTTCCCCGGGAGGGCCGATGGGACCTTGCGGGCCCGGGAGACCCTGTGTGGAGAGAACGCATTCCGAGCGTCAGGGTCACGTCGCAAGAGCACACGTGGTAGAACAGTAAGTGGTCAGCCCTCTGTTTCACAGGAAGGGAGGTAGCAGCATCTGCATCTGTCCCCTGCATTCCCCGGAAAGTTCCGGAACGCTCTGAGCTACTCTGTGGGCACCGGGCTCCTGCAGGTGTGGCTGACCTGCGGGCATCCCCGAGCACCAATGACTCCCGTTCCTCTTGCAAGAAAGAGGCCTCGGCACATGTGCTGCACGTTTCTGCTTTTAACTGACTTTTTCCAGTCACCGTCGACACTGAGTATGACCTTGCTTCAGCCCAGGTGGGCAGCGCAGTGGTCAGACAATCGCACACTTTACAGTGCCCCCCGCTCTTCAGGTGCCCCCCTGGCCGCAAGCATCGTCTATCCTGTGTCCATGGTGTCCCCTGGGCTGCACCTGACCCCCCTGAGACTGTCCTGTAGCTGCCCTCCTGCACCTCTGACTCCCTTCACCCTTCCCGCCCAGTCGCCCCACCTCCTCCCCTCCGCTCTTTTTTCTTTTTTAAGGGGAAAAGGAATTCTCTTCCCACTCTCACACTGCAGAGTTCTGAGCTGGATGTGGAAATTCTGCGGCCGTGGAAAGACACCCCCTCACCCCACGGTCTCAGGAGCTGGCCCGCTCACTCACCTGCGGCCCGGGGTTCCCCTGCTGACCCGGAGGCCCGGGCTCCCCCTGGGGACCCTGCGTAGGGAAATAGGCAGAGACTGTAACGGCCGTTTCGCATAACAGGTTGGTTTTTTTCTTCTCAGTTGAAAAATAGCCCCACATCCAGCCCCCCTGTGGACAGTCTGGGAAATCTTGCCAAGTCTGGCCGCCCGCGGCAGCTCATGGCCTTAGCCGATGTGGGAAGAAACCTTCATTTCAGATCCGGCCGCAGCAGGAGTCTGCGACCCGGGATTGCGTAGGGATGCGCTATTCACGGACACGTCCCACGTACCATGTTGCCTTTCGGTCCTTGGGGGCCGTCGATACCTGCGATGCCCTTCAATGAAAGAACAGAATGTGTGTGATGTGCATCAGCTTAGATGCACCCGCACATCAGAGAGACTGGCCTCCTCATGGCCCCACACCCTTGGCCCCGGGGACTCAGATCAGTTCAGGACGGGATGGGGATGAGGAAGAAGGGGAGACCTGTGCTCGGGCATCTGTTCCCAGAGGGGAAAACCCAACAGCAGCCCCCACTGTGCGCTGGGAATCTGATAGGAAACATCACAGGAGATAAACCACAAGGAAGAGCTGCCTGACATTGACAAGCAGTGTGGCTGGGTCTGGGAACATCCACGCTGTTATTGCTCATATTTAAGGGTTTGAGGTTACACTGCCAACAGGGAAGCTCCTGTACTAGCCCTGGCCGGTGGCTCAGTGGAGCTGTCTGCTGAAGGCTGTCCGGCCTCCCCGTGTCACACCCCACGAGCTTTCCCTGGCAGCCCCACCACGGCAGCCATACTCACAGGCTGCCCCACAGGTCCTGGCGTGCCCCGTGGCCCCAGCAAGCCCCGAGGGCCCTGGAAGGAAACAAACAAACAAAGGAAAAGCTCGTCCTCCTAAGAAATGCGCTCCCAACAGGCCCTGCCTCAGAAGACACCTGAATGTAATGCTCAGAGTAAAGAGACTATAAGTCGTCTCTGAACTCACAGAAAGTGATATCTAAGCCCATTTTCCGTGCCCCATGGTCAGTGTTGATACTGACCCGGAAGCCAGAGTGGATGGCAGTGAGTCTTTGCTACAGAAACCGAGTATCTTTGTTTCTGTGAATTTCCGTAGGAACCACTTGGGATATTTTTTAAATAAGAAACAGCTTAATGCTTTAAGTGTGTCACTGCTGGGTCCCTTCAGACTGGAATGGCAGCACAGAATCGGATTAAACCTCGTGTTTCTGCTCCACACGGAGACGGGTCCCCGTTCTCATCTGTTTTACATTGGGGTTAAGTCCATCTTGAGGGAATATCCCCAGAGGGGAAGAAGCTCCCGGTAAGTATGTACACAGATGATAGAAGCCATTTCCCTGAGATGTTTTAAAAATTATTTTTGTTTAATCTTAATCAACTTTCCTCCTCTTCCCTCCCCCTCCTCCATCTGTTGGGGTTTCCTCTCTTTGAAAAGTCAACACAATAGCTCCCTGTTTCTCATATTCTCTCGAGCTCTCCTGCCTTTGAGCCAACAGGCTCTATAAGTGGCAAATCATTTCTATGTAAAAGTCCAGATAAAGCAGGAAACGAGAATCATTTTTTTCCCTAAATGGCTCCTTGCACAGAAAGAGTCATATTATCGTTTTAGATTTACAGAGACATGCCCCTTCATGGGCGTAGGCCTGCCTCCAGTCTGGTTCTTTGATGAACTAGCGTTGGGTAATGCTTCCCAATTCAGTTTTTTCACTCGTAAAATTCAGTGGAAGAAACTAGACTCTAGCATACTTTATTCTTCTATCTGGCATACTGAGCACTTCATGTTGTAGTGTTTTTCTGGTAATAAGCTTCATTTATCCTAAATGCCCAAATAGATTCCAGAGCTATTACTGATATTAAAAAAAAAAAGAAACAAAACAATGAAACAGCAACCAAACCAGAGAAGGGTTTTTGTCGGACAAGATGTTATATTTTACGTGCCTTGTCTCTCCAGTGTCTGAGCACTGATAACAGAAAAGCACAAGGTATCCTTTAATTATTTTACATAATAATCACCTGGTTAATTAGGTAATTAATAGTCACCAGCCTTAGTCATTGACCTTATGGGGGGCAGCCCCACTCACTATCCCTCCAAAACGGGGGGTGTAATTTACAAAGAACACAAGTTGCTTACAGCTTCCCCTGGGAGGCCCCGCGGTCCGATTTCTCCGTCTTCCCCCTGTCATTGCAGAATGAGTGGGAGGGAAGCACCATTAGACAATGTGTCGTTTCTACGTGATCTGTTCTCTTATGTCTAATTGTAAACATTTCCATAAAAAATAAAGTTGCATGTACCCTCATTCCGTCTTCGCCAGGAGGGCCGGGAGGGCCTTGGGGACCGCGTTCACCCTAGTAAATCAACACAAATGCAATTCGAATATGAAATCAAGCAGACGGCTTAGAGGTCTGTTCTGGAGCTCTCCTACCACCGGAACAGAGCCTTCGGCAGGAGGCCTTCGCTTCAGCGCCCCCCTCAGAGCACCTCGCAGGCAAACCATCCCTTCACATGAACTGGTGTCGCTTTAGTATGCTAGGGAAAGAGTCCCTTGGTTTTTAAAATGAAAAGGTTTAAATTAAACACTCAAAATAATTTCCAGACGTGGAATTATTAATAGGTAAACCGTTAAAATATTATTTTGCTGAAAATTATTTCAAACATGGATACACTTTGGTGATTTTAATTTCATTTAAAATTTTTCTGCTTCTAAAATAATTCATATTAAATCAGCACAACTCTAGAATACTAAAGGAATTTGGGATTTTTTTTTAAAGCAAAACTATGTATTTCTCTTGACATGTGGTATGCATGCATTATCTTGCTAGACAACCTTCCTTTCTTCCTTTTCTTTTCTTTCTTTATTTCCTTCTTTCTTTTTAAAATATATTCTCCAATTTACCTAAAGGTTATGCTACCTTCATTCTTAACTTCTAGAAAAGAAAAATGTAAAGATCCAAAACTGATTTTTTTTTTTTTTTGAGAGACTGATTGCTAATATCCCACTAAAAATACCTCCTGGATTGCTGTTCACAATGGTGTTTATTTAGCCCTACCCAATGATAAGCTCCTGCGTTGGATTGCAAGGTTATATTATAGCAAAGAAACAGCTGTGGTGTCTCTGTCTACCAGAAGCCTCTCATTTAGTATAATAAAAGAGTGTCCAGCATATTGTTATACTAATAACAGATTGCCTACAAATGTCTTCTTTTGAGTATATTTCTACAAGTGGAAAATGTAAGGCTAAAGGAAAAATTAAGGCAATTATAAGAAAAATGGAAGGTAAAATTAAATCCCTAAATTATTGTTCTTCTATAATTATATTTTCTACATACATGTAAATAAAAATTC
Organism: Myotis yumanensis; assembly: GCF_028538775.1. Classification (NCBI taxonomy): domain Eukaryota; kingdom Metazoa; phylum Chordata; class Mammalia; order Chiroptera; family Vespertilionidae; genus Myotis; species Myotis yumanensis. Next base: position 3,293,526 of record NW_027223768.1, read on the forward strand.
TGTCTCAACTTATGTTTATATAAAATGAGTATTTTAAAATCTAAAAACAAAGAACTTATAGTAATACTGCATGTGTAATTCTACCTATCTTTCTTTAAGTATCAAGTAGGTGTTGTGACTAACTGGATTAACAAATATTAAATTTTCTTCTAATTTGCTAAGTTTATCAATTCTAAAGTATTTCCTAATATTCTTGTATTATCTCCATGTAAAAAGTAACAGAATGGTATATCTTACCCTGTGACCTTTGTCACCTGGCAGACCTGGAAGTCCATCAAATCCTCGATCCCCCTATAAAATCATCATCATCAACATTATTATCATCATCACCTTCATCACCATCATCATCACCATCATCATCAGCACTACAATCTTCATCATCACTATCATCACCATCACAATCACCACCACCACCACCATCATCATCATCATCATCACCACATTTTCAGTTTCATTCTGTGGGATAATTTCACTGTGACATAATCTTTTATATCAAGAAAGACATTTTAAAACACAAAATTTTGAGGGCTGCACTGACATACAGGATCTGAATATATAAACAGCTGAGCTCCTGACCTTTGACCCAGGTTCTCCTGGCATTCCTCTTCCTCCATCAGCTCCTGGACGACCCTGATAATGCCAAGAACATGATTAACCAAAAGCTAGTATTTTCCGACGAGCACAGAGGAAAGTACGACAAAAGAGCCGGTGACTTCAGAGTCCCTCAACGGAGGCCAACCTTACCCTTTTGCCAGGTTTCCCCGTTGGACCAGGCGGCCCTTGGACACCACGCGGACCCTGTGCCAAAACATCGCAATTAATTCATTTTCTAAAATTCTTGACCAATAAACTCAATCACATTGACAGACATGGTTTTAGGAATTTATACCCAATTAACTTTACCTTAATCATTTTCTGAATCGATACCTTTTTCTCTTTATTTTATGTCTTAATCGGTTTAACACAAGAAAATCAGTTCTTATGCAAAAGTCCAGATAAACTAAAAGACAAGTGAATCAATTTTTCTAAATGACTTCTTGCAGAAAAGAGTCATATTATTTTATTAAGTTTATAGAAGCATGCACCTTCATTTAAACAAAAGGAACACAGTAATATTTTAAACTTTTTAAAAATCCTTAATTATTCATTTTTTTCCCTCAAAACCTGAGGATTTTGTATTTCACTGGACTTAAAACACCCTAACCCATCCATCTCATTCCTCTTTTGTTTCTAACACCTTTCCCTTCATTTCTGGCAGTTCCTCTCTTGGGTAGTCTTTTATTTCATTGATCACACTGGGTTATAATTGCCTATTTTTCACAGTTGACTCTCCCATTGATTTAACTGTTGCAGTTTTGGACTAAATCTGTCTTTTTCTCCTTTATCTTCTTCCAACTCAGCGCCGTGCCTAGCACAGGTGTTTTCGATCCTCCGTAGAATGCCGGCGGATGCCTGGCGATCCTTGATGCAGATGACTGACTAGCACCAAGCCATGCCAGGCAGAGTGAAGGCTGAAGATGCTCAATGTTTCTCTCCTGAATCAGGACAATGCAATGTTGTATCTACATATGAAGTCTCCCGTGGAGATCGATACACGTTTTTCAAAATAAAATTACACAACTAATCATAGATCAAATGCAGTTCCAGTATAAATATTCATAGGCTTTTATATTTAACTAACTATAAATAATTAAAGTTAATTTAAACAGCATGCATATCTTCTGGTAGAAAATGTAGCACATTTGAAATGACAAATAATTTTATGATCACTGTAAAATACTGATGATAAAAAGTATAAAGTTAAGGGTGTCTAATACTTAGAGGTTAAGAGAATGCAGCTTTTAAAAAATCATTGCAGAGAGAGGACCCTACCCTGTCTGTACCCAGCTGGCAGGCAAGGGGCAATTAACAGCAGGACAAATCTTGTTAGTTTTCAATGAATATGATCATCTGAATGTGCATCTCTTATTTGCTCAAATTAATCAAGTCACTGGCAGTCAACTGGCCACTAAGGATTTCACAGGGAAATGAGATGATGTGAGCTTCAAGGTCGTGTCAGTAATTTCTTTCCTCATAAAACAAGTGGCAGACACTCCCATTATCCTACTTGACAACAACAACAAAAGGCGAAAATGAAAGAAGTGACATAAATTGTTTTTACCTGAGGACCTGGGTCACCACTCTCCCCTTTGGCCCCCGATGAACCAGGCCCCCCCTGGAGAGAAAAGGGAGGATGCAGTCATTTAACGGGGCAATTCCCTACCCACTCTCCTCCCACCATTGTCACCTGAGATGACTAAACATTATTCAAAATGTACCTCATCCAATTAGTGTGATTGTATTAATAGGATAACATTTCCAAGTCCTTTGAAATGCATCTCCTCTCAGACTGTATTCCAGAGTGAGCTCCACTGAAAAGCCTATTTTAGGGATAACTACACAGAAGCCAATTTCGTGAAATCACAGGGAAATTGTCCTCAATGTGTGCACCATCGGAGCACTGACGATGACACACGGGCGTCACTTGTCATCGCACTTACATGCGCCCTACGGGCACCACGCTCTCTGCATCGGGTGTGTGCTGAGTGCGCGCAGGCAGCAAGGACCGGGCAGGCGGCTCTTGCTTTTACCCTGAGATGTTTACCAGACACTGCATTCTACAGCAAAGCACGTCAAGAACAGAGGCTACAGCCATCACCGCAATTGTCCCGGAATAATGCCGATGCCTGTTCTCAGATTGGCCTGTGCTTTTCCTCCGAGAACAAGTCCTTGTGACAAACCTCTTACCAACACGTACAGAATGCACAAAGTGCCACCAAAGTCTGGCACGTTAACTGCAAAAATAGAAAAGCATTTTATAAAGGTCCTGTGAGTTTTCGACATAAATACTAGGGACTCCTTTTAAAAGCACTCACTGGGCCTCTCGCTAATGACCCACTGGGCCGTCAAGAAACGGTAAAGTAGCCCGGCCGGCGTGGCTCAGTGGCTGAGCATCGACCTATGAACCAGGAGGTCATGGTTCGATTCTCCGTCAGGGCACCTGCCCCGGTTGTGGGCTCGATCGATCCCCAGTGTGGGGTGTGCAGGAAGCAGCCAATCAATGATTCTCTCTCATCATTGATGTTTCTATCTCTTCCTTCTTCTCTGAAATTGATAAAACTATCTTTTAAAAAAAGGGGGGAGCAAAGTAAAACCACCACTTTTGGGTGAAGCTGTAGCATGCTCTGTGGTTTTGCTTCAATCCTGGTGTGTCAAGGTCACATCAATAACAAATAAAATAAACAATAAAGACTAGCTGGTCATCCCCCTAGAAAGGTTTAGAACATTACAACTGAACCTGGTGGTAATAGTTTCTTCATGCCATACAAATATACTTTGTGTGTCTAAGAAGTGAAGGGTTCATTTAAATCAAATTCATATTCCATTAATAGTGCATTGAATCAAAGCAGGAAAAATTAAAATGCTGCTGTCTGAAAGTGTCAGCTCTCTAGCGCCTCCTGGTGGCTGCAACGTGAAATAACTACTCATAGAACTCCTGAGAAAGACAGCGAGTCAGAAACAGGAATATTCTAACCTTGAAAGTGACAAGAATGATGACTTTCAAACTTCTAATTAAGAATTCCTACAACCAAATGTCTTCCAGAGAAAAACTGGGCTCTACATTAAATCTGATTATTAATCACCGAATTGAATGCTAGGGCACTCGATTTATTTTAATTAATTTGCTGCATTATGTTCTCTGTATATAAGCACTACCTACTCAACAGATTATAATTACTTTGCCCAAACACTAATTCTAAAAATTGTCATGCAATAATTGAGAGGAACAGGACAGGTGGAAAAAGACATTTTCTACGTTTCCTGTATATTTTATAAGCTAAGCCCCCATTTGTCTGTTGGGAAGAAAACAATTGAATGAAGACATTTTTCATTGGAAGAATGTACATATTTGTCTTAAAATGATGTAGTCTCTATTTCTTTTTAAATTCTTAATGTATAAAATTTTTTGGACTCTAGCGTTAACCGTTATTTGAAAGTCTGGAATAATTGGATGTTTTGGAGCGAAGGATAATAGAGAAAATGGTAAAAAGATGCAATGTGACTTTTTTCTCTCAGTACTTACCTTCAATATTTAAGGAACCTGATACTTCCCATAACAAAGACTTAAGTAGTAAAATTCATTCATCTTGGATGTAACACTGAGAATGTGCACACGGTCATCAATGTTATATCTTTCTGCCCACGTGATGTGACCCTTAATGACTGTTTGGTGAAACAGGAGGTGCCAATTTTCTCTGCCTTTACTGGTTCTGCTCCCCACCGCCCTTACCCGCTACAAATCCACTAGGCTTGTGTTTGTCTGGATGATAAGTAGGAAAATTCTTTTGGAAAAGACAGTGTTAGAGGCCCTAGACTAATATTTTTAAAGTAATACATGTCAGTGTTTCCCAAACATTCTTGACTATAGGAATCAAGCCGGTGAATTCTTTAAAATTATAGTTTGCCGCTTCCGACCCTGAACCTGTATCATCAGAGTCTCAAGTTCAGGGTTCAAGAGCATTTATTGTTAATGACATATACAGGTAACCCTTCTGCGCCCAGATCTGTAAAGCACTAACTTGCTTCTGATGTTCTTTCATCAGGTAAACTGGAGTTATCACTAAGTAGCCATTAAATATTAACACTATTTCTTCCCTTGTTAAGTAGCATGGAATCTTCCATGTGAAATTAGCATACTGTGAGAGGCAGAACAGTAAAAATACGTGATAACACTTAATAATTCACATAGAACTATGTATAATTTAAATTCTGTGGGACATATTGTCAGCACGTATATTCCACATGAGCTCATATGATTGAGCGTAAAGCCCTTCAAAATAAATGCAATGTTATGGAATTTCAAGATTGAATTAAGAGAACTGTAAGTACATGTAAAACTACATAACAGACGCTTCAATAAAATACAATAGTAAATCTCTTACTCTCATCCTAATAAGAGTAAAAGCGATTAAACAGAAGATTGTGTACTTGATTAAACTTGAATAAAATAGTTTTGCTATGTGTCCACTAAGTAAATCCAAGATAAGATTTTCATTTTCAGGTCTATAATTTCTATAAATACCTATTCAATAAAGCATATTGAAAGCAGAGTGAGTATACATGACTTTTTATATTGAAAAACAAATATTTAAAATAGAAATTATTTATTCCATTAATTCTAAAATCAATGAGAACTTGCGTTGCGATCCTACAGTGTTCTTTTTTTCTAAAGAAAACAATATGGTTTGAAAAAAAAATCTGCATTTTGTGGATTGCTACAATGCTTACTACTTAGTAAGTTTCATAAGATTTGAAGATACTTTTAAAAATACTCGTAATATATTAGCAAACTAGTAAGGAAAATCAAACACTTATTTTCCAAGAGTCTCTAAAAGACAAATAATTTCTCCAGCGTCTGGATCACTGTGTGGAATACTGCAGGCAGTCTCGAGTGTAAGCCAGGTCTCCTGTTTGCTCCTAATATGATGGAATAATTTTCACTGGCCTCAAATACTTTTTCTTTTATTACGGAAAATTCTGTTTAGCATAAAATCAAGTCTCAAGAATTTAATGTAAAATTGAATTTTAGTAACTCTAAATATTATGCAAATACATTATATTTATATGTAGAAAAATTAGCATTAGAATATGTGACTATAGTTTTCATGGTATTTACTTGATTTGAAAACTTTTCACTGAAGCAAAAAAAAAACCTCATTTTCATCAAAATTTACTGAGGACTCCATTCTAAGAGATTTTTTAAATGGAAAGAAAATTAAGCATGAGTTGGTATATATACACCCTAGTTTCACCAGCCAGAGGGATGAACACTGCGTGGACCAAGCTGCCCGTGGAACTGCTATTTTAGGGATTTAAACACACATCATCTTGTTGGGGAACCTACCACAGGACCTGGTCTTCCGGTTAGACCCATGGGGCCAGGCGGACCCCTCAGCGCAATCTAAAAAATAAGATATGTCAACGTTAGGAATGTCCTACTGGACTCGCGTGTTCAACCACAAAATTCTTTGGCACAAGCAACCTCACGTGACAGATGACCAACACAGGCATGACAGCTCCATGCTAGGAAGAGGCCTGGTTACTGAAGAATCGCTAGTTTCTAGACCTAAATAAGTATCAGACATTTTTTAAACCTTTGGAGCGTATACAATCTTGTATCACATACTACTAAGATTTATTCAATTAAAAAGGTTAAAATAGACCTTAGAATAAGAAATCTAATATCTGATATAGTTTTCTACTCTGAGAAGTGTACTTTAGAATAATGTATAGACTTCTCTTAAATGTATATGTTCAGTATTTGTTGAAAATACTTTTAGGTGCTCTAAGCAAACATTTTCTAGCCATTATTTTAGGAAAGACTATGTCAATGAAAGCCAGGTGACAAAATGCAAAATTGATTAAAAGAGTATGGCGATACACTTCTTTTGACAAATCTCAAATTTAATGTTATGTAGAAATTTATTCTGTGAAATCATAGGCATGCATTACTGACACTGAAAATTAGAAATGTGAAATTAGCATACTTGAAAAGCTGGAACAAGTGGAGTACAAAGAATAAATATCTGATAGATGTTAAATTAGTATGGTGTGCGAGTTTTGAGTATTAGTGATTCCAAAGGTGAATACTTAGATTATCCAAACAGATATCAAAAACAATACAGTAATAGAAATAATATGTAAAACTGTATTAGAAAAGTGCACAAGATGAAAACGGTAGGATCTCCAAAGTTTCGCTACTGACTCACCATGAGATTTTTGACAATACACTTCTTAATCCTTGAGATTAAATATCTGAAAAATTGGAATTATAACGCTTGCTACCTATTTCCAAGTAGGTTGCAAGGACTAATAAAATGAGGAATTCAGTGGCCTCATAAAATATTTAAGCTCAAACAATTACCTTAAATTTGTTCAAAGTAATACAATTTACAAGATAAATTGTAGGGATCATTGACAAATGATTTTCAATATTTTTGTATTTGTTTATGGTAAGGTCTAGTAAACAAATATTGAAATTTTTCATTATCTTTATACATGATGTCACCACAGAATGGCATATTTCTAGGTGAACAGACTGGTAAATATGTCAACAAATATTGGTAATGAATTTAAACTTATGTTTTTAGATATTTTCTACGCTCAGATTTATGATGATAAACAATGATATCCCATAGTGATTTACATCGCTGAGCGGGTGGGTACCCACTCCCGCACCAATTTAGGCCTTTATTTCCTTTCGTCTTTAAAAAAACTACACTATGAATAAAAATGTTATATGATTTTCAACTCTTTCCCAATCCCTTCTTTGATTTACTTATGTATAATTTAATTGCAATAAATCGAATTATTGCCATTGTAGGAAGAAGTGGACGTGAAAGACAGAGAGTACTAGGTCTAAACCCACCAGTGTCTTCAAAACAAATGAAAAAATGTGTGTGTTATCACCAGAGTTATCTATGGCAATAGTGCAAGCGCCAGTCACTGAATACTCAACTAAGGGGAAAAAATCCTGCTGGACAAAAGATACAATCTTAGCATTTCCCCATCTATATTTAATATTCTACTCCACAGTATTTTGTTCAAAATAGTGGCACCCTCCCGATGCGCGCGCACACACACACACACACACGCACACTCACGCGGGCGCACGATCTAGCATAGGAGGGTGAGGGCACACACGTTGCTGCTTCTTACCCGAGCCTGCTGCAGGATCGCCTGGGCCTGCGCTTCCTGAGCAGAGACCACTGGTCCTTTGGAGCCGTCGCCGCCGCCATAGCGAAACTGAGCAAAGGCCACATACAGAAACTCAGCATCAGCCTTTGCTAAGGAGGTGCCTTACTCACTAGACAAAAGCCACTCCCTTAACAGAGTGGGATTTCACACAAGTCCAAGGTCACACCATCATGAATCATGATGCCGAGATTTCTTTATTCTCTTAGGAAGTCTCCTTCTGCCCTTAGGCAAGGTCTCTAGACCATGTTCTACCACTCCTCCAAGAGGCTAGAGCAGGGGTTCTCAACCTGTGGGTCGCGACCCCTTTGGCGGTCGAACGACCCTTTCACAGGGGTCGCCTAAGACCATCTTGCATATCAGATATTTACATGACCATTCATAACGGTAGCAACATTAACGTTATGAAGTAGCAACGAAAATAATTTTATGGTTGGGTCACAACATGAGGAACTGTATTTAAAGGGCCAGAAGGTTGAGAACCACTGCACTAGAGGCTTCTTCCCACTGCTCAGTTCCATCCTTTCTGAAAACTCTATCATGTGTTTTTCATGTGCACATATGGACCCATATTATCCATCCATTTGTAAAAATTCCAAATGCACCAAGTCAGAGGTGGTCACAGGGCCATTGCTATCTCATCGAGTAAAATTTGGAATCACTGTGAACACAGTGTACTCCTTGAGATGTATTTATTTTGTTTACCTTTTCTTTACTAAAAACCGATCCTAATTATATCCCTCCATAAAATCCTAAAGCTTCTTTTAAATTTTAGCTTACAATGCAGCATGAGTCAGTTTCTCATACGTAATTATTACTTGCAATTTTATTGCCTTTACATAAATAAATCATTTTCCCCAGAGAAGTAGGGCAGCATTAAAAGGAACCTCATGGTAAAGCAAATAACTTTTGAGCAATGAATGACACTAGAGAGATATCTGTTTTTAAAAGTATCAACTATTGTTTATATAGTGAAAAACAGTATATTAATATTATGTTAACACATGAAATACAGATTAATCATACAACCAGGATAAAGCACGATTGGGAATATTAAGAAAAAACTCTATGCTTTGTTGTCAAAAGTGTAATCAAATTCTGAAACCTTAATTCTAAAGTAGAGATTAATATTTACTAGATGTTATTTTCAGTAAAATTTCTCATAATTTCCAAAGGCTGCTTGATTTTCTACCTCATAGGATGATTTTTAGTGGACCGCTCTGTAACATGGTCCAACAATATTTTTCAGAAACAAGATGACAAATGTTAAGTCCTCTTTATAGCTACAAGAAAGAACATACCGGTAACATCAGCATGGTACCAGGAGGACCTGGTAGGCCATCAGCTCCTGGTAAGCCAGGACGTCCTGGGGGACCCTAGAAAGCAAATAAAATCCTCAAAATTAATAAATGAATGAAATAATCAAATTTATTAGAAACTGAATAACTTTCCATAAGTCTACATGATCTCATTGGCATTTGTCTTTTCCTCCTTGGTTAATCTCCTTTTAGTAAGCCTACCTAGGAAGAACTGTATTCATTATACTAGTTAACATTATTTTCATAATGTGCAAAGTTATAGGCTACACAAGGATGGTAAAAAAAACAAACCCAAAAACAGAAGGATGGGATTTCACATGAAGAGTTTGGGGAGACTAACATAAAAGTTCGGTTTCCCCATGTGACCCCGATGCGATGCTCATTATTAGCTCAGACTCTACCAGCCATCAACTAAACACCCATGCAGTTCCTGGAAATTTTGTCTGAATTCAAATTGAAGAACTAAATCTAAAGTAATGGGTTGATGTCAACATGGAAATTGATCATAAGTTTTCTCACTAATTATCACATAGATAACATGCACATTCTCTACCCTCACTTTTAAAATTATAGCTAGAAAAGTTAACCTAAATGTTGCACAACATTACATGTATAAACACCACCCCCACCGCAGTGAAAGGAATAACATGTTAAGCTTATGGAATGTATTTTAAGTTTTAATCTACGTTATATCCTTTAGTTCTGAGGAGCCCCTTCACTTACCCTATCGCCAGGGTCGCCGGGGGGTCCAGACGGGCCCTGTAGACCTGGAGGGCCCATAAGACCCTACAGAGAAATAAACCAGCATCTGAGTCAGATTCCTGCTCTCATTAGGATGCAGGCAAATTCATCCGACCAACATCAAAGAAGAGCTCATTTATCTTTCATGAATATACAACTGTCTCTCAAACAATTGCCCTATTTATCTTCCTATGAACAGACAACATATAGGGACCACTTTGTGGCTATCTGGACTCTCCCTCTATGAAGCTGCTCTCCCGGTGGAGGCAGATGGTCCAGGGAAACACAGGGAAGAACTCCCCAAGGTCAAGTCCCTGAGGTAGATGTTGGTCCCGGGTCTTAGGGAAGAAATGGTAGACTCCCAGGATCAGACCTCAAGAACGTGAGAGCCATGTGGAAATGTAGCATCATTTAGCCTGGAGGCAGTCTTCTATTTTCTTTTATGGGTAAAAGCATTTAAAGGCACCAGTATCACATGCTTATTTCAGATGATGAGATTTGAATTAATCCCACAAAAGACAGAGGTTGTCATAACAAAGTCAGATCAGTACAACTACCTGCGAATAAAGACCCAGGGAGTGATGTCAGCCTCACAGGGAAAGGACAAAAGGAGCTGAGAGTCACTCCATTCAGAAACACAGACAAGGCAGCTACAACCTATTAGAATCCTGGGCCCCATTCACGGAGATATGTCTACACCTTTTCCATAAAAATAGCCACGGCTTTTCTTTTACTTGCATAACTTTCAGGTAGAGGTTGAAAATGAGGTTAGATGCGGAGATATTTAAGCAACAAAAATATCTAAAACAAAATATATTTCCACTGCTCTCAAAAGAATCTCAGAGGGAAGCCAGGGGTGGGTGGTGGGTGGGCAAAGATCAACCAAAGAACTATGCATATATGCATGACCCATGGACACAGAGGATAGGGTGGTAGAGGCCTGGGGCGGGTGTGGGGGGGGTGAGGATTGGCTCTGCCACCCTAGAGAAAGGGGGACATCTGTAATACTTTCTACAGTAGAGGTGTGTGTGTGTGTGTGTTTTTGTTTTTTTTAAAAAGAGTATCATTTGGATAGCCAAATCAGAAAGCAATCCAAGGCCCAGGTCCTCTGAACAAATATTCGCCTCTATAATACTCAAATTAGTCTGAAATATATCAATTCAATAATGTATCAGAAATCTTATATCTGATTATTTTTAAAAATCAAGACAAAAATAACCATAAAACGTTTGCATACCGCAGGTCCGGCTGGCCCTGGTGGTCCTTCGATCAGCATTCCCTAGAAAAGGGAAAACAGGCTCTTTTCCAAGGAAAGTGTAACCGCTCACCTTCTACCTGCCTGACTCGAAGGAAGCATTTTAAAAAGTGAGTTCTCCATTCCTACCACAAAAAACCAATCACAAACACTTTTGCATGAGGAAGGCAGAACTCAAAATGATAGAAGACATGGGTCCCTGTCCTCAGAGAATCTATGGACTCGTTAGAAAACATATAGACATCCGGATCAGCAACATGACAAGGGGAACATGCTAAGTGCTTCCAAGAAGAGTAAAACCAAGGCATGTGACCAGGTTGTCCCCGGCTCCCAGGATAATTCCAGGCGCAAAGCAGGGACTGCAATACTGGTTGTGTGAATGGAAGAATGGAAGGGACACCCAAGCACTTTAATTCAGAAAAGGAGAGAAAAGTGCAGACAGAAGCAGCTGGGATAAATATGAGATCAGCTCTTAAGTGCATAAGAGAACCTAGTACTATTTCAGGATAAGAACCAGGTCCAAAACGTTCATGATTCTACTGCCGAAAATTGTTTTGTCATTTTTAAAGTTGGTTGTAAATGTTCATAACAAGGGCAAAGTCATTCGGAAAACACATATTTTTAAAAGCCTTCAGTTGAGCATGTGGCATCCTTTCTCAGATTTTGGAGAAATAGAGTGGATAGCCAATAATGTCCTTATAGGTGTCGCGTGTTCATTTTTATTCACCCACCATCTTTTTTTTAATGTTTATGTCATTGTAATTTCTGAAATGATATGCATGACCATGAGGCCAATGGTTAGACCCACTGCTTTAGTTCTAATGCAGTAGTTTCCCCAAGGTGTTCAGCAGGTAGGACAGTAACACTGTTTTCCAGAAAGAATATGTTTCTTACCAATATCTTGAGTGGTAAGAAAATTAACAGAGCTTTAAAAGTCATGTTTGGAGTGAACTGGAGCCTTTTTATTGGGAGGTAAGGAACTGAGTGTGTTTTTTTTTTTAAATCTTCATTTGATTACCTAATGTTATTTGGCTATGAAACTTAATTTTTTCATAATTATTTGTATCTATGTCAAAAAACATGTCTAATAATGTCCACTCAGACATAAGAGGAGAAATCACTGGCCTGGAAGCAGGAAGAGCTCAAGTCTAGTGACAGCTCCACCTCAAACATTCACACCCAAGGGAAGCACTGAAACCCCTCGAATCTCAGCTTCTTTGGTTGTAAAACGGGAGAATTAGACCGGACACATTTCAGCCACTTTCAAATTCCAAAATTCCATAACTCTCTATTTTTTGGTTTATTGAGATTCCCCTTGCCAGAAATGGCCTTACCGACTCAGTTATCTGTGACAAATTATATACACATTTGGACAACAGAATTGTCAATGAACATAGTGAAATAGCTACCGACCTTCACAATGTGTTCACACCAGTACTTACAGGTTCAACGACCGCTGGTTCTCCTTTCTGTCCTTTTTCCCCGTATCTGCCATGGCCATTTATCTGTTGAGTGAAAATTCAAGCAGCCTGTCTTTAAATAAATAAGGCCATTAAGTACTATATATATATATATATATATATTAATGATTTCAGAAAGGAAGGAAGAGGAGAGAGAGATAGAAACATCAATGATGACAGAGAATCATTGACCGGCTGCCTCCTGCACACCACCTACTGGGGATCGAGCCCACAACCGGGGCATGTGCCCTGACTGGGAATCAAATTGTGACCTCCTGGTTCATAGGTCGATGCTCAACCACCAAGCCACCCCAGCCGGGCCAGTATTTTTAACAAGGCAAATATCTAAATGTATTTTAAATAACCTATTAAAGTGTGTTTTTTTAAATAGCAACCTATTCAAGGTTTAAATACTGAAAATATAACATAGGAAAACATAATGAACATTAATACTGAATCCTGAGTGAGAATGAACAACTGCTTCTTAAAGACAGAAAGATAAAGACATCCACAGACCTTAAAAATTGTTGCAAGGCATTAATCAAAAAGTGTCATCAAATTAAAGTTAATAAAATGGAAGAAATGAGTGGGGGAAATGGGGGAAGGTAGTTAAAAGTTTAAAATAATAACAATATAATAACAAGTATGGTGCATCACCGAGCATCACCAAAATATAGTGTAAAAATCAGAAATTTCACTTACCACCCAAAATCATTATGACTACATTTTAATCGCATCAATGAAGAGAAAATCTGGATGTAATTCTATTCAAGATTATACTTTCAACAAAGACTCCAGCTGTGTGGCCAGAGCTACAACGGGGGCAGGTCCCCAGGGGGGAGAGTCTATCAAGATGTCCTAGCTGTGATAAGTGTTCAAAATTTATATGAGAAGCTGGATTTTATTTATTTTTAAATGTTTTTATTTATTTTTAGAGTGAGAGGAAGGGAGAGTGATAGAGAGATAGAAACATCGATGAGAGAGGAACATCATCGACTGGCTGCCTCCTGCACAGCCCCTACTGGGGATCGAGCTGCAACCGAGGTCCATGCCCTTGACCAGAATCGAACCCGGGACCCTTCAGTCCACAGGCCGACGCTCTATCCACTGAGCCACACTAGCTAAGGCGATAAGCAGCATTTTAAACCTGGAAAGACATCAAGATGAACATGGAAACACTCCCAAAAGAATACACAACGACACAGAGCGTAACACAGACTTACGCTGGTTTCTGTGATATCTGTTTCTGCCGGGACCCCAGGACCAAACTCTTCATTAGTGGGGCTCGTTTGCTTATCTTCATAGTCTTTATATTCATAAAAATCATATTCGCCTAAATCTCCATCTACCGGAAGCTCAGAGTCCCTGCCGTCTATTTCTTTGTTCTCATACAGTGTATCCTCGGGATTTTTCCTCTGGGCCTCATAATCCTCTCCGGTTAGATATTCTTCGGTAAACACATCTTCCACGGGACTTGGCTATTCATTTAAGTTGCAAGGAATCGGAGAACATGAAGGTTAATGTTAGTGAAGCAAGGCAAGCATTTGCAATCACAGTTCCATGGGATGTGATGGGGGGCAGCGGTTCGAATGCTACTCAAGCGAGTCTGAGCACTATTTCTGCCAGGATCGTTGAAAGAAATAGTTCTGTACATCGGTATGTACAAAGATACATGGCTTTCTAACATGTTTCCCAATAGTTCCAAGGCAAATATTCACATGGGTTCCACATGTGTATTTGCTTGTTCCATTGAAAAGAACCTTGTTAGTCAATTTGGTATTTATGGTTTAAGATTTGAATAATAAAATATGCTCTTAGTGAAAGATTGCTTAATTTTCAAATCTCGCAGAACATCCTTATGCAATATAATTACCACCAGAAAAGCCATGTAACGTTGACTCTCGATCCCGGAAATGAACTCTTCACGCCAATACTGAGACTTATCATTGCGATATGTAGGCGGAGTATCTGGCGTGTAGGGAAGGTTCATATCACCAAAGAGTTCTTTAAAGCCAATATAATATAAAATACAGATCTCACAATTTAAGACAATCAAGTTAAATATATCATTGTCAGATCTCAAAGAGTAGAGAATAAATATTCACTTAAAAAGTAAAAATTACATCAATAATACTCCCTCGGAGATATAGAAACATAAACTTACTGTAATTTTCATTTTCTCACAAGTAATTCCCTAATAAGAGTATAAATCTAAATCATATTTATTATGCAATTTTTGGCCATCTTCTAATTTTGATGAAGTTCAAATTAACTTATGTTGCTACTTTTTGAGTTTCACTTTTAAATAACTTGTTCACTATGATATAGTGAGTCTAGATGATAAAGCAATCTTGAATAAATAAGATTACACAGAATCATGTGAATAAAATGTGGCTGAATTGTAGCAATTGTTAACTAAAGGGAAATGTCCAATAACCACAGGAAGGCTGCATTCTTAAACAAGGGGGGTCTACAGGGGATGCACATTATCCAGCAGATATGACTGTACTCAGAGCTAAGAACTACAAAACTGGACGAGTTTGGGTAGATAAATAAACATCTTGAATCAAGATACCCATTTTGGGAAACGAATAATTTGGACAAGATGAAACTTATCTGTTCTTAGGCTAAAATGTCACTGTCCTAGATTATGCATCTGCATGTAACGCACCACTGAGTTAATTCCCTGCCGAGACACGGGTTATATAAATGTTCTAATAACTCAATTACTCAGGCATTGCTCACACCAAGGAAAGCGGGTATTTGACAAAGTTAAACGGAATCATACGCTCATTTCTGCACGATCAGAACGGACACATGATATGAAATTCAGAAAGGTTGCTTGATTTGGACCTACATGTCCTGAAATCTTTTCGTAGAGAAGAATGGGAGAGGTTAAAATGTGTTATTTTAACCAGAATCACCACTGCATTCCTAAGCAGTGTGGAACTGTGAGCAGCGAACAAGAGCCACGAAGACCGCACTTGCTCAGGATGCGCGCTGTTATAGAAACGCCCTGATGCCGAGGTGGGAGAACTCTGATTGTATCCCTGGCGGATACAGTCTCCCTCTCGGTGCTCCTCAGGGAAGGCCGTGTTGTGGGCACCGCTCATCACAACACGCTCAGAAGCTGGGGGGCCCCGGAGCATCAGGCAAGGCGAGCGGCCGCTCAGTCAGATCCAAGTGGCCTGTGCACGCAGCCGGGAGCCGGGCGGGCCTGAACTGACCCTGGCTGCACATGACCCCTGATCAGGGACAGCGAACCCACGTCTCTGGTCCTCTCACCGCGGCGAGACAATAAAAACCCCAAACTCGCAGAGGCTCCCTGGGGGTCCCTCCGGAGCGAGGCATCCCAGGAGAACAAGGCCCAGTGTCGCCCCTGGGGCCGGGCCTGCCCCTGCCCAGGCGCATTACCTCGTTGGTGCCGGAGACACGCCGGGGAGCTTCAGTCTGGTAACTGCCCATGGTCCCGTAGTTGTATTCTTGAAAATCTTCCACGATGTTTGCCTGGTGATAAACGCAATGGAAACGCAATTAGTCGAAATGGGAGGCGATCGCACATCTTCTAGAATCAAGATTTGACGGGGCGATCGTATTAGCCAGGGAGGGTTTGTCTAGGCGGGTTAGTCAGCGCCTCATCATCACAGATCGTCCTGGGAGTCTAGGACAGATCTTGATTGCTCTGGCTTTGCTACCTGGACCCCTAGTCTGGCTGTGGCTGCTGCTCGGTAACTTTTCTTCTTCTTGGATGCAAATCGGTCAGATTTAGGGGGCGTAAACTTTTGGGGCTTTTCCTTTGAGCTAGTGGCCACTGTCCTCGTCTTCTGTTGGAAATGGGATTTCTTCTTCTGGAACGCGCGGGGGGAGGCGGAATGGAAAACATAAATATAAAGTGAGAAGGGAGGAAGGGGCTGGGTGAGAGGAAGAACAGGCACAGCGAACCGGCATGGTGCCCTCGGGACAGCGGCTGCCAAAGGAAAACCAGTTACTGGCTCACAGGACTCAGGGGGCCGGAAGGGGGGCCACAGGGAGACGAACAGCGGAGCCCCAGCCACGTGTGTTTACCTCGGTTTGTGCTACGGTCTCCTCGGCTACAGTGGGCGTCCCTGTCACACTGTCAGCCTCTTTATAGTCTGCGTCCCCATACTCATAGTCATACTCCACCACCTCCTCGGGCGCATACTACATCGCAGAGGGAGAGACAGCGGGAACGTGGTTAGTGGCAGGTCGCACCATTAACAAAGTAGGAATCGTCTTCTTAACGTTTGCGTGGAGGAAACGTTAAGAGCCGGGGAAGGATTGGTCCTTCAGGGTTATTTTGTGTCACGCCAAGTATTATACTGTCCCACACAGAGTATAATAACCCGGGAGTGACGAAGCAGGTGCTCTGGGAGGATGATGGTGGTTAGGATTGTGAAGAAACTACAAGTTTTGAATATTAATTCAAGCTTTTAATGATTGGATATTAATTCAGACACAGCCGTTATGTATTTGGACACAGTTGCTAGATATTCGTGTTGATTCTAGTTTGTAAAACTTACTCCACAAGGTTTCTCCATAAGAATTTTACAGTCGTTTCCATGGGCGATTTCTTATTTTCTTTAAACTGCATATATAAAAATGAAAAATAGAGAGACTAGGCTTCCCAAGTATGAAAGGGTTTTGGTATTTATTGTGAAATGGAGGGTGGGAGAGAAAGGAATACAAGGGACATGAAATGAGTCTACATTTTATTGGGAATACTAGAACCAATGGAAAGATTAAATTTTAAATTTATTCAGAAATCTCGAATTTGTTACTTATGATCCAAATGAGCATACTAGAATACTTGTGAAACATTAAAAGATTCAAAATCATACCTGCTTATATTTAACACTTCGTTTAAAATGTTAAATATACTGCCTTTGTATCTACCGAAAAAGGGCATGCCATTTAGATACCATAAACTACGAAACTGAGCTCACATTGTAAATAGTATTTTATACTAAATTTTTTGTGCAATAAAATGTCGATTAAACAGACTAATTCGGGCACATCTGGCCCGTCCTGAAATACCCTCCCTGAAGTGACCTCCCCTAGCTGGTGCAGCTCAAGGTCACGTTGAAGTCTAAACATAGAACTCCGGCCTTCTGTACGTTTGTCAAAACTCCCACTTGATTAAATTAATAGAAACAGAGTCATCCTTTTCTTTCGCCAGCAATATCCTCATTTTCAATGAATATGCATTGGATGCCTTATAACAAAACTTTATAGAATTTGGTAAAATAGAAAAATGCACGTGTATAGCACTTTAGACATTTTTGTTTCTTATGCCTCTGCAATCAAGATAAAATTGCAATTATTTCTAGGAAAGTTAATGTAAGTATTACTGATAACATGATCAAGTAAATAAAATAATTAAGAACTGAATTAGATATATATGCAGTAGACAACCATGGAGAGTGGATATAATCGAATAAGTCATGTTGAAAGAAGAAATATCGGGGTTCTATCATTACTAGCTATTAGCTGAAACTAGAACAACAGCCAAAAAAATCGCCAGTCTACTCTACCTGTATTATGCTTTAGAGTTTTATAATTAAGTATGCTTTTCAGAATCATGTGCATCTATAACGAATTGTAAAGACAAAAAGCAATAAAGAAAGGCATATAGGGAGAATTTAAATGTTTCTTAAAGCCTGGTATTCAGGCTTTATATATATAAAGATAATAGCTAACATTATTGTCTGTCTATATCTGTCTGTCTGTCTGTCTGTCTATCTATCTATCTACCTACCTACCTACCTACCTACCTATATATCCATCTATAGATAAGCCTGTGCCAAAGTAGCCAGTTATCTTTAGAGCATGGATTTCTCTGGAAGGAGTAATCCTTGTCTAACCTCCATAATTCTGTCCTCTGTTTGCACTCTTTCCAAATAGGGACCAACAAGACTCAGTTGGACTATAATGATGGAGGAAGTAACACGCTCACCACCTAAGCACTGACGGCATCTCTCTCCTGGAGCTGCTCGGTCTCATTGGAAAGCATCACTGCTTTTGTTCTTATTTTTATCTGCACCGCATCCCCTGAGGAGACTTAAGGCTTTGTTGTCTACATGAAGCTTTCCAACTCTGGGGTTTTGAGGATGCCATAAAGACGGGTGAAAAAGAGAGACCCTATTGTAATCAACCAGGTGAATCTATGCAGAAAGATTAGCAGTGGTGGCAAGACTTCCACATGGTCTGTGAGCAGCTGAGCGTGAATGATTGTCTGTGAGGAGAGAGGGTCTCCTAGAAATGTCATCAAGTCTGTTCTGGCTTCATTTGGTAGAAAATAGTGGCATCGATAGATATCTGTGCACCTATGAGAGCTAGAATACATGATAAATATTAAATGAATGGAAAATTAAGGTTCTACATTTGGGGAAGTCTATCATTTTTTAATTTTCTAAAAAGATTATCTTTGTTTTCTTTTCTATCTTTTATATGTAAGACCATCAATTGCCTACTGGATATAAGGCATTATAATCTGTGTAATACATGAAGAAAGAACCATATATAGATTTAATATCAAAACTGTCATAATTTTAATGTTAGTTATTCTTCCATATAGACGGTATTATGTAGGTTCAAATAAAATTTAAGTTTGATGATGTTGTCACTATATTCAAATCTATTCACATGATACATTTTTCACTATTGTGCCAAACACATAAAAAATTGACTAAAAGTGAATAAGAATTTGTTATTTAGAGGAAACTAACTAGTCTAAATAACAAGTTAGAAAAAGCACAGTTAACTTCTAAAAGAAACTGACATATTTATTAATTCAAATTAGAATAATAAATATGAATGTCACAAATTTATTAACATAAAATTAACTAATATAAAGTACAACATGTATGCTTGATGCTCCACATGTACTTTATTTTCTGTTTCATTAGCAAATATCATTGCATTCCTATTTTGTATAGGTAGAACATACATTAATTTTTAATGTATTTTTGAAATATAATGATATATTATAGTTCAAAATTAATATAAGAATTGCTTACAGATTTGGTTGACCAGTTTTTCACATACTAGTATAAAATGGTTGTCTCATTATTGAAGTATCAGTGTCACTTTGAAATAGAAAAAAACCAAAAGCTGATTTAAATTTTTCATTGTGACATGTTCAGCAGAGAAACTAGTAAGAGATGCTGTTACGCATCACCCCAGCAGACTTTCAGCCAGCCTTTGCTCCAGCAATATGTTGTTTTCATCAAATGCTTGTAACAAAAACAAGTTTGAGCCCAGTAAGGCACATGCTCGCGTTTGTGGGCTCAATCCCCAGTGTGAGGTGTGCAGGAGGCAGCCGATCAATGATTCTCTCCATCATTGATATTTCTATCTCTCTCCCTCTCCTTTCCTCTCTGAAATTGATGTGTGTGTATACACACACACACACACACACACATTTGACATCTGAGAATGTTAATATATGTATAGACCATTAAAATAGAAAAAGGTTTACCATTTTAAATGAAGGCAAGTTTACTTTTAAATGAACTTAAGATAAAAAAGGGATAAAAAGTCTTATTTTGATTCAAAAGAACTCAGCTACCTGGCTAATAGCATTAAAAAATGGGAATGTCACCTCAAGGTGACATATTAAGAACACATACCTTTATTCTTTAAAAAGAAATCACCATATCTGTTGCCAAAAAAATATATCAGCCTTATCTTTTTTAAAACAGGAACAAAGTAAACTTCATCAATCTTGAACACCTATACTAAATGTCATGCATTTTAATACGGGATCACTGCATCATCTGCAAGGTATGAAAGCACTAACACTGAGGGCTAGTTTACCGATCCTCTTGGGATTCAGCTTCTTAAGACTTTTTCCTGTTTTGAAAAAAAATTAATATGAAGTCATGGAAAAGATCATTGCAACAGAAATCACTATCAGACCTTAAAAAGTAATGTAAAAAATACATATTTCCAGCATTTCAAAGGTAATATTCAAAATAACTATTTAAAACTGAAAGATAAGAGTCTTAGCCTGTTCTAAATAGTAAAACTCAAAAGGTGGCACCTAGTAATCGTGTATTTAGAAGGTAAGAGAAATGCTATTTGAGCTACTTTCAAGCACAAGGACAGTTTTAATGTTTTTCAACTTCCACCATCTCTTCTAAAATTTAATACTTTCAACTTGTGAAAAGAATCTAAATACGTAGTTTTGAGACCAGCCGGAGGCTCACTTCCAGGTGGCTTACTTTTTGATTTCCAGAAAATCCACACCAACCAATATTCCTGGAAGGTCTGGAGAAAGGGCACGCGGACTGTATTTCTTGTTCTTTGGGACAGTCAAGGCTGACAGAATTGCTCTGACTATTCTGACTTAGATCCGTGTATTTTTGGTCTGAATGAGAACAGAGTCAGATTTCATTGTGGTGAATTTTCTTGGGGAAAAAAATCGCTTGGGAGAATGGTTTTACACCTGAATTTCAAATAACGTGACCTAACATGAATAAAAGTACATGAATAGTTTAATGACCACCATCAGTTCATACTGCTTTTCATTTCATGGTGATTGGCATCAAATTTTGTGCAAGAAAAAGAAAACATACATCAATGTAGCAGAGCCTACCAGAAGTAGAAACTCCCTCACATCCTACAAACTTTAAGGTGGCTCGAGTGCCCCTGTCTCCTCTGCAGACATTCCTCAAGGCCTGGGAAGTGGGGAGACCCCGAGCTCTTTCACCCTGATCTGGAAGCAGAGTTCATGACTGCAGTGCTAAGGGCAAAATAGGGCTTTTAGAGATTATCTTTTTCTCGCCCCCCCACCCCCCGCAAACATGCAATATGCTTATATACACCGCATACAAGGGAGGTATGTCTATTTGTAAGAAACTTAAGTTACAAAATACTTTAACAAGAAGAAAAAACACCAGAAGCCATTTCGAGTCAGTTCTTCCCGGATAGCGAGCGCTATTGAAAAAAGTGTGCTTTAACGGAAATGGGATACATAGAGACGAGCCTCCAAACTGCAGGACCGCGTCTCTGCCACTGACACTGACGGGAGACACCCTGGCCCACCTCCTGGTCCTCACCTCATCGACCTGCGGCTCCTGCGCCTGCGCGGCCTTGGGCGCCGAGGAATCGCAGTCGGGGCTGTAATGCTCACAGTAGTCGTAGGCGGCTTTGGGGTCACTGATGATCAGCAGCTGTTGGATGTCCCCCTGCCCAGAAGCAAACAAGGATGTGGTCAGCATATCCAAATATACACACAGTAGGTCTAGGGCAGTGGTTCCCACGTGGGGCACATGCCCCACGGGGCGGGGGGAGGGGGACAAAGTGATTTTTAAGGGGGGCAATCCGAGAATGAGTTATTCACAGTGAATTTTTTGCATTTCTTATGGTTCTAGGGGCCTCATATACAGTAGATATATATATTCTGACATATTTATGCATTTCAGTTCTCTATTAGGTTTTGAAAGTTTATTTGCTATTTTTTCATATCACTTCATATTATCGTTATTTTTTAACCATTTCTTAGTGATTTCTTCCTCAGTACTTCAATTCTCCTTTCGTTCTTTTTTTTTCCTTTCATGGATGCCATGTTCTTCAGAAGCTTGTTTAGACCAAGTTCATGGCCTTTTAGGCTTCCTCCACATGAATAGGCGTTCACTTTTTGAATAATAAGAATTATATGTCATGGGGGTGAGGCGGGCATCAGGAATTTAAAGATGCTTAGGTGGGGCATGGCCAAAAAAAGGTTGGGAACCACTGGTCTAGAGCAAGACTCATTCAAGATCACGTGTGGTATATTTCTGCATATCTGAAGAAGAAAACTCACTTACTGCTCATTGTTAAAAACAGTCTGATAGGATTGAAAGGGAAATTCGCACCTTTTCCACTCCAGTTGACGCTAGAACAACACAGGTTTAAGCTGCGTGGGTCCACTTGTATGTGGATTTTTTTGTTCAAGAAATATGTTAGAACATTTTTGAAGATTTGTGACAAATTTAAAAAATTCTCAGATGAACCTTATGGTTTTCTCAGTAACATTTCCTTTTCTCTCACTTAATTTATTGTAAGAATATAGTATACTATAGTGACCTGGTGCACAGATTCGTGCACAGTGAAAGGAAATTAATTAGAAGGTGGCCAGCAGGGTGAGACTGGGTGAGTAGGGCTGGACACGCCCTGGAGATAACCTCCCGCAGTCCCTCCTCCGCCAGCTGCACCTGGAGTGGCACTGGTAGTGCCATGGCTCTGAGGGAGTCTGTGGGGTCCCTCCAGCAGGTGGGATCCCTGGGCCTGGCCTGCAGGGATCGGGCCGAAACTGGCTCTCCGACATCCCCTGAGGAGTCCCGGAGTGCGAGAGAGCACTCTGCAAAGCTGCTGTAGTACAGGGTGTGGAATGCAAACGCAAGTGTGCAGTGAACCAGATTCGGGGCCACAGTGCCCCAGCAACAACGTAACCCATGGCCAAAGGTGGAACTGCGTAGCCCCGTGAGGAATCTGGCTCCTTCCTTTCTGGTTCCAGGGTGTGTCACCCGAGAACCTTTGCTGCCAAGTCACTGCAGCTCGGCAGTTCCTGCGTTGAGTGTCTGCCCCCTGGTGGTCAGTGCATGTCATAGCGACTGGTTAGATAGAAGGAGGGACACTTAGCATATTAGCCTTTTGTATATATAGATAAATCACCTGACATACAAATATGTGTTAATTGAATGTTTATATTATTGGTAAGGCTTCTTGTCTATAGTAAGCTATTAGTAGCTAAATTTTGAGGGAGTCAAAATTATACACAGATTTTTTGACTGAACAGAGGGTTGGTGCCCTTAACCCCAGCGTTGTTCAAGGGTCAACTGTATTCTGCTCTTGAAACAATCTGTTTCCACATGGGTCTAATTAAACAGGAAACTAGTTTGACATGAATCTATGGGTCATGACCCTATTAATTATACTAAAGCCCAGAAAAATCCTGAGTGAACATCCATATGACTCAGACTCCAGGCCCTGTAGATTTGAGAATAGGAACTGGATTTCCAGAACTCCTGAGGTCATTCTGAATAACTTAAAATTACTCCAGCTTTCTCTGCATTCTACACTTATTAACGGATGTTATTTAGGGCCTGATGAAAGTATAGACATTAAGATGTTAAAGACTCTTCACACTGAGTACTAAGAAATGACCCTTTGTTTCCTCTTACTTGCCTGTGTCTCCCCATAGTTTGCTGTCCAAAGTTGCAAATCCTCTGCTATTTCTGAATAAACTCAATCTGGGTAGCTAAAGACCGTGTTATTTCATTTTTAAGGTGGACAACACCAACTGATCAATTTAGAGCACTGAGATCCACGACTGAATTATTATAAATAATCACAAATAACCAATAGAAATGTGAATACAGAATTATTCATTAGGCTGTATAAAAAAAACATGAGGTCTCACTGAGTACTGGTCTCATGAGGGGTTTCAATTAGAAATCCTGATTCTGGAACTTTCTCCCAGTGTGCCATTAACTAGTTGGAATGATGCTAGTCACTCATTTGTAAAAAGAACACACTGAGAGATCATATCTGTGGCCCTCTCCAAGACTGAAATCTATAATCCCATACTTAAATTATAGTAACTATAACGAACCAAGTAGAGATGTCTTTGAGATAGAAAAACGTTGCCAACCTCAAATACGCATGCAGTACTTGTAAAATCCTGTATTTTTGAAGAGAATTACGGTTTCCTAAGTACTTACTATTTTAGTCAAGGCACCTGACCTCATTAAATGGAATCCTGCCAACCTTTCCACCATAAATTCTTATTGCAGGTGGTCCATTTTCAACCATAAGACACACTACTGAAAAGTCGCTGGAAAAGGCAGTTAAAAATCTGCTCTTCTCCATCTCCCAGAAGGCATCTCCCAGTGCTTTTCTGTTAATCATATGACAGGCTGTGAGACAGTCTGCAGATAAATAAAAGCATCCTGACAGGTGGAGGGAACTGTAAATATTTAGCTTCATTAGTCATAGAAAATTCCACAGCTGGAAAAAGGTGAAGCTACCCAGTAAAACTGGCATCTGGCGCACACCAGGTGTGAAAGCCAGCTTCTCCTCCAATGGCCTACAAAGCTTGGAGTTGAGTTGATGCAATTACCTTGCGTGGGCAGCTGTGGAAGCCAGGTCTACACGATAGTGTCTGCCTACAGAGAACATGGGTCTAGAGCAGCCGTGGGCAAACTACAGCCCGCTTGAAATGAATAAAACTAAAAAAAAAAAAGACCGTACGTACCCTTTTATGTAATGATGTTTACTTTGAATTTATATTAGTTCACACAAACACTCCATGCATGCTTTTGTTCCGGCCCTCCGGTCCAGTTTAAGAACCCATTGTGGCCCTCGAGTCAAAAAGTTTGCCCACCCCTGGTCTAGAGCAAAGCACATGTAAGAAAACCTGACGGAACCTACCTATGCTGAGCAGGTTCTGCCGAATGTCATGTGCATTGCAAAAGGTTCCTGCCACGTTTTTATTAGACCCGTTATATAAGTGACAGGATAGCGTACCCTCCTTTCCAAACTAAAGTGGAATGCATGCATTCTAACAATGTTTGGCTTGTTTTCATTTTTGTTTTATATATATATACAATAACTATTTTATTATTTTTTAAATACATTTTTGTTGATTTAAGAGAGGAAGGGAGAGGGAGAGAGAGAGAGAAACATCAATGATGAGAGAGAATCGTGGATCGGCTGCCTCCTGCACGCCCCACACTGGGAACCGAGCCCACAACCCAGGCCTGTGCCCTGACCAGGAATTCAACCGTGACCTCCTGGTTCAGAGGTCGATGCTCAACACTGAGCCATGCCGGCCAGCTACAATAACTCTGAATAAGGCTCAACTACTTCTATTTTCTCATAGCTATATCACACTCTAGGAGATACACAAGTTAATAAAAACTCAGCTTTTGATGCCTGTGTAAGAAATCACCTTTATTGGAAAAGTGTCCTACAAGATTGGTTTACTGCTTAACGGTCACTGTCCATGGTCAATGTGAGGTGTCTGAATTGTCAGATGCAACACCCCATCTTTCTGTGAGACCCACCAGTGCCTGAAGTCAGTTCCCAGCGTGGGCATCCCCTGAACTGACAACACAGCAGCTGAGTCCTAAGAACTGGCACTGGAAAGCCAGCTGAAGGCTCGAGAGTTAGGTTCCCACAGGGCCTCATCCGAGTTATAATGAAACAATGTTCAGGAAACGATGCTATTCGAAAACCTTGCTGCACTTGAAGGCCTTAAAATAGCGCCTGGCATCTTTCCTTCATGCATATCTTAAGTTTAAGGATTCAAATAATCAGTCTATGTCACTTGCCTGGAAAGGACACTGTTTCTACCAGAACACAAAGGGACAGTTTCCAGTCTGGGATCCTCTTCTTACTCAGCCCATCTCCACTGTCCAATAAATAAAAATTCACTCAATTACATCTTCAGAAAGCAAGGCCCTGTCTGTTTCGTTCTCCAAGCTTCCTCCCTTTCTGGAATAAGCCAGTGTGCAGCAGGCACACAATAAATGGGCCCCCGGGCAATGAATTTATTCACCGTTCCAAGCCTCGATTTCACCCCTGAAATTAAGAACACTCTTATTTATTTGTTTTGCATTTCCTAGAGCTTCTTTAAAAATTAATATGTACTTAAGCAGTTTTTAAAGTGTAAAGTGTATATATGTATTAGGTATAATTATTTCAGTATTTGAGGGCAATTCAAGGAGAATGCACCTTTGAAAGGCAAATTTCTAGACAATATGTATATGGACCCTGTAAAATTTAAAAAATGCTGCCGGACAATCCATTTGTGGATGCTCTAAAAATAAATTCCAAAAGATTGGGATTAAGGAGCCTTAAAGTCATTATTCTATAAGGAAAGGCAATCAGGAAAAAATACATAATCAACGAGAAAGAAAGGTGGAGTTAGCTAAGCAGTTTCCAGCATGCGCCACTGTCAAAGCCATTGCCTAACAAAATTATAGGGTATTTCCATAAGGTGCCCGCTGGAGGCTAAGGCTTCGGTTCCCCTTTGATAGCAGAGCTTTGTTCAATGTATAGGGATCCTGGGAGGAGTGGTTGTTTGTATATTCGGGAACACGACCGACATTAAATCTTCAACATGGCACAGGCTTCTCAAGGAGCAGCTCCCACTGCCAGCCGATTAATTGGAAACTGATGCTTCCTGTCTGCCCAGACTTCTGAATTTGCCGGGGCGTTCGTTCTCATCGCCGTTCTTCTCTCCCAACATTCCATCCAGTTAATGATTCCTCTCAAGAATTTTGTGTGGAAAAGGAAAGCTGCCAACATGCTTAGAATTCTAGTGTAACTGAAAAATGCATCATCGATTGCACGGAAGGAGGGAAACCACGTAATCAGAGACAGAACTGCTACCCACACAGTCCTTATATTTCACCCACACCAGCTTGGGAAATCAATTGTAAGAAAATGGGTAGCGTTCCTGAGTTACTAATTCGACAACTATTTACCAAGTATCACAGAAACTGCCTAAAGTTGAATAAAACATGACCACCAAAAGTGCATATTTGTCTTATACTTTTAGTCAAAGACTTTTACTAAAAAATAATTACCAGCAATGCTCTACTTCCCCCCAAATAATAAATTAAATTAAATGTTCATTATTTTTAACCATTTTTAAATTTTTAATTACAGTTGACTTACAACATTAGTTTCAGATGGACACCCAGTGATTAGACATTATATAACTTACTAAGAGATCATGCCTATAAATCTCGTAGCCATCTGGCACCACACATAGTTGTTAGAATATTATTGACCATATTCCCCAGGCTGTACTTTATATCTCCATGACTATTCTGCAACTACCAATCTGTACTTCTAAATCTCTTCACTTTTTTCAACCCCCTCCCATCTGGCAACCATCAAAATATTCTCTGTATCTATGAGCTTGTTTCTGTTCTGCTTTCTTCATTTATTTTGCTTTTTAGATTTAATTGTTGATAGATATGTATTAGTGTCACTTCATTGTTCATATTTTGATCTTTCTTCTTCTTATTATTATTATTAAAGAAGACCCTTTAACATTTCATGGAATTCTGGTTTGGTGGTGATGAACTCCTTTAGCGTTTTCTTGTCTGGGAAGTTCTTTATCTGTCCTTCGATTCCAAATGATAGATTTGCTGGGTAGAATAATCTTGGATATAGGTCATTGCTTTTCATCACTTTGAATATTTCTTGCCAGTCCCTTCTGGCCTGCAAAGTTTCTGTTGAGAAATCAGCTGATAGTCTTATGGGAGGTCCCTTGTAGATAACTAACTGCTTTTTCTTGCTGCTTTTAAGATTCACTCTTTGTCTTTATCCTTTTGTATTTTAATTATGATGTGTCTTGGTGTGGGTCTCTTTGGATTCATCTTGTTTGGGACTCTCTACCCTTCCTGGATTTGTAGGACTATTTCCTTCACCAGGGAAAGGAAATTTTCTGTTATTTTTTTAAGTAGGTTTTCAACTCCTAGCTCTTGGAAAAATGGTAGCATACCTGGCCTCTTGTGTCCTTTTTTGCCACAGAAGAGCTATATCCTTTGAATTAATAAGTGCTAAAAAGTATGCTTATTCATTCATTTAGACAATAATAAACTTAAGGCACTATTCTACACACTGAGTATATATAGCACAAAGTCCCTGCCCTCTTAGAGCTTAGATTCCAGATGGGGAAAGATAAACTAAGCAAAATTAAAGAGTGTTAAGCACTGTGAAGAATATAATAAAGCATGATAAGGGAGACATGTCAGAAGCCATGTCTGAGATGTGTCATGTAGATACATAGGACTATTTGTACATGCCAGCCATAAGACCCCCTTAGACATAACCACATATATATTGTCTGAACGGATCAAAAAAACAAGTCCCAGGGAGATTGTCAGAGGGAATCAAAAAACAAGGCCCACGTATATGATGTCTACAAGAAACCTACTTGAAATAGAAAGACATATAGATTAAAAGTAAAGGGATGGAGGAAGATACACCATGCTATCACTAATCAAAGAAAGTAGGAGTACCTGTATTAATTTTAGTTCCAATTGACTTCAAAGCACAGAAAGTTATCCAGGTTCAACAGAGACGTTATATGATGATGAAGAAGAAAACTGTCCAAGAAAATAGCTACCCTTAATGTGTATGTGCCTAACCTCAGGCATCAAAACTATGTGAGGCAAAAACTAAAACAACCCAGGAAAAATTTGATTAATCCAATATTATAGTGGAAGAGTTTAACAACCTACTCCCAGAAATGGACAGATTCAGCTGCAAAAAAATTAGCAAGGACATAGTTGAACTCAACAACACTATCAATCAAGTGGATATAATTGAATACATAGACTACTTCAGCCAACAACAGCAAATCACACATTCTTTTCAATCTCACATGGAACATTCACCAAGAAAGACCACATTCTGGGCCATAAAACACACCTTAACAAATTTAAAGAATAAAATCCTACAGGATCTGCACACAGATGTTTATAGCAGCTTATCTCACAGCTCCCAAAACTTGGGAGCAACCAAGATGCTCTTCAGTAGATGACCTAATGAACTGTGTTACAGCCAGACAGCGGGATATTAATCATCACTGACGAGCAAGGAGCTATCAGGCCATGAAGCACATGGAGGAGACATAAAAGCATATGACTCAGTGAAAGAAATCAATCTGAAGACTAAAAACTGTAAGATGCCAACTATGTGACATCTTGGAAAAGGCAAAAAAAACTACAGAGACAGTAAAAAGATGAGTGGTTACCGGAGTTTAGGGGTAAGGGAGAAGATTTTTAGGGCATGAAACTACTTCATACGACACTACATTGGTGAATGCATGTGCCAAAAGCCATACAATATACAACAGGAAAACTGTTGTATATCAATGTATGATTAAATTAACATAGAATGTATACCCATATGTATCACATACCAGTATTTTAAGCACCTTATAAACATCAGGTCATTTTTAAAATAAGTATGTATGAGGGAGATTCCATTACTATTCCCATCTGAAGAATGATAAAATTAAAACATTCATAAAGTAATTATACAGAGAAACATCATTAAGCTAGATGCTGAGATTCAAAATCAGATTTTTCTCATTCCAGAATCAATTCTTATATTCCCTCTGCTAACTGAAATTATAGAATCTGAATTATGGGTCTATATATTCATTTTGGCATTTTCATATAAACTAATTTGTCATTATTTTACAAAATGTTTTTCGTTTTTTTCTTATCTGTTAAATATTTTGTTCCTACAAGTCTTCAGGTTGCAATTCAAATAGGGCCATTTTTAGCATTTTTGCCAGAATAGTACCATTCCATAAATGCAGGGTAGTATATAGACAAAATGATATAGACTAAACAAATTTGCATCTAAATTGAAATGACACTATTTCCAAAGAAGTGAAAATGAATTGCTGGTGTTTTTACATCTTCTTCTTCATTACAACTCTTGATCCAACACGAAAACAATGCATACATGGTACCATTGCTATCTCCTGTCAGTTTTAGTTTAATTTCTACACATTCAGTTGCCATGACTCAGAAATCTAGATAGGAACCATAATGTAAACCAAAAGAATTGAAATAGTTGAGTACATTTTTAGGAAAAGATATATTAATACCATATTCAGGTATGCTGAATTAATTTCACAAAAGGAATCAGAACACTTTATTCTGATTGAACAAGGTGTGTGTGTTACAAAATTAAATTTAGCCTGTAAAACTGATGTTCACAAATAGTTTACACTTAAAATAAAACTTTGCGCCCTGGGTGGGTGGCTCAGTTAGTTGGAGCTTCACCCAGTACACCCAAAGTTCACGGGTTTGATTCCCAATCAGGGCACGTACCTAGATTTCAGGTTTGATACCCTGTCAGTACACTTAGGGGAGGGAGCCGATCAATATTTCTCTCTCTCTACCTCTCCCTCCTCTCTCTTTAAAATCAATTACACACACACACACACACACACACACACACTTAAAATCTTTTTAACTTTGCAAGACTAGAAATTAAATTAATTTGTTTACAATACCCATTCCTCTAATAATTCAATATGTAGTATTTGTGTGCAATCAAAGCATGATACTGGAAGATGTGAGAGTATATGATTATATATTGCCTGGATCAATTTATGATTTCACTTAGTATGATAAAATGTGTTAAAACATTGTGTTTAGAATCTAGGGCTTAGATAAATACCAGTGGAGAATATGCAAAACACATGGAATCCCAAACAAATAATCTGAAAATATCACCAATATCAATTATTATTAAACTACTAGAGGCCTGGTCCACAAATTTGTGCACAGGTGGGTCCCTCCGCCTGGCCAGTGATTGGGGCCAATCAGGGCCTATCGGACAGGGGGAGGGACCGTGGGAGGTTGGCTGTGGGAGCACACTGACCACCAGGGGGCAGCTCCTGCATTGAGTTTCTTTCCCCTGGTGGTCAGTGTGTGTCATAGCTACCGGCTGGTTGTCCAGTCGTCTGGTTGTAACGATCACTTAGGCTTTTATATATAGAGAAGACTAGAGGCCCGATGCCTCTACGACAAGAGTAGGCCTTCCTTCCCCTGGCTGCTGGCACCAGCTTCCCTCTGGCACCCAGGACCCGGGCTTCCCTCCGGCCATCAGCAGGCACCTGGGACCCAGGCTTCCCTCGCAGCCCTGGCTTCGTCCGGAAGGATGTCCAGTCTAATTAGCATACTACACTTTTATTATTATAGATGCCACAGTGAGGTATATAAGCACAGGAATGCAAGACTGACACTTCGAAGTTACACTGTTCTTTTTATAAAAATACATACTGTCTGTGTGTATGTGTGGGTACATAAGTGTATGTACATATATGTAATATGTACAGATTCACACATCAACAAAACACAGCATATCTTCCATGTAAAGCTTGTCTATTAACCTGTAATATCTTGCACAGCTTCACTCAGTTCGACTTTGAAAAGTAAGTGACTTAGAGATTGTGCACCAACAGCCATCAGAATAACGAATGACATCTCAGGGTGGGCCCCGTAGCGGGCCAGGCCCCCATCTGTGTGTTTGGCTCACGATCGACTAAATGACACAGAAAGCACCAGCTACCAGGTGCAGGGCCTGCAGGGTTAACAGCAGGAATGTGATGCTCTAACTGGGGAATTATAATGGGAAGAAAGCTTTCTACCAGGACCTTCACATCAATTTAAAAAAGGTATTTGCACAACATAAAGGTCCCCTTTGCCATCTCTCTTGTGCCTTGGAAACCTTCACAAAGGCCCGAGAAAAGCAGAATATCCGACTTGCTCATTTTTCTAAATTCATCTCCCAGAGAAGGAAGTGAAGGAAATGTCCTTTTCTCTAAAGGAAAGAATAGCAGCCACTCGGAGTGGAGCCACGGGCCCTTCCCCGGAGAATAGCTGCCTGTGTTCGCATCACCCAATCTCTGTCAACGCTTCCCGGCCCTCGGGTCGCCATTGTCCACTCATTCTCTCACCCAACAATGGCAAACATCAGCGCTGCGCCCGCAGGGGACGAAAGTAGGTCACCCTGTCGGGCACGTCTTGGTGGTTCCTGCCATTAGCTCGGTGCTCCTGCCTCAACCAGAGCCAGCCGGAAATAAAGTCCGATTCGTCTTTACCTCAAACACCTCTTCATCCAGAATCCTTGTGCCGAACACCGCGATCCCGTTGGTGTCCACGATCGCTCGCTCGCTTCTCCCCAGCGGTTTGGTCGTTTTCTTCTTACAGTCAACGATCATGGTCACAGTGTTCCTCTCCACGCTGATGGCGACCCGATGCCACCTGCAAAAGCCCGATGATAATCCTTGCGTGAGCGCCCCAGACCTGGTTGCTGGGCCATCGTTCACGTTAAAATACGGTCTGGCTCAGTGGATAGAGCCTCAGCCTGCTGACTGAAGGGCCCTGGGTTTGATTCCTGTCAAGGGCACATGCCCGGGTTGCCAGCTCGACTCCTAATAAGGGGCGTGCAGGAGGCAACTGATCAATGATTCTCTCTCATCACTGATGTTTCTCTCTCTCTCCCTTCCCCTCTGAAGTCAATAAAAAATATATTTTAAAAAAATACAGTGCATTTGAAATTGGGAAAGTGAGCTGAAATGGTGCAAGATGGAGGCTCGCTGTTTACCAGGAATGGCGCTAAGTGCCGGGGACACAGGCAGGATGCTCAGCAGGAGGGCTGCTCAGCATCCCTGCTGATAAGGGGGTGCCATCCCGGGCTGCCCTGTGCGTGGCCACAAAAGCTTCATCTCACCGTGTCCAGTGAGGGTCTTTGATAAGAGATTGGGGGTAGAGGGTGGGGGGTAAGTCATTGTTTCCATGTATGGAAATGCTTTCTTTCCAACAACTACCTCTCTCCGGCCCCCTGAGGCTGGCTGCGAAAGGGTATGTCCTCTAACTGAATGCCAGCTCCACCTGGAGCCCGGGACGTCCTCACTGTAAAACACAATGTGCCTCTCTGTCTTTATTCACGTTTATTTCAAGTGCTTTCGTTTTATTTTTCCATTTTAATTTCAAGACAGTTATAGATCACTCCGGTGGGCAGGAGCCAAGACAGAGACACAATCTCTCTCCTTCTTCCAGGGCTGGCAGGAGGCGGGGATGCGGAAAGCAAGCCCATCTGCGTATGTGTGTGGGGTGGGGGCGGGGGGGGGGGGGCTCATTCAGGGCGTACTGACAGGCGGGAGGGGAGAGGTGACTAGCCCTTCGGAGACGTGCATGCCCGCCTCGTCCTGTAAAATGGTGGGTCTCATTAGCAGTGGCTGGTGCTAACAGAACCACTGGGTGAAGCTCACTAGATGGTGCAAGCCACTCTGGTTTATATTTTCTTTTCTTTTTTTTTTTTTTCCAAATGAAAAGTACTAGATTAATATTCCAGAAATGTCTAGGATTAGATCCATAAAACTGCAGGAGCCTTCCTAAAATGTGACTTGGCAGGGCTCCGGATGAGGGCCAAGTAGATTTCCACATACACTTAATCTCTGGTTTTTCCACAGCCCGCTCAGCGCGCACAGGCGTCTGCTTGGTTTGAATTGAGCAGAGATTTACATGGAGGAACCTCTTCGTACTGTGAGGGTGAAACTTACACGTTTCCACTAAGATGCCTGCGTCCTAGCTTCAACCATTCTCACTAGGGGTGTGCTTTTCGTGAACAGAAAATACTTATGATGTCCATTGTTAAAAGTCATAAGCATTTATTGGGATTAACTACTCTCTGAGTGAGAGACAATGCTGATAGCACAGAATTCAGCGTGATTTTCGGAAGAATGGTGTGGTTGTTGGAGAGTCTGCCCTTCTATCGGCCATTTCCTAAACCAGGGGTCCTCAAACTTTTTAAACAGGGGACCAGTTCACTGTCCCTCAGACCGTTGGAGGGCCGGACTATAGTTTTTAAAAAAACTATGAACCAATTCCTATGCACACTGCACATATCTTATTTTGAAGTAAAAAAACAAAATGGGAACAAATACAATATTTGTATTTGCATGTGGCCTGTGGGCCGTAGTTTGAGGACCCCTGTCCTAAAGCTATGACCTGTCTCTGCCACTTTCCAAATATATGATCGTGTGCAAGGGACCTACACTCTCTGTTGCCTTATCTGTAAAATGGGTTATTCACATCACTTTCTTCAAAGAGCTGGGAAAATTAACTGTGTACAGAGTGTTTAGAAAAGTATGCAGCACATGCCAAGAATTACATAAGGCTTCCTTCCGCTGTTCCTCCGTCTTCACCTGATTGGTACATGGTAAGGAGACCATTGATCTGCTCAAAGAGTCTACAGTGACTTCCCGACTCACTCAGAACAGAGCCCAAAGTGCTGACAACACTGCGACGTGCTAGAGCATCTGGCCCACGTGGCTGTCCATCCCCACTGTCCGGCTCTGCTGCTGGCAGGCCACCACCCTGGACCTTACTTGGACCATCCAGCCACCGCTGGACCTGCACCCCCTCCTCCTGGAATAGCAGCCTTTCCATCCTCAGTGTGACTTGCCCATCTCCTTCACAAGTCTCTGTCTTAGTGAGGTTTGGCCTGAGCCCACTTCTTCAAGGGCACCTCTCCCCCCATTCCCTAAACTCTCCCCTGCTTGTTTCTCTCTCCCAGGTATCACCACCTGACATACTATTTATTAGTTATTTTTTACTGTTCATTGTTTGCCTGCCCGGACTGTACACTATGCCAGGCTGGATATGTTAGCGTGTTCTTCACGGCTCTCTCGCCGGCCTGTAGAAAGCTGCATCACGCCTGTACACACTTGCTGAATTAATCCAGCGGAAGAACTGCTTTGGGCTGAGATGTCACTTACTTCCCATCGGCGAGGTTGACCGTGCGGAACAGGGGGTAGTCTTCGGGGGCGGGCTTCCCCAGGTGGTCTTCAAACAGGAAGACCGGCGACCTCCCGACCTCCACGCCGATTTGCTGAATGCCGTGCTCATTGTAGATAGATAAGAGGAAAGACTGAATTCCTTTTTTGGGTTTTACTGTAAATAATATTGAAAAATCTTCTGGGAAAGTTCCTCCTGAGAAGAAAAGTACAGAGTCAGATTCCGAATTTCCAAAAGGCTCCTGGATCACCCCATTTTCTCAACTTTCTGTGTGGCCTTAGTAAGTCACCTGAGTTCACCCAGTGATAACAACACAGGTTTAAAAGCCAACAGAGGGGACTGTGGCCAGGTAGTTCGGCTGGTTAGAGCATCGTCCAGACACACCAAGGCTGTGGGTTCAACCCCTGGTCAGGGCACATAGGGGAATCGGCCAATGAATGCATAAGTAAGTAGATCAACAAATCCATGCTTTTTCCTCTCTCTGTCTCTCTCTCTCTCTCTGTCTCTCTCTCTCTCTCAAATCTATTTAAAACATTAAAAACAAATAGAGAAGAATCTCTACTAAGCTTTTTCTGCAATAGCTGTCTAAGCTATATCAAGTTTAAAGCCACTCATTTAAAGCACAGTTATTAAATAAAATTAAATAAAATGTTAGGAAGCGAGATCATGATGCCAAGTACAATATCAAGCACAGTGGGCACTTTTAAAAGCACCTAAGTCCCACTTTTGGTGCCAGGCTTGTATCTGCTGCCTGTGCCTCATCCGAGGCCATCCATCACCTCTCTAACGAGGCAGGGTATGAACACGGTGTAAATATCTTCTCTCAGTCATCCTTTTGAAAGCCAGAGTCTCTGATCAGTTTTTCCGACCACACAGAGCAGTTCCACTAATAAAAAAAGCTTATGTCATTCTAAACCAGAACTGTTAGACACGTGGCCGGTTTGATGGTAAATTCAAGAGAAGAGGGCAGACTGTCTCCTCCCCTCCCCCCACCATCATATCCCAAACCCCCCCCCCCCCCCTCCCCGCCGGCCAGGGGAAGATCTGTATCAGTGCTCAGAAAGCATTTAGTCAATGAATGTATTAGTTAAATGAACAGCATAAATATATGTCAGACAGTTAAGCAAAGAAAATGTATATAAAATAAAGTCTACACAGAGAGAGGAAGGGGAATTTTAGGAAATAACATATTTATATCAGACTTAAAAAATTACAACAATTTAATCATCCAATCTGTACAGCAGTACCTTTGAATACTGTCGCTTTCTAACTACACTAATGAGTAAAAGCTGTTAATTATAAAGGTATTTCCCAATTTAAAATAGAGCAATAACCTTAAAGATTATTGTTAAAAAAGAAAATAAAGTTATCTAAGAAATCAGGATTTAATGTCAATCTAACCTAGGCAAACCCACCTTAGTCTCTCCCTAAAAAAGATGCTAATTAAAACTGTTCAAAATTCATGTAACATTATATTTAAAATCGTTTTTCTTGGAAACAAATATGTATGTCGGTAAGAAAACGTTTGTACAAGAAAAAATTTTCAAAAATAAAACTGTTCAAGATTGTTCGCAAATGACTATGTCAGAGAGAATTCCCTAAGAATGTAGTTCAACAACAGAACTGAAACCACCTAGCAGGTGAACTTGTACATGGGTAGGCATGAAACGTGAAGTTGCTCCGTTCTCCCCAATAAGTAAATTCTGTGTGATTCTATGCAAAAGTGAGCTAGACATAATGTTGGCTTCAAGTTTTGTCATCTTGAAATAAAATAGCTTTATTAGGTTTTCTCATTAGCATATCTTCTGTGAATGTGCTGAGTTAAAATTGGCAATTACTAAATCATTATTAGTCCAGCCAGCGTGGCTCAAGCAGTTGAGTGTCAGCCTATGAACCAGGAGGTCACAGTTCGATTCCCTGTCAGAGCACATGCCCGGGTTGTGGGCTCGATCCCCAGCAGGGGGCGTGTAGGAGGCAGCCAATCAATGATTTTTTTTCTCTCATCATTGATGTTTCTATCTCTCTCTCTCCCTCTCTCTTCCTCTCTGAAATCAATAAAAATATATATTTAAAATCATTATTTTCCTTGTTGCCTTGGTGACCACCATCTATTTGCTGTCTGATATATAAAAATGATATCTTCCCCACCATAATCGTGCATTATAAAGAAGGATAAAAAGAAATAGTGAGAAGTAACATAGTGGTAGCCATAGTAATGCAGTGAACTTACCTGAAAAGAGCTGTTTTGTCGGGGCGCTGAGCTGGGCCTGCTTTGAAACTCTGTAAGCAGTATCCGACCCTTTCGAATTCTTTCTGTTTGTGCAAAAGCCCATTGTTTTTGATATTCCCTCTGGAGAATTGTGAAAATCTAGAGCTTTTAGTACATCAACTGGAGCAGCTGAAAAATAAGTTAAAAATAAGAAAAATGTAATTGAACAAAACAACCAGTACGAAAATGAGCATTTCTTTTTTAAAAGAGGAAGTCGTTTGCGGTTCCACCTACAAAATCTGTTTATCACCTGTCCCGCTTCCCTGACATTTGGTGGGGAGCTGAGGAGTGGGGCGGCAGGTAAAGAATAACCAAAACACCCCCAAATACAAAAGATCTCCACGCAGGAACCAAACGACCCAGAGCAAAGCAGAATACTTACTTTTATATAAACATTTATGCGTGTGGGCATGTAGATTTAGAATTTAATGTGACTTGTATATGAATTTGTAGACATTCTGATGCACCACAACTTCAACTTATAAAATCTTTAATTATTCTAAATAACTGCATTGCTTGGCATTAAAGTGAAAGCCATCTGTCATGTTCCATTAACTTCTAACAGATTTACTGTTCTACTATTCATAATCTAAACAAAGGTGATTTTGAAGATTCAAACTCAGAATGTTATGCATAAATACTGCAAATGAGCAGTTAGTAAGTTATATTGTGTGTACAAAGATAAGACAGTAAAAGAATAGTAACAGAACATGATGCCCTTGTTTTGAGTGCTTTGTGCTATTAGTTCTTCACAAAGTACTTTATAGAAGCCTATACTTGCTTGGATATGCGTGCATCTGTGCTTTGTGTGCCTGCCTGAATGTACGGATGTATAATTTGCTGATTTTCACCACCTAAATTTGCCAGAGTAACTGCACGGACATTGCTTCATGCTTCGATGTTTAGATTTAAAGCCTCTGGCGATGAGTAGTCCTGCCCATCCCCGCTTTTATGTAGTCTCGGGGTGTAGGGTCAGGCCTATTTGTTGGCAGAAGCATAAATTTTCCAAATCCAGTTCATTCCGGCTGCCCCCTGCTGCCATGAGGTGACCAGTAGAAAATAAGTTAGGAACCTTAGACTCCCCCTTCAGATAAACATGATGCTGTAAACAGCTGTATTGGAATATAATTCTCATACCAGGCATTTAAAGTGTCCGACTCATTGGTTTTGGTCTACTATACTACTCGTTTATATATGTCATGATTATATATATTATCAAATTTGCTACTTTAGCCATTTTAAAGTGTACAATTGAGTAGCATGGTTATATTCACGTAGTTGTGCAACCATCACCACTATTTCTGCCACTTTTTCAGCACCCCAGACAGAAACTCTAGATCCACTAAGCAATAACTCTCCATTTCCCCCTCCTACAAGCCATTGGTAATCTCTACTCCACTTTCTGTCTGTATGAATTTGCCTATTTCAAATATTTCATATAAGTGGAATCATAAAATATTCCTCAAAACACTAAACATAGAAGTACCATATGACCAAGCAATTCCACTCTGAGAGAGATATACCCCAAATGGTGAAAGCTGGAACTTAAACAGTCACCTGTATGTCAATGTTCATTGCTACACTATTCACAATAGTCAAAACATGGAAATAACCCAAGTTTAGAACAGAATGTGGTATATTCATGCGCTAGAACATGAGTCAGCCATAAGAAGGAATGAAGTTCTGATACATGCTACAACATAGACGAACCTTCAAAACACAGCACTCTATTAAGTAAGCCAAGCACAAAAGGAAAAATGAATATTTTAGACCGCCCCCCCCCAATTTCCTGTTCCACCACCAAGTCTCATTTACTAGTAATTCACTGAGCAAGTAAAACCAGCAATCATGAACTGTAGCGTTGTGATAAAAGCAGACTTCAGAATCTATTACTCAATGTGCTTATATTCTATTGGCTCTCTACTTTTATTCAAAAATTATAAATTTCAGAGAAGGCCATGTGCCAGCCAGTGTATCAGCGAGTCTGAGACATACCCCTTCCTGCACGTATTTAGATTCTAATGAAAAAGTCTCTATTTATGCCTTAGTAAGTAATAGGAGGCAGTATCTCTATTGGAGTAGATTCGCAAAGCCTTGTTTTGTTCAGACGGGAAAGAAATCAGTTCTGGTTGAAAGTGAGAACCAATATTATTGCTTTGAAAACTTTCAGTTGTTAGTCAAAAAAACTAGCATCTCCATCAAATTTTGAAACATAAACTCGCTATTTCTGGGAGGACTTAATGAGAATGAAATTGGGACTTACTTTAGAGTCAGGAGATATCATCACCACAATTTATCACACTCAGAACGTAGAGTGACTGCTACCATGATGCTCTTTGAAAATTACAACTTCCATTCATATTTCTTACAATAACGGTCAGTCTGTTATAGAATCTACGCATGAACGATGGGATGCCTGCGAACAGCACGCATCTGGTCATGTCCTCAGTTAATTAAATTCTGGGCGGTACTGACTTCCATGTGTACAAACCTGTGAATGAGCTTTATGTACTTTGCCTTTGATGGTATAACTAATGTCCTTTCCTTTCATAATAAAGACGTCTACTTATTCCATCAAGCTTCTGAATGAACATCAACATACAATCCAGTAGAGTACATACACTGTGTTTCAAATATTCTTAAAAACACCTTTTCTCTATGGAAAGCAGGCATTTCCAAGGGATCATTAACTCTATCAAATCTGCTACCTTGTAGCTCAGCCTGGGAATATGTAGAGAATAATAATAGCAGTGAAGAACATTTTTTACAATAGCCCTGCTAGTGATGGCCGAGATTTTAAGCCAATAGGACAACTCATCTTTACTTTTCTGTGACGACAGAACTCAGACCACAATAACTATCCTAGCGCCATGTCCAGAGAGTGTAGTATGTGCCAATCACTGGTCTGAATTTATCTCAGACTGTAACCCTACAAACCATTTGGGGCTCTGTTCTTATGCCCACTGTGCAGAGGAAGGGACTGGGAACTAGAAACCAAACGAAGAGAGTGCATGTAAGGTCTGTGCAAATATCAAATCTAGGCTTTTCTCATTCCCCCATCCTCGTGGCTGTACCCCAGAAATAAACACGCTGCATAACGAAACGGAAACTGTGAATATCAGACACTAGAATGATCTTGAGGCCGTTCATTGATGCCTGATGTTTACATTTGCTTGACGTTAAACTCGGTGCGTGCTGCAGGTATAGATTTACTCTGGAGGAGGCTGCTTGCGCAAGCCACAGCACCTTATCTGTTTACTTTATCTTATCTTAGTGCGTGGAAGCCATTAGGGAAAGTACATCTGCAGAGTTGAAAGACTCCGGGGGAGACATGGTCTCAGCCTTAAAGGCTGTCATTCTTCTGAGAAGAAAAGGTGACAGCCCCATGGTCACGGTCCCCACTGTATGGAGGTAAACAAGACATAAAATGAACCACAACTTTCCTTCTCCACAAACTATCTTTTCACGAGGTGGCCCTCTTCAAGGGCAGGGTCTCTCACACTGATCCCTGCTGACTGTGAACCTGATGTGATGGAAACACACTCCCTGTGCAGGACTCAGACAAAGGGCTCTGTTTTTCCTTACGGGGTTCTTTGTAGAAACACACAGTATGAACCGCTTCAAAAAAACAGTTAAAAAATAGGAACATCTAACAGAGATGCCAACTGGATTATTTTTCTAGGGTCACAAAAATGTAGCTCAGTTAAAACCAAGTCTTAAAGTGTTTTGTTTTTTTCCAAGTAAAATCGATAATAAATTAAGCCACTTTGAAATCTGCCTTTTATTCAATCTCATCATCATAGCATTTAACAAATTCTTACAATATGGGTCTAAGGTTTTATACACGCATGCGTGTGCGCGCACACAGGGAAACTATTCTTCATTTTTTATTACCTAAACTGCAACTGTTTAAAGATTAAAAGTAGAAATTTATTTTAAGTTAACTCAATATTTCTACAAGTGAAATTTCCATAGTCAAGGCAAATCCTAAATGCCCTAAAAACTTTAATTGTTTCTATGCTGCCAACAGAGATGGCACAAGTCATGATTCGATTGTCAGATGGATCCAATCTGAAGAGTATTTTGTTCAAAACCTTTTTCCTGGCTTCTGTGGTATACTTTCACTGTTCATTTTATGGGAGAATGGGATCTCAGAGCCCTGTGTGTTACTGCAATAGCCATTTAACTGTTTTCCCTGGTTTTCTTTTTTGTTGTCGTTAATCCTCACCTGAGGATATTTTCCCATTGATTTTTAGGGAGAGTGGAAGAGAGAGGGAAAGACAGAGAGAAATATCCATGTGAGAGAAACACATTGATTGGTTGCCTCCTGCTCTCACCCCGGCCAGGGCCTGGGACGGGGAGGAGCCTGCAACCAAGGTACGTGCCCTTGACCAGAGTCAATCTCAGGACCCTTTGGTCCGCAGGCCAAAGCTCTATCCACTGAGCCACACCGGCTAGGGCTCCCTGGGCTTTCTTATTAATCTGCATGCCACAGCTGGAGTCAGCTGGCAGAACTAGGTGCTGCCTGTCAGCCTGCTGCCTGAATCCCTTGAAAGCAGCCCGCTAACTAGCAGGTGTATGCGCATGCCTTGCTGTGAAATCTTGGCGTTGAGCAGCTGTGGGACTTGGACACATGACTGAGGGCCTTGTGCCTCAGCGTGCACATCTGTAAAGGAACAACAGAAGTATTTAGCTAAAAGAATGTCTGAGAGGACTGAGTTGGTATTTGTAGCGATGCCTCAGAGCAGCGGCTGGGAGGACTCCTGTGGGCGAAGACTGCCCTGCTGTCTGGCACACGAGATAGGAGTGGCTTTACATTTTTAAGCAGCATAATATTTTGTGACACGTGAAAATGGCGTGAGATTTAGACGTCAGCATCCACAAATAAAGGTTTTTACTGTAGTAGCCACAGCCATTTATTCACAGGTTGTCCATAGCTGCCTTCCAACGAGGACAGAGCTGTGCGGCTGTGACAGCGACCAGCGACCGTGTGGCCCGCAGAAGTTAAACTGTCTACCATCTGGCCCTTGCGAGCTGAGTCCTGAAGGACGAGTAGAAGTTCATCAATGAAGAGGAAGGCAATAGAACTATCAAAAAATGGCAGCACGGAGTTCAAGGAAATGAAAGTGGTCATGGCTGCCGGATATGACATCAACACTGACTATGCTTAGATGCCCAAATTCTCCCTGGGGGCCCCATGGCTGCTCT
The DNA here is from genome assembly GCF_028538775.1 of Myotis yumanensis. Lineage (NCBI taxonomy): Eukaryota > Metazoa > Chordata > Mammalia > Chiroptera > Vespertilionidae > Myotis > Myotis yumanensis. The sequence continues at coordinate 3,335,924 of NW_027223768.1, forward strand.
TGAGAAAACTCACATCTCTTCCATGAATATTCATAGCCACACACTCCAATGAGATGTCTACGCTAACTCCTGTTCACTTCCCCAACCCCAAATATGATGCTCCTGCCATAATAACCATCTTCCAGCTTCTAATATTCTTATTATTCCTTTACTGGGGATATTTTTCAATCCTTCCTCCATTGGCTAAGGGGAGCTGGCTGATTTTTCAACCCTAACTGTCATCTGAATCCCCTGGGGAACTTGAAATTGTGGATGCCTGGGTGCTACAGCCAAACTAGTGACTACAATGACTGGGGGGGGGGGGGGGGGGGGGGGGGGGGGACCAGTCATGTGTATGTTTTTCAAGTTTCCCAGGCGAGTCGAGTGGGTAGCCAGGGTTGAAACCTGGTGCATTCAGACTTGACCAACCTTCTGATCTCAACCCAAGCCTGACTTCCTTCAGGAAATCATTACTTATCCCTCCCAGGCTGGGTTATGGGACCGTCTCAAATGACCCCACAGACCCTAGATTCCCCTTGGATAACTCCTCTCTCTACTTGGTTGGCTTGCTTAATTATCTCATTTTCACTCTAGGCTGCATGTTCTCAGGCACAGTGTATGTCTAAATTATGATCATGTTGCCCTGTTTCATACTTATGCCACCTAAAATTTCCTCTCTCTCTCTCTCTCTCTCTCTCAATCCCTAAACTCCTAAACTTGTAATTCAGTATTTAATGTTTGCCTCCCTCGATGATTATAACCCTCTGACAGCAAGTCTCAGCACTATTGACATTCACTATAGTATTCATAACCAACATAGCAACTGGCACATAGTAAATAATCAATAGTGATATATGAATGAATGAATGAATGAATGAACGAACAAACGAACCAGCAGCTACGCCCTGCCTCAGACCTGAAGCTTCCTTCCCCCCAGGCTGAGGAGGAGGGTCTGGAAGTGACTGTCACAAACAGGGCCGTGACGAGCTTCCCAAGAATAGCTGCTCCCACCTGGTTCAGGGGCGGCAGGAACACGGGTCCGAAGAGGCCTTTCTAACGCACGTACTTTCCAGGGGGTCACTTGCCCACACCTTGCACCTCACACCACAGGCCACATGTGAAGCACACCATACAGAGAAATAAAAATAAGATGAAACACAGAAAGAGTTACACACACACACACCCAGGCCTGGAGTGCTCTGCTGCCCTGAAGTGTGGCCAGCCAGGAGCGCTCTCTGTGTGGTAGTAGGTGCAGGGCTGATCAAACCTGAGCGAGAAGAGACCCAATACCCTCTATATTTCCAAATCACAACGGCTCTTAATAAAGAGTAAAACTCAGGATTCCCCCAAGCCAGTGGCCAGACAACAATTAAGAGCTCAGTGTCTGCGGCTGGAACTTCCGGCGTCTAGCACAAGCCCAGGACCTATGATCAGCGTGACACTGGGTGAGACACTTACCCCACTAAGATCTGGCTTCTTCAACTTAACCTCATTTTGAGAATTAAATGACATAAGGCACTTTGACCTTTGACACCTAGTAAGCATGCAATAAAGCAACATCAGAAGGCACTGTCTCTTCAAAATGCCCTCCTTTGGAACATCTCTGCCAGTGCTAGTGAGCGCACCCAGCGGTACCTTCCCTCATTGCTGTTCTTCCTTCCTCTGCAGCCCTGGGACCCTCTTCACCGTGGAGCAGAGGGCTGGACGTTTTCTCTCTCGGACGGTCCATGACGTGTCATCTACGAAAACTGCAACGCGAGCAACCTCCCAGCATGCTCTTTTATTTTTTTTAATTGATTTTATTGATTTTTTACAGAGTAAGGGAGAGCGATAGAGAGTTAGAAACATCAATGAGAGAGAAACATTGGTCAGCTACCTCCTGCACACCTTCTACTGGGGATGTGCCTGCAACCAAGGTACATGCCCTTGACTGGAATTGAACCCTTCAGTCCGCAGGCAGACGCTCTATCCACTGAGCCAAACCAGTTAGTGCAGCGCTTTTTTTAAAAAATTGACTTTTAGAGGGGGGGGGGGGCGGAGAGAGAGAGAAAGAAACATCAATGTGAGAGTGCAACATCGATTGGTGTGACTCCTTCTAGGGATTGAGCCTGAAACTGGGGCATGTGCCCTGAACAGGAATCAAACCAGGAACCTTTTGGTGCATGGGAGATGCTCACCCAACTGAGCCACAGCAGCCAGGGCTCCCCAGCGTGTTCTTATGTCATCCTAGGTACGTACAACCCCAGGAGGCCTCCTGGAACCGTAACAGCTTAAACAACCCAATGAGTCTCACATCTATGTTTTCATGCTCACTCTCCAATGCCACCCTTGACATGAATACGCTGACATCATTAGCATTTCCCCTTTTATATAATTTTTCTTGGCATTGCATAGACATTAATATAACTGTACCTTAACACAGTAACCCTGATATGAGCTATGTATTAAAAAGTCTTAAAAAACCAATATCATAGTGTCTTTCCTCTGGTACTATTCCTTCATTTATTTCAAACACATACATGCTGCACACCAGCCTTGTATTATCAACCAACATGGAGTATTAAGAGATAAAATGTATTGACCTGTATTCTCCCATATTTAGAATGTATGGAAGTTCATCTTTCAATGACTGTATGGCACAAATAATATCCATGGAAATCATATACATTTCCTATGTCCCAATGCAATTTTTTTAGCAGAAAAAAAATTTTACCAGATTTTTTGGGTGTCTTCTGTAATCTAATCTTTGTAGTAAAAAAAAAAAGTGCAAAATGAGAGAAATAAACTGCTGGGAAACATTAGCAAACTGTAAGCATGTAAGAGTAGAGTTGTACAGTTTACATTAATGGCCAGTGTTTAGAGTTTATTTTCTCCCAAGGGGTTCTGTAACAAATTTAAATGCTTTTTCCATTTTAAGCCTATGTTTAGAGAATATATTTCCTACAGAAAACACTATGAATATAAGTATAAGCAGCCCAAGGCTCAAGGGCATCTTGAAAAAAAATGAGTTTTTGATATTCAAATAAGGAATAGCATCAAACTGAGAATGACTTGGACAAAGACAATATGAAACAGAATCCGGGAGTTGTAGCAATTTTATGGTTAATTTAATCAAACCAAACACCTACCAGGCCTATTGGAACTAGCATTTCAGAAAATGATTAAATGTAAATATACAACTCCCTGAAAATGCCATTTAAAAAAAAAATAGTTACATAGTGAAATTCAAAACTGGAAAGGTCATGGGGAAAAATACATAATGAAATATAGGGTGTGGCAAAAGTAGGTTTACAGTTGTTCATATGGGAAATAATATGATAATTAATCCATAACAATACAAGAATAAACTCTGTTTCACATACACCTATAAACCTACTTTTAAAAAATATATGTTTTTAATGATTTTAGAGAATGGAAGGGAGAGGGAGAGTGAGAAACATCATCAACAGGCTGCCTCCCACACGCCCCGACTGGGAGTTGAGCCTGAAACCCTGGCATGTGCCCTGACTGGGAATCAAACTTGTGACCCTTTGATGCATAGGACAGTGCCCAACTCACTGAGCCACACCAGCCAGGGCTGTAAACCCACTCTTGCCCCACCCTGTGCTCTGAAGGAATTAATGGAGGGTGACTCCCATCAACATTGCTTGCAGTCACAGCCCATTTTGTTAAGGATTTTTTCTAACTCCGAGCTCTCCAGAGGTTGGGAGAAACCCTAAAACACAGGGCCTGAGACTCAGCACTGACCGGAACACATGGATGTGCTTTATCAGCCTGCATTCATTTCCCCGACAGCATCTCATCTGTGATTGCTTTCTCCATCTCCGCCTCGGCCTATCTCCCATCTGTTCCCAGATAACACCCATCACGGCTCTGCGGAACCAGGGGACAAAGCACCAACTCCAGGCCCACCTCTACGCGATTAGAACCTCCAAACAACTGGATCTGTTGGCGCCCATCAAAGAAGCAAAGCGGTTTATGTATCATGTGGAACTAGGCGGCCATGTTGACTATGACTAAATATGTAAAATGAAATGAAAAGCTATGGGAGTCGTTTGGATAATAAACATGGCCTACAAGCTGCCCAAACAATTTAAGGCAATGTCTGTACTCCAGAGTGATCTCATTCCACATTTTATATACATTTAAATAGGACATTCCTTTTTATAGGTGACAAGTATTTGATTAGCAGAAAGGAGAAAAATAAATGGGTGAATGAGTATAGGAAGGGTTGCAGGGGAATGGCTAGCAGACAAGAAAGATAATTAAGGTTCCAATAAGAAGAGGACGTTTGAGCACAGTCTAGAGAGGCCTCAGAGGCGCCTGCTGTTGTTGGGTTTTGTTTTGTTTTGTTTTGAGATAAGCTTTTATTGATTTCAGAGAGAGGAAGAGGGAGAGATAGAAACATCAATGATTAAAGAGAATCACTGATTTGCTGCCTCCTGCACGCCCCCTACTGGGGATGGAGCCTGAAACCCGGGGATGTGCCCGGACCCAGAATAGAACTGTGACCTCCTGGTTCAAGGATGGACCGCTCAACCAATGAGGCACACTGGCTGGGCAACCCTGCTGTTTTTACTGAAAGGCATTCTAAGTAAAAGGAACCTGAGTCAGGGGTAGGCCCAGATGTTGGAGGAAATGCAAGGAGACAAATATGTCTCCAGCAAAGGGCACAAAAGAAGTATAAGGGATGAGGTCAGAGAAACAAGGCGAGAGCATGTTGAAGGCCGATTGGATAGATCCTGTGGGATCAAGGTGCTGGGATTCTATTCCAGCTGAGATGGAAAGCCACTGGGAGTTGAGGGGATGGGAGTAACATGAACCAGCTGATTTTCTAGACCCCACTATGGCTCTGTGTTGAGAATGGATGAAGGGAGCACCAAAGGGGAGTCAGAGAGCAGACAGGAAGCAATTGCAATCTTCTATGTGTCAAACTGTGTTATCTTGGACGGAGAGACCAAGCACTGGGTGAGGATGTGGAGGTTCTGAACATGGAGCAAACAGGAGCTGCCGATAGGCTGCGTGTGAAGTAGGAGCGAAAAGGAGTCTGAGCTGCCTCTGGGTTTTTTAGGTCAAACATCACGACTGAGTTTATTGCGATCAGCTGAGAAGGGGAGGTGGCGAGAGGAGCAGGTTTCGGGGGGTAGTTCTGCAGTTCGGTTTCCGGCAGGCTAATTTTGAGATGCCTTCATGTATGCCTTTGGAAATGGCTGGATAGGCAGGGGAGTGAATATATGAGTCTGAAGTTCAAGGAAAGATCTGGGGTAGAAATAAAACTAAGGGTGTGGACAGTCTGTCAATGTTATTGAAAGCTACAATTAACTTAATGACATGGTTATTTTAAAACTGTATTCTTTCCCTGAAAGAAATCATTATGACTTAATAATCAACATAGATATCTTGGTCCACTCTATTAATCCTCAGAGACAAGAATGACTATTTACAATTTCTGATCTAAAGCATGCTATCATTTGGGTTATACCAAGAACAAGCTTTAACAATGCTGGGCCACCTCCTTGCTTATAACAGAGTTTATCAATGTGTCCACATGTTCGGGTAACATAGTCCCCCACAAAATAGGAAGATTATTCATTCATATTTTTATCAAGTCTCTGATGGCCATCAAGTGTCACTTGAAGGTGCTAATTGTCAGAGGGCTGGCTTTACTGTGGGTTGGCTATCCCAGCAAAAGCAGCCTGGCCCCAGTCCTGCTTATTAGAGGATACAACGGTCACAATCAACTGGAACCACCTGGTATGGCTGGATGTCAAAGTCTGCACCCATCCTGCCAACTTAGCAACACCCCCCCTGTATTTTTAATTAGTCATGTGATTCCAAAAAAGTCTACCCATATGGTCTTGTGTCATATGGTCCCTGCCCACGCCCCTAGCCGCAGCGCTCTCCTAGGAACAGACACACTCCATGAGGATGGACGGGCCTCTGCCTTCTACGGAGTCACGGCACCCAATGCAGCACACAGAAGAGCGTCCTTTGATTTTCATGGTTATTGAGCAGCCTCCATCCTGAACTGTCTCTTATCATAAACGCTTATAGGAACTGAAAGTTGAAAGTAGAAATACTATCCCAACTCTGACAACGTATTATCTGAAAAGTAATGGCATTTCTGATTTCTAAGTGGCCAAAGTTAGGAAAATCTTTATTGTAAAGCAGAGTTCTATGTCCAATCCAACCATTGACGGTAACGTGGAAAAGAGCGGTTCTCATTGCCATGTATTCCATGAGCTGCCAGGAGAGCAGGAGCGTTTGGAGAAGCATGTACACCACAGATGATCTCCTCACATCCGTTTTCGCAGAGCCGCTGCTGTCAGACAATAGGAGACTTACTGATGGAATGATTTGCGTGTCGCAAATAGCCTTTCGCTGACGTCCAGTGGCCTGTACAGAAGCCAGGCACGTGCCCATTGTGCGCACATTTCTTTCCTGTTCCAGAAGGTTTGTAAACCCTTGACTGAGTATCAAAATGACCATAAAACACCGCTCGGATTCCGTACAAAATCGCCTACGTAAGATCCACAGGGATGGGCTGGGAATGACTGTGAGATTGAGCCAGGCCGCTTCCCCCTATCTTCCTGATTCAGCGGCACCGCCTGCATGAGGAGCGCGTTAATGCAGTCAGGAAATGTGTACGGCCCATCTGCCGTGCTGCAGGTATGGTGCTCGGGCCAGAATTTCTTACACGGACTAAAAAGATGCTTTCATTTCAGCGCCAACAATGCTCTGGGATGAGCACCCCAGCTTGGAGGAAGTACCCTGTGCCTCCCGATGTGCTGCAAGGTCAACTACCCCAGGCTTCTTGGTTGAGGAGAGGTGTTCCTGGGGAGCTACTGCCTAAATGCTACCGAGTGAAAGGCAATGGTGAGCAGGTTGGGAGTGTTCAGGGTGCAGATCCTAGCTGGCTTGGAGGCAAAAAAGAGATTGATGTTTACAGGAAATCAGCGGAGTACCAGCAAACACCTGTTGAATAGACTTCTGTAGACACTGGCAGTGATTGATATACATGATCTCATATCACAACTCAGGTCTTTAATTAGGTTATTGAAGAGCAATTCATGAGAGCTGCAACTAACACCTTCACTTCATTCAACAGAGACTTACCGAGCGCTTACTGTGTGACAGGCCCTGTTCTACGTGCTTGGGGCACACTCCATCAGACAGATGAAGACACCCATGCTAGTGATTTTAGTTTTTTTATTTTTTAAATATATTTTTATTGAATTTTAGAGAGAGGAAGGGAAAAGGGGTAGAGCAATAGAAACATCAATGAGGGAAACATCACTGGCTGCCTCCTGCACGCCACCTACTGGGGATGGAGCCCACAACCCAGGCATGTGCCCTGACCAGGAATGGAGCTGGTGACCTCTTGGTTCATGAAACAATGCTCAACCACTGAGCAACACTGGCCAGGCCCTACGCTAGTGATTTTCGTGTAAAATTGCAATGGATAGAAACAGAATATAAAAAATACATACATTCTTCCAAAACAATTCTACAACTACTATCTATCAATCATATTCAGCACTTGAAACTATATACTCCTTGCTTAAAGATGGTACTTTGTAATAGAATTATATGTATAATATGCAAATCACTTTCTAACATGAAGAATGTTTACTAAAATAATTATAAAGCAATAAGTACAGATAGGCTGCTCTAATAGTTATTAAGCAAAATCAGACAATCCCTAATAGCATACAAAACAGATAAAAAGCTCAAAAATGAACATGATAGAAATTTTCCCAATTATTACTTTTACAGATATCATTCTTGGATTAAACTTTCTTGTTCACCAGTAGACAAGTGAAGTGATGATTTATGTTGCTGCCAAAGCAAAAGCACCACTCCCTATGTCTTCCCCCCTCTCTCAGATCACCATGTTAAAGCAAACGACAGTCCATCGGTAGCTTTAAATATTCAGAGGCATCTGTGGAGAAAAAGCGTAAAACTGTTTCCCAGATGCAGAAAGCTAGAGAGAAATGCCAATTCACTCATTTTTAGAGCGTGAGTAAAGGAAAGGGAGTGGGGGGCTAATTACTGCAGACAGCGTGACAGGAGGAGTCCCTCCCCCCACTCCAGGTTAACTAGACTGCCACCTCTGCCAGTCCGCCGGGCAGAGTGAGAAGAGAATTAATAACTAAAGAGTGGCTGTGTCACACTGTGTATTCTGGCATCTTGTAGACACTGGGGGACAGAAATAAAATAAAACCACATTCACTAACTAATCCCCAGCAACTCCTAGACCAGTGGTTCTCCACCTCGGCTGCACATTAGAAGCACCTGGGAATCTTTTTAAAATCCTGATTTCTGGGCCTCAGCCTCCTGAAATTCTGTTTCTTTGTTACTAATGCTGTGGCCCCACTCCATCACAAAGAAACAGAATTTCCGGAGGCTGAGGCCCAGAAACCAGGATTTTAAAAAGATTCCCAGGTGATTCTAATGTGCAGCCAAGGTTGAGAACCACTGTCCTAGAGAAAGAGTAACATGTGAATGAGTGATTTTTAAGATAATGATAATGTGGTGGTTCCCCCCAAAAAACAAACAAACAACAACAAATACCAGGCATCTTTCAGTTACATTCCCCCAGGAGATTACATTCCAAACAGCTTCTAGAGCAGCCGTGGGCAAACTACGGCCCGCCCATCCGGCCCATTTGAAATGAATAAAACTAAAAAAAAAAAAAAGACCATACCCTTTTATATAATGATGTTTACTTTGAATTTATATTAGTTCACACAAACACTCCATCCATGCTTTTGTTCCGGCCCTCCGGTCCAGTTTAAGAACCCATTGTGGCCCTCGAGTCAAAAAGTTTGCCCACCCCTGTTCTAGAGAATCAGATCTGACACCTTCACACTGAAGGCAATAAACATACTCCTAGACATCAGTCCCCCGAAGTGGAATAAGCCTGGTGCTCCTAGCAGCGAGTCCTGCTTAGAACAGGAAGCAATTTGCAAGAGTCCCTGTTACTTCGTGCAACCAAGCCAACAGGTTAACAGCTGTCAGCGTCTCCTTCAGTGAGTCAAAGGAACAAAGCCACAGGCGCTGGCCCCCAGCAGCCCCACTTTGGGTGTCCCACCAGCACTGGGACGCAGGTGGGTCCATAAATAACACAGTGATCTGGCCTCCGCCACGGAGCTCTCGTGCAGACGGAGGTGAATTACAGTACCCCCCCTGCCAGGACCTCTTCCTATGACTCCTCGGTGGCACTGAAGTTCTACACACAAGTGACATCCTGTTGACTGGGGTGCAGCTGCACGCTCTGGGCGTTCATCTTAGACCCCGCGGTGCCATAATCATAAGGTAAGTCGGGGAGGCTGTGGAGAAGCCTTGGGACACACGGTGAAGTCCACATGGACAGGGACCCAAAGCAAGACTGTGTGGGCTCAGACCCTGGGTCTGTCACACAGTAGCTGTGTGACTGCAGGCAAGTCATTAACCTCTCCGTTGACTTCCTCGTGGGTAAAAGGGAGATTTTACTCTAAGGGACTTGCAGGGCAGTTGTCAGCATGGAACGAGAGTCACATGGAAAGCGCTTACACAATGAGCATGCGCGCACAGTGTTGGCCCTTCCTGCTATGCATATCCGCCTGGGGATAGGACGCTGCTGCTCAGCCTTTATTTTATTATTATTACTTTTCTAATGTATATTGTTACTGATTTCAGAGAGGAAAGGTGAGGGAGACAGAGAAACATCAGTGATGAGAGAATCATGGATAGGCTGCCTCCTGCGCGCCCCCTACTGGGGTGGCTAACCATGGCTGAGGCACAGGGTAGATGGAGGTGGGGTTGCAGCAGGTGGGAGATGGCTGGTCATGAACCCTGACATTTGGAGGGGCCATCCTGAAGGGCACACGGACTCCTGCTGCTGCTGCCTGGACAACACAGTTACCCTCAGAAACAGTGAAACAGGCTGAAGGCTCATCAGCGCTCCGAGAGGCATGGCAGCGGGTGGCAGGCTGAGCGCCACTGTCAGGGCCCTGCAGGAGGGAGAAGGCGGGGACACACCCTGACGCTGGGGCTCCCTCTCTGCAGCGCTGTCCAGGCCACAGGGTGCACACTCGCCCTGGAGCCTCTGGGAATGGCAACCGCCACCCTTTCAGGAAGCCGTGCAAAGCTGAGCGAGGAAGGAGAGCCAAGAGCCTCCTGCAGTCTAAGGTTCGCTCCTTCAAGCCGGATGTCAGGCCCCGGGCAGACAGAGGAAGGAAGCGTCCGGTGACACCCTATGCGCGCTGGGTTCTGTGAATAGGGACCTTCATGGGCCTGTGCAGTGCGGGGCCCATTCAGGAGCAATTAAATTTGGTTAAAATAAGAAAGAAATGCTTTTTAAGGAGAGAGAGAGAAAAAAAAGAAGGTTTGAGGGGATTGCAAAAGTTGATTGTGCTAAAGCACTCTGACACAGGTTTGGTTTAGTTCTCAATTGTCCAGTCGTATTTAAGCTGCTCTCTTACTCTGAAATATGATAACCTTTCTTTTCTCTGGGCTCTTTCTCCCAAATTAATAGCACTGTCTCTAATTCCATGCGCAGCAAGCAAAGAGTTTGTTTTCCCAGATAACAGTGGGCCTGGGGATCAGCCAATGTCTAAAGAGCCACTGGCCAAGTCCGTGGCCGGCCCGGGACTGGAGCTGATAAATAGACAGTCCCGGCGAAATCCCTTTAAAACGGACTTTCATCTGCGCTAGCAGCTGTATTACTCAGGGTGAGATCCAACACGACTGAAAGCAGAAATGAACAAACATGTGAACCGATAAAAATTAAACCATATTACGATTTTGAAGGAAGAACTAAATATATTGGATGCGCTATACTAGAGGAGGCAGTTGGAAATGAAAACAACAACCCTCGGGTTCTGAATTAAATTTGAGATTAGAAGAAAAAAGTCCAAAAGGAAGGAAGGCATCACAGCACACGAAAAGCTACACTGAAAACTGCATGGAAAGTTGACTCTTGGGTGAGAGAATGTAGGGACCATGGCAACATTTTATAGCCTCTGTGTGTACCTCTCTTTCTTCTTTGCTAAGGGACAAAACTTCAATGGTCAAGGAAAAGAAAAGGTTGGTTTCCTCTCGGCACTCCCAGCTCAGCTCACGTTTCCCCAGAATTAAAGGAGGGAAGTGAAGGAGTAAAAGCCCAAAGGATAGGCTCTCAGGCCCCACTCCCCAGTGCCTTGAATTCCTAATGATCCGCCCCCTCCCCCACCCCCCGCCCCTAATCATTTCTCCAAAGGGAAGGAGGAAAGAAACATGCACTTAGGGCACAAGAGAATCTTGGCCTTCACAGACCTAGATATAATCATTAAGGGGCATGCAAAACGATGGCGAAGGCTTGGCACTTACAAAACCCTGTGTGTGTATGACTTCTGGATACACTAGGAGTATAATTGGCTTCCATGGCGTCTTCTCAGGAGCCTAAGGACAGGTACTGCTTTTCCCTAAATACAGGAAAAGGCTTCCTGTGGTAGAAACACGAGCTCTGCCATGGTGCTGCCAGCACGACAAATATTGTGGTTGCCCATTAACAGTGAGTACTTCCACCCAGCTGGCGTGGCTCCGTGGTTGAGTGTCAACCTATGAACCAGGAGGTCACGGTTCCATTCCTGGTCAGGGCACATGCATGGGTTGCAGACTCGATCCCCAGAAGGGGGCGTGCAGGAGGCAAATCAATGATTCTCTCTCATCACTGATGCCTCTCTCTCTCTCTCCCTCTCTCCCTCTCTCCCTTCTTCTCTAAAATAAACAAAAAATATATATATTTTTTTAAAAAGAGTGAGTACTTCCTTACAAACTAGCCCTCTATGTATCTATTCCTGAGGTAGAAAGTGTTTCTGTTGTTTCAGATAATTAGACAATCCAAAAGAACACCTTCAATTAGAAGGTGCACCAATAAGTGCTCTCCTCTTATTTTTCCAAGGTTGGCCCCTTGTTTAAAAAGAGATTATCTATGGAACATACAACCCATATCAATTCATTATCTGCCTTAATAAAAGTCATATAACTTATATGAATATAATATATCATCCCATCAATATAAAATCAACATGAAAAGCATAGAAATCTGACATGATCTGCCTTATTGAAATACATATATAACTTTCTGAGCTTCTTAAAAATTCAAAGTGGTACCTGCCTCTAGAAAGGATCAACACTATATACTTAATCCAGCCACAAATACTTACAAAAAATATTTTATAAACTGTTATGCTTTCTATTCTGATACAGACACTCATGTAGAATCAGATAATTAGGCATATTAACAATACAACTAGCCAAAACCGCCTTCCTCTGATCTTAGGAGGTTGAGGAATTTGTAAATGCATTCTGTAACTGTTTCCTCTCCGAGTTTCTTTAAATCAGTCCTCACTGAACCTGTCTTCTCACTAATCACTCCAGCACATACATGTAAGTAATATTTGGTCATTCCATAAAGTCTCAGACTACTATTTTTTAGTTATTTACATCACTATTACAGATCTTCCCCTACTCATTTAGAAAAACCACAGCTAGTATAAGAATGTTTTCATGAGAAAGAGTATTCAGCTAACAACTTTTCTGTGCCTCAGTTTCCTTATAGTAAAGTAAGAAGGTGGTATATAGAGAAGTAATTTCTATAATAATTTCTGTCTAGCATTCCCTTAAAAAATCTAGATACCTTTTTCTCCTTTTTATTACAGACACCCTCAGCCAAGCTTGATTTGAGTTCATTTGTTATTATGAAATAGACGGCAGTTCAGTAAATTAACCAGAGTGAAGATAATTTGTCCCAGAACAGAAACAAATTTTTTAGGGAAAAAAAAAAAAAGGCAGGAAAAGTACTTAGATTTTTTTTTGATAGAAAGCCTGCCCACAAGTCTGAAAAGGGGTTCATGGTCGCCTTGCTATGTTTTAGGTTTAACTTAACATGAATGATGTGCTCCTTCTAATTTAGTCACAAAGTGAGACAAACATAGAACCTAAAAAAATAATAAAATACCTGTGAGCAATCATGCTATCTAAATATATACACTTCTCATTTTACAACTTTTTAATTTTGTCTGCAATGATAAGAATATACTCAGAGAGTAATTTTGATAAAGTAGACTCTGTTAAGTATTGATTATGGGGTAAACAGTCAATTTAAGAGATCAATAAACTTAATTTAAAACACGTGGAGTTTTGCGAACGTGTCTCTAACTCCCACTGTACATATGCCACCCAAAGCGAGGCCACCTGTGTACAGCACGCAGGAGCATGCTTCTTGGAAGATACCTACTGTTCCTTATTGTTTCTCTATTGCAGACTTTGTCCATTTTGAATAGAAAAAAAAAAAAAATGAGGAGACATTATTAGTCCTCCTCGCGGACACTGCATCGACTATCGGAAGTGTATCTGATCTCTGAGCTGGGTTCCCATTAAGTAACCACAGGCCCAGCTGAGTCTCCTTGCGAAGCTGGATTAGCTAGGACGCTGGAATCCAGCACCATTTCACCTGCTGATCCCGGGCACTCAAGACAACACCCAGCAGAGCGCACGGCCCACTGCGAGGAGCTTGGGGAGTTTCTCACAAAATGAATCAACTTCTTGCAAAGACAGTCTTGGCTTCACCACCAAAGATCGAATACCATGTTAATTAGCAAAACGGGATTCAATTAGAGGTTACTTTCCTTGGTACTTAATCTTACCTTAACTCATTTTTAAAACTCTTAAAACCTCCTAGCTTAGCACCATCACAGAGTCACCACAGCGTCCGGGTAACCCTCAAGTCCTGTCTAGAAGACGCAATGGACTGACTGACAGAGAAACCCATATATTTCTGAGATAAAACTTTTACATTAACCACAGGCTAAAAATGGAAGCTAACGTAAATGAATATATCATAAAACTCTTTTGTACTAGATCATAATAAACACTACACATTTTGAATGAGCATGTTAGAGATTACCAAGGGATAGGGTTTCTATGTGCAACGTAAAGTGATGACTGTGTGAGACCATACATTTTATTCGAATCCATTCATCCCAGAGCTTTTCTCTGTAAGGTTAGATGCTTCAGGGTCTTAACTAGCTTTCTTCGGAGTCGGATGTAATATAAACCCATAACTCTCGAAGGCTTTATTATTTTTAATCCTAGAAAAGCACATTTTAGATGAAAATAGGCTGTTTTAAGTCATCATTGGGTCAAGCAACCAAATCACACTGCTGCATCTCTGAGAAATCAAAACATCATAGTATAATTCTAGCATACGACACTTTTGCTTAGGAACTGGAACAAAATCTTACTTACTGTTCATTCACTTGCACATCTAAAGACTGGCATGAGAAGTGGACTCTGGGTTCATGTCCCCCTGCGTGATGATTCAGGCCCGTGCTTCCTTTTAGGCATTAAGATACTACCAGGGCCTTTCGGAAGGCCATTAAGAGGCTAGAATGCCTACCAGTAGGTTTAAGTAAATACATATCTAGCTTCCCACTGAGCAGCAGGCACCCAGCAACTTGGTTGAGCGAACACCACCTTTTACCACACTATCTAAGCCAGCGGTTCTCAACCTGTGGGTCACGGCCCCTTTGGGGGTCCAATGACCCTTTCACAGGGGTCACCTAAGACCATCGGAAAACACATGTATAATTACTTATTGTTTTTGTGATTAATCACTATGCTTTAATTATGTTCAATTTGTAACAATGAAATTGGGGGTCACCACAGCATGAGGAACTGTATTAAAGGGTCGTGGCATTAGGAAGGTTGAGAACCGCTGGTAAGCAATCAGAACTCTCAAGACAGGTCATCAGAAAGGACAGACAGAAGCAACCGGATCTTTGCCCTTGGCTATTTCTCACATTACTTGGCTTCATAATAACAGAAAAGGTTCTTTTTGTTTAAAAGTGTTTCGGGTAAGTAGCTACTTTACAAGGGTAGGGATGTGACCTCTCTGATACCCTTCGAACTTGAAGGACAAGCGGCAAACATCTCTAACCCTGAACGCCTACAATGGCATCCTTGAGTTTATATTTCACCTTTCACTGAAGGAAGTCTGAGTGTCTCTATTTTTTTTTTTAAATAAGTAGGTGCCTTTAGAATACTTTTGTCATGGCATATCCCTTCCTCCTTAACCGAGTGAGGATTTTAAGAAGCCTCACTTGCTAAGTAGATGCTCGGATCCCAAATAATAAACAAAACCAGCAGAGGGCAGAACGGCGGGCGGAGAGAATGGCCAATCCCGCTGGGGACCAGGTACCCCAAGGTAGAATTCAAACTTGGGGGGGGGGGGGACTCCACTTTCAAAGACCCTCCTCTGTACCCTGGGAAAGGGAGAGGCGAGCTAATGGGCATCGTTGGCATGGCTTCTCCAACAGGCAACCGTGGTCCCCGGAGGCGCGGGCCGTCAGCACGGGGACCAGTCGCGTGGAGGGAGCACCCACGCCACGCGGCCCGCTCGCTGCTGGGGAAGCAGGAGGCCAGCGCGGGCGGGGAGGGAATACAGACCTGGTTTCCAGGAGTTCGGCCCCGGGAGCCCCACCTCCCATCAGGCAGAACTCGGGTCTTGGCATCCAGGGGCCAGACTCAGGTTTCTGCTAAAGCTTGCGCCTTTGGGGCTGACAGTTTCTTCCTCCCTTGGCCAAGCCTCGCCACCCTCCTCCTCACCCCCGCTGCTCCGTGCGCTTTGAACAAAGCTGGCTTTTCTCCTCCCAGCACTCGGGGCTCCCGCCAGCCAGCCGAGTCTACAGCACCTAACGGACCTGAGCACTGGGGCCACCGCCTCTGCGGGGAAGGGCGGGGCGGAGCAGGGGGGGGAGTCGCTCTCCCTCCCCGGGTACTGACAGGGCTGCGGTCTTCCCCACAGGTCAGCTCACTGAGCAGTTGCTGGTGCCACGTAGGAACTTTTCCTTACCTCTCCTCCCGCCCCACCCGCGCCCCCTCCCTTTCCAATGCTAGGCCTCCTCCCCCAGCCACTCGCTCGGCCAGTTTCATCATTCTCCACGAGAATCGCACGTCCAACCTGCAAGAAGTGGGGGTGGGGGTCATGGGGGAGAGTCCAGGGCTGAAACTCAGGGAAAAGCCTTCTCCCTATTTTCCACCCCGTCCCCATAACCTGCCACTTTCCCCCTTAAAATCTCACCAAAATACCCCCCCCCCCCACCACGCACACACACTCACACACGTGTTCTCAGTCTTCTGGATTCATCAGCATCCCCCTCCCCTTTGCTTTCTCAAATCCCTGAAAGGAAAACAGCCCGTTTCTCACTTAATTCCAGACAAAGAACTTTACCAGGGCTCCTTTCGGCTCAGTTCAGCCCTAAAAAAGATGCTTTCATTCACTAGAAGCCGAAGAAACCAGAAGGGGTGCGTTCCAGGGCGGGCTGGGGGCCGGGCTGGAGACAAAAGCTGTACAAGTGCCCTCGTGTCCCAGGTAACGTTCTCCCCCTTCCCCGGGCTCCGCGCAGCGGCCAGGGCACCTCCGCAGCCCCGCGCCTGACAGATCGGTGTCCCGGCCACCCCGTCTCCCCTTACGGTCCCGCCTACACCCGCCTCGCTCTGCAGTCTGAGCTTCCAACCTGGTGGCAGCTGCAATCTGGATTGTATTTAGGAGGGTGTTTTCTTGGGGGGCCCGGGGGGCGCCTGGGCAGGGGGGGCGCAGAGGGGGAGGGGCGCAGAATGCGATCGCCCGACGGACGGCGAGCGCCCACCTCCCCCGTCCCCGTGGTCTTACCTCCTCTGACCTCTCGGGGCTGGACAAGGAAGGTCAGCGCCAGGGAGGTGACGGCCAGGTTCCACGGCCACCGTCTCGTCTTCCACCGGGAGGGCCACCGCTCCATCTCCGCGCCCCGCACTCGCCGCCGGGAGCTCGCCCCACCACCCACCGCACCGCGACCGCGCACCAACTTCGCGTCCCTTCCCAGGTAGCGCAGGGCTGTTTGCTACACAGCCATTGGGGCGGGAGCGGGGAGCAAATAAAAAAAATAAATTAAAAATTAAAAATCAAAAAAAGTCAAAGGGCTTTTTCTTTTCAAATTGGATTTTTTTTTTTTTTTTTTTTGCTTCCTTCCTGCCCCTCGGCCCCCCTCCTCTCCCTCTCGCTTGGCCCCCGCCGGCCGGGACCCTCCGATCCGTCCTCCGCGGGGCCCTGCCTTCAGACTGAAGGCGGGTGAGGGGCTTCCTCCAAAAACCGGAGAGGACTGCGGGCCCCTAAAGGCTGCATGCCGTCAGGGGGCCGGGCGAGAGGCTCCGGGCAGCCCCCTCCCCGCCCCCGCCCCTGCGCGCCCCCCGCCCCTGTCCGGCCCCGCGCGCGAAACTGACAAGCCGGCCGCGGGTCAGACCCAATCACACGCCGCGCGCGCGGCCCGAGCCCGCCCCCCTCGGGCTGGGCCCTGGGACCGCGGCTGGGAGCAAGCCCAGCCCACCTACCAGCCCCCATCGCCCCCCTCCGGCCTCCCCTCTCTCCGCCCCGAACCCCGGAGCAGCGACGGGAGGGAGCGGCGGGGGGCGCGTGCTTGGCTCCCGCGCCCCGGGAATGAAAGGAATGGCAGGGGAGCCCGGAGCCCGCAGCTCTCAAGGCGCTTCTGTGCGCGATGAAAACAGCTACTTGTCTCCCCGCCCGTCTGCTCGCCGCGGGGCGGCGGCGGGGGAGGGGCGGCCCGCGCCCGATCCCCACCCCTGGAGTCCGGGCTGGCGGCCGCCGTAACCTTATCCCCGGGCACAGCTCTGCTGCGTCCAGCAGTCGGGGACTGGCGGACTCGGGCTCCGCGTGCTCCCCAAAGTGTGTTTTGCTGTTTTTACGCCGAGAATTAGAAGGAGGGGCTCGAGGTGAGATGGAGGCACGCGAACAGGTCGACACCTATGCGCTCCCATGGGACCTGACGCGGACAGGTGCTGCTCGGAACCGCCTCGATCCTGCACGAGCTCAGCTGAGGCTCCTGGACTCTGATGGGAGGCAGGGCGAGGGAGAGCGCGAGATGCACGGGCGCTGACAGCGAGTTCGGGGGCGATTTCATGTTCCAGCTGACTCTGCCCTCCCTGATGAGAGGTAGAAGGGGAGGAGGAAACCCAGGAGAGCAACCAGCAGAGGCCTCCCAGCGTCTCAGGCCCAGAGCTGCTCACAAAAGGCCTCCGGAGCTGGAACCATGGTCCCTGCACAGTGAACCCTGGGGGGGAGTGGGGGTCTCACGTCCTTCTACACCCTTGCTCGGAGGAACCCACTTATGCCTGGGATACAGATTCCCTGGCTCCCCCCACCCCCCCAGTCTAAAATATGGCCTCCTGTTGGCTCCTCTGGTTCCTTATTTCCTAAGGTGTCTCTCTCAACAGTGTTCTGGCCCAGAGCCCAGCAAGGTGCCAGCATACATTAGGCACTCAACAGAGGCCTGTTGAGGGGAGGAATACCGTCCCTGTTGACAAAGGCCTGTAACTTTGGCCAGGACCTGTGCTGAGGAGTGAAGATGCTTCACTGTGTAAGAATGAGGCACACATGTCCACTCATCTTTCGGGACCAACTTTCTATTAGTTATGGAACTAGACCTCGTGACCCATCGGATGAAGCAGATGCTCTATGTGGGTTAAGCGTTGGAAGGTGCTCAAGAGACCAGAATGAGGCCCAAGATGGAATTCACATCATACAGAGGGTGTCATACATGTAAAATGAGGAGAGCCACTAAAAAACACCTTCCATGTGGCGGTCACTCTCAGTGGCAAAGAGAGTGACCATCCCCATAGCGAGAAGTGGGCTCACTTTATATTAGCGATGCTGCCGGAAGCATGTGTGCGACGCCTATGTCACCTACAGAGAAGTGTCACGAAGGACCTTCTTAGATGATGCCTCAAGTCGCTAGTTTAATAATTCAGAATCCGAGTGTGTTTGAAATTGGAATGTACCATTACAAATGAAAACTTTATGGTGGGAACTTAGGTCAACTTACAATCTTCATTATCCTTCATCTCTTCAAAATGAAAAAAAAAAATGTGTGTTTTTGCAGTGTCCACACTTTTTTGAGACCCTATTTTCCTATTCAATTCTTTTTATATTTTTAAATTTATTTTAAAAGTCATCCCTTAATTGGAAACTTGTAAAATAATAATGTTTAGATGTACATATTTGTGAGAGTGCCAAAATGGGAAACCAACTCAATGGCTAGAGAGAGTTACAGGGTTTGTAGGAACATGTCAAAATGGTGTTTCGAATTGTTTCTCGATCCTGTCCTGATTTATGGAGCATTTCGGGGCCTGACACAGCCACAGAAGGTGAGAAATGAGGCAGGCAGCCTCGCAAGCCCCGCCTTCCGGTCACATCTCAGGCCTCTCACCACGTGAAAGGGTCCTTTCAGGCAAAGGGACTTGGGTGAATAGAGCCATTACTGCCTTCTGCTCTCTGTGCTCTGTGGTCTAAATTCCTCTGGCCCCGGCCCAGCGAGGCATAACCTGGGTCTGAATTGACGCCTCTGGGAGGAAATATAGTAGATTCATAGAAAGGAATATTAATGATGCCCAATCCCGCTAGCCTGTAGCTAGCAGCCAGATCTAGAGCCCAGGAACCTGCCCATGGGTTTCCAGGAGATGAACTCATACAGAGGAAGGATATTGCCAAACAAGAGATGGAGGACAGGGCCCGGCCGCTGTGACTCAGTGGTTGAGCGTCCACCTCTGAACCAGGAGGTCACGGTTTGATTCCCGGTCAGGGCACATGCCCGGGTTGCGGCTGGATCCCCAGTGTAGGTTGTGCAGGAGGCAGCCGATCCATGATTCTCTCTCATCATTGATGTTCCTATCTCTCTCCCTTCCTCTCTGAAATCAATAAAAGATTTAAAAAAAAAAAAAATGATGGAGGACAGGGAATCTGGAAGAGACCTCACCACCTTCAACTGGGCATGGCTGACTCTCCAGGGGCACTGTTTCCACGCCACCTTCCAGCCCGTCCTTGCTCACTGTTTACCCAGAGATTCAAATGTAATAGAATGTGACGTTTCCCGACACAGTCTCTAATCCGCAGCACAATTAGCTCGATGACACTTCCTATTTGGGCACATTATAAACAGTGTTTGAAGGACAGCCTTGTAGAACTCATTCTGGCTGCAAGCCGTGCAAAAAACAAGATGGAAAGGGTTTAAAGAAAAAAACAGTGGCTTCCTCGGGAGCAGTGTTCTAAGTTGACTTCTCCACACTGGCTCGTCAGGGAAGCTGAGAGAGTAATTGGTGATTGATTGGGAGGTCCGTTTGGGGAAGTGTGAATGTTCTAGACAATTTTCAGAGCTCATGGAGTCTTACTAAACATTGTGAAGAGACAACAGATTCCCCTCTAGGTCTTCACCAATCTCTAGGCATCGGGGGACACAGAGTCAGAACCAGTGTTTTAAACACGGGGAGACCTTAACACCCAAGCTGGGGGCAGCGGTCCTCAACCTGTGGGTCTCGACCCCTTTGGCGCTCAAATGACCCTTTCACCGGGGTCGCCTAAGACCATCCTGCATATCAGATATTTACATTATGATTCATAACAGTAGCAACATGACAGTTATGAAGTAGCAACGAAAATAATTTTATGGTTGGGTCACAACATGAGGAACTGTATTTAAAGGGCCAGAAGTTGAGAACCACTGGGCTAGAGAAACCTTGGGCATGGCTGGATGCTCCTAGTACAGAGTAATGGAGGAGTGGAGGTGGAGAGAATTCTAGAATGAAACAGATGGAGTTAGTCCCTCTTGCCTCACAGAGGCACCATTGTTTATGGTAGAAAGTGGGGGTAGGGGGACAGGGAAGATTATTTCCATAATCGAGACCAGCTCGCAAGTTACTCTACAGTATTAAGTATTTTTTATTAAGTATTTTTCGGCACCTTTACTGTGAAACAACCTGCAGAATGTAGAGGGATACAAACTAAGCCCAATTTCCATGATAACAAACCTTTGGTGGAAAGTTTGGTCTGTTGAAGTTTTGAAAGAGTCAACTTAGAGCTGACTGACCCATCCTATTTAAAAGAACCTACAGTGAAATCAATTCTAAATGACCCCAAACAGGCAAGAAATATACGGCCCTTGTGCACTCCGGTGCATCTCACTTTAAAATACCCTTTGTGCCCTGGCCGCTGTGCTGAGTGGTCAGAGCATCAGCCCACGCACAGAAGGGTCACAGGTTCAATTTCTGGTCAAGGGTAGGTACCTGGGTTGTAGGTTCTATCCCTGCCCCTGCTCCAGGCAGGTATGGGAGGCAACCAATTGATGTGTCTCTCTCACATGATGTTTCTCTCTCTCTCCCGCCCCACGCCCCCATCCTCCCTTCCATTCTCTCTAAAAATCAATGGGAAAAATATCCTCAGGTGAGGATTCACAACAACAAAATAATCTACCCATTGTTAGCTATGCTTACAGGAACTATCACAGTCCTTGTTTGTAACTGTCCCAAGTCAAGTCAGGAGGGAGGAACAGCAAATGGCTCAAGGTTAAACACTTAGATATTTTTGGCCCTCTGTCAAGATTGTTTTACTCTCTGTATCGTTTCTTCTCCTTAACTGAGTAGCTTTGGCATTTGCTAAGCTCCTGTGTGTGTCAGCAAAAATGTAACAAGACTTTTTACAAAGTGGTACAGAAGAACATCGACGTCCCCATCAGTAGAAGTAGAAGATGAAATTTTAAACACTTCAGGGGACCATGTGCCATGGCCAAAGGAAGGGCCGCAGCAATAATATATCCCAATGGTATTTGCTGGGCAGGACATTCCAACTAGCATTTGAGTAGTAAGGTATCTTCATTCACACCGGGTTGTTCCTAATAAAATAAGGGTTGCTAAAGGTAAGGATTCTAGCTACTTTCAAGGGATTATTTACTGTTCGGAATTTGCTCGTAACCATTTTACAAATACTTTTTAAAAGTTAATTTTGGTAGTGAAATAAGAATATACGAATAGCTTTCTTTTGACACCTTTCATGAAATAAGTAATAAAAGGCAACCAGATGACCACACCTGTCACAGCACTTTCGGAAATAAGCAGAATCCTCTTCTACTTCGACCACATTCTCACAGACGGATCTACCCCAACGGCCCTTGTCAGCGTAACTGACTTAGAATAAATGTTACTTTCAACCAGATGTAATGTGTTTTGTGCCTCCACCATTTGTACCAGCTCATTTAATTCTGAAACTAAATGCATGTGCTTTAAAGATCGGAAGACTCACTCCAAACAGATTTGTGAGTTATATGCAATATTTCTGTTATTTTTATATGGCAATCTTATACATTCTCTTGATGTCACACAAAATGCCAAATACGAGATTTAAGTCTGGTGAATAGGGTTAAGTATTGAACTAGATCTTATTTTTAAAACATCTGTGATGAATAACTCCAACTTAATTGGTTTTGCAGATTTGCAGTGTTTAATAACCCTCCCAATATTCTCTCTTCTGCCAGTGCTCATACAGTCAAATTATTGCTCATTTAAATGCTGCACAAACAATAGACCCTATTTCAAAAGTTTTTACAGTCTAATCTATGAAGACTGGAAAATTGCATATGAATTTAAATTATTGCAAAGGAAGTAGTATTCCATAAGAAGGTATACTTTTGACAGCAAAATAACTTTTTTACTTTAATAAGAACTTATTAAAAGCACTTAATGGGTTTGTTTTGTCAGTCTTCTGAACATCTTCATAACATAGGAATGTGGCAGTTTTAGTGTTTTCATTTTAAGGATGAGATTAGGGGCACTCAAAGTACAAACTAGGAACACAGAAACAGAACATGTGAAACATTTTATTTTCACATTTCTGCTCTCATTATTATAATTTTTTCCCTGTATTAATTTTTAGAAGAGAGAGAGGGATAGAGAGATAGAAACATCGATTGACTGCCTCCTACACACCCCCTACTGGGGATATAGCCCGCAACCCAGGTCTGTACCCAGACCAGGAATCAAACCAGTGGCCTCTTGGTTCATGGGTTGATGCTCAACCACTGAACCACACTGGCCAGGCCTGCTCTCATATTAATTCTTTCTTTATAAGTAATATGTTTTTAGAATATAGTTTTGCATTTTATAGTAGGCATATTATTTTCTCTACAGATTAATTAATAAAATGAATGTGATCCCCAGTATTACAAATCTTAAAATCAGGAAAGGTAACATCACTGACTATATGTATAGACTTAAAAAAATCTATAAATCTGATTAAAGAGTTTCTTCTTTGAATAAATTTCTAAGAAATTTTAAAAACCTGTTTTGAAAGATAAAGATGAGTTATTTTTATCCCAATGCCAATCTTCAGGTTTTACTCTCTTCTAAGACGTTAAAATAAATTTTATAATTTGATATGCTTCTGCACACAGAATACACTACTGAAGTTAGCCTCAAGGCATTGTATGCTTTCCAAAAGGGAAAAGAAAAAAGACATTCAATATATTAAAGGAAAGAAATATAATCATAATTGCATTAGTATTTCTCCAAACTACCTAAAATATTTGTTTTTAAAAAGGCTTAAATACGCCCCGCAGGTGTGGCTCAGTGGCTGAGCGTTGGTTGACCTATGAACCAGGAGGTCAGGGTTAGATTCCCAATCAGGGCACATGCCTGGGTTGTGGGCTCAATCCCCAGTGAGCGGCGTGCAGGAAGTAGCTGATCAATGTTACTCTCTCATCATTGATGTTTCTATGTCTCTCTCCCTCTCCCTTCCTCTCTCTGAAATCAATAAAAACATAATAAAAATATACATATGTGTTTACATATATTCAGCAGAGACATAAACTATAGTAAAGAACCAAACGGCAATATTAGCACTGAGAAATACAATAACTGAAGTTAAAGATTGACTGAAGGAGTCAACAACAGATTGGAACCAGCTGAGAAGAGAATCAGCAGGCTTGGAAATAGGTGATTTGAAGTTATCTCTTCAAAGGAGAGAGAAAAAAAAAAGAGTGAACATGCATTTTTCTAAATTTCTGATGTCTATGTTACAGAGTAGAAAAAGTTTTTAGGCCTGCTTAATTACCTAGCCACCTCAGCAGCTTGACAGCCTGTGCAAAGTTTCTAGGAACTGAGCTCCCACACCTGAGCAATGGCCTACAAGGAACAAACAGATCAACACACCTGAGCAACGGCCTACAAAGAACAGACAGATCAAAATTAAGAATAGTCCTGACCTTTCAGTTACCCAGAAATGAATAACAGGAGGAGGATGAATAGCTTGGCTAAAACTACGCAATGAGCTTTTGTAACTTGGCTTTGCCTGCTATGGGAACCTGAACATGGATGCGGTTGTCCCCTTTAAATATTGGACTCTGCACATGGTGGGGGCCGCTTCTCTCTTGGGCTTCCCGAGTGGAGGAGCGGACACTGGCCGTCAATAAAGGCTCTAGATCTTAATCCGTCTGGAGTTCTGGTCATTCTGTCGCTCGCACTCCACAACAGTCTATATGTTGATGTTTATAGAGAGCACATAAGTGTACTCATACGACTTATGTCTGCATATATACAAGCCTGGCACAGAGGTCGGTGTCTGAGAACACTGCCCGCCACCTAAGAATGTCCAAGCCCTAGAGTGGGTACCCACATGGCACACTGTCGCATCTCCTACAACCTATCTCTTGAATGTTCCAGCAACTTCTGTCATAGAAGTCCCGGGAAGCGCTCCTCCAGGACCTTAGCCAGTTTGCTCTGGAAGGGAAAACTGCTAGGCGGAGTGCAGCGGGGCTCAAGGTGGGGCTCATTTTCTTCTGCCTTCACTACCTATTTTGCTGGACGAGGTGGCGTACCTCGTCCCATAATCCAGACACTCATGGCTGTGGGTTCCGATCCCCTCATCACCACGGCCTTCTTGGGCCTGCCTGATGCATGTGCATGTTTATAATGAGGACTGAGCAGTGGTACCAGGAGGCTGCCTGCCTCGTGGGTCCCCCGGGGTCAAATGGGGCCTTGCTGCCCATTGCACAGCCGCAGCCCTGTCTTCTCAGTGAGCGAATCGATTTTCCTCTGACAAAGTGGAAACTCCTCTCTATGCCTTCAGGTCTCTCTGGACGAGTCAGAGCTGACGGGCAGCAGCTGCATTTTGGGACGGAGACTTCTGCTGCCCCCTCCTTGGAAGCGGGGCCCACCTGGAAACGAGGATGTGTGACCCCCGGCCCAAGGCTACGGGCCGGGAAGCGCAGACCCCGCAGGTGCGCCCTGGGTGCCGACGTGGTGATTGGGTGGTCATGACAGGTGCATCGGGTTCTGCGTTTGCCCTTAGTTCACATTCCGGACCCAGGCGTTCTCCGTGCTGGGGGCGGAATGATACGCTCATTGTTGACTTGGTGCCCAGAATGTGTTCAGAAAGACGGGCCTCCATCCGTGCAGAGTAGCGCCTCCCAGCTGGCGCCTCCTGTTACCGCACAGGACTATTCCCTCCCTCTCTCAGGCCGGCAACTTCTGAGTAACGCAACACCTGGTAGATCTCGTGGATTCAAGGACCACGAGTAACGCAACACGTGGTAGATCTCGTGGATTCAAGGACCACGAGTAACGCAACACGTGGTAGATCTCGTGGATTCAAGGACCACGAGTAACGCAACACGTGGTAGATCTCGTGGATTCAATGACCACGAGTAACGCAACACGTGGTAGATCTCGTGGATTCAAGGACCACGAGTTCCTTGCTAACCTTCCTTTGCTGCTCTCAGTGGACTGCTTGGTGCAATGTCACGTTACCTACACCCTGTGGGCGGTTCAAACGCCCCCTCATCTGGCTGAGGCCATGTGGGCGGGAAAGATAAACTCATAACCCTGGGAGTGAATCTGCCCAGAGAGCGCCTTAGGTGCGATCACACTATCTACCTCAGCACACGGGGAGAGACCCATGGGTGCTGCGTTTCCAGAAATGAAAATGACCTTGCATGCGAATAGCCAGGCCGGCCCTGTCTGTCCAAATTTCTGACCAGCCCTTCAGAGACTTTTATGACAGAGCAGGAGCTGTGGTCCTCAGGGGACCGTTGCGCTGAAGTGGACTCCAACACCCATTTGTGGTTTCCGTGCATTCATAGTAGCACTGGAACATAATAACTCGGTATCTATCTATGATGATTTACTTAATGTGTACATGTAATATGTGTATTTACACCTATGTTCCTGTCTCCCCACTCGAATAAATGCTCCCTAATTACAGGAAAAGCACCTAACCCAAAAGAAATAAAATTGCTAAGTGCCATGCACTGAGAAGTGATCATTAACTCCTGGTAGATATGATAATAATTCTTTGGAATTATAAAGCAGGCACTTCACTAACTTGTGATTTTCAGAGGGCTGTTTCTCAAGAAGTGGCTGTGATTAGCCTGAAAGTGGGGTGATGAGGGACCCGCTCTGCGGGGGGGGGGGGGGGGGGGGGGAGTCAGCTCCGATAGATATTTCAGGTGAGCTCTTTTTTGGCTAGAAAGGAAACTCAAGGATTCCAAAGAAAAGAGCAAAATTAGGTCAGGATAGTTTAGGAGGCTGAACAAACCTGACTTCTTTTCAACATAGAAATCCGAAGAAAGGGCTTTATTTGATTTTACCATTTACTCAAGCAAATGAAAGCATTTTAAATGCAGGTTCAGAATGAAAGCATTTCTCATCTCCGTAAATTCAAATAATGTGCTCCAAGGACCTGGGAATTGTAGGGCTTTTCTACTAATGTTCCGTTTCTTCGGGAACAACAATTATTGTTTGCTTGTGACAAAACTCACAGCACAAGAAAGAAACTCAGTTTCCTCCCCTGTGAAACATCCCGAGCCCTTGTGAGTAATTTGAGGGTTCTGCCCTTGCCGTGTGCTCAGTTGGCTGCACTGGGAGGTCACCAGTTCAATTCCTGGTCAGAGCACATGGCCCGGTTAGGGTTAGGGCTCTGTGCCAGGTGGGGCTGCATGCAGGAGGCCGCCAATCCATGTTTCTCTCTCACATCGATGTTTCTCTCTCTCCCTCTTCTTCCCTCTCTTTCTAAAATCAATAAAAAATATTTTTTTTAACAAAGAAATAAGTTGACGATTCATAATCGTTTCTTTTGCACAGTATCAGAATCATACCCACTTTTGATGGTCTTATTATTCAGCTGCCTCATACAAAACACAAAAAAATTGCACACAATAAAATAAAAATCACCCTTCATTCCACACTCTGCATACTATTAGCTTTCGAGTGTATCCCTTACAATTCTGTTTCTACTCATGTTTATACATCAAGCTTTAACTTGTTTGTGTATAAATCTGGGTCGAGCTGTGCACACTGTATAACCTGTTTTGTGATTTACCAAAATAATGTTTGCTCAGGGCATAGCTTATTTTCCTTCAGTAACATTTTAATTACTGCGCAGTATTCCATCACTCCAATGTATCCAGATTGTATGTACCTATAGTTCCTGAGAACTACAGAATCTAAGCAAGTAAAGGGATACGGAAAATTCCACGCAGGACTAAGTGAGTCTAGAGATGCGGTTCCATTGCTCCAAAGACCAGTTATTATGGGACAACTCAAATATGGGGTGCAGGGGGGGGTGTCTGATCATGAAACCAAACTGACTCCTTCCTTGTGATCAACACTCTATTTATGGAAAATGTGCGTTTCAGAGCCTAAGGAGGAGCAGAAAGTATGAAAGGGGAATTCAAAGCTCTGAGAGCTCAGCTGCTCTGAGGTGAGGACAAGAATGTGGGTTTGAAGCACCAAAGGAAAGGATCCGAGGCCTGAGCTCTGGGGAATGAAGGGCGTCCCCTAGAAGGACCCTCCTCAGGTTGGGGACTTGCTGAGTGTTACCACTTATAATTGTTAAATCCCACCCCTTTCTTCTTCCACCAAAGCTTTTCTCTCCAATACTACATCCTTTTCCAGAGAATATTCTTAGTTTGAAATGACTTCATCACTTTTCTTTTTTTTATCACATTGTACACTTTACTTTTTTAATCTTTGTTGAAAGTATTGCATAGGACAGCGGTTCTCAACCTGTGGGTCGCGACCCCTTTGGAGGTCGAACGACCCTTTCACAGGGGTCACCTAAGACCATCCGAAAACACATATATAATTACATATTGTTTTTGTGATTAATCACTATGCTTTAATTATGTTCAATTTGTAACAATGAAATTGGGGGTCATCACAACATGAGGAACTGTATTAAAGGGTCGGGGCATCAGGAAGGTTGAGAACCACTAGCCTAGGACCTCTTCTAGCCCCGCCCCCTAGCCCCAGGCCTGTGTCCATGCTTTAGGCATTTAAATTCTTCGGTTGATCTCTTCCCACCCACCCACTCTCCCCTGCCTTCCCTCTGAGATTCCACAGTCTGTTCCAACTATTTTACTTTTCAAAACGTGTATTTATAACAATTTGCTGTTAATACAATTCTTGATTCTATTTCGTGTTAGCATAAATGTTCCTACAGGAACCTGATACACATTTGAGTATTAAAAGCGGCGACAGGCAATGAAGAGGATTTGAAGCTTCCCATCCCTTTGAACACCCAATAAACTGTGCTGGTGTGTGGTATTTTGTTGACATTTAAACATATATATTTAACCCCTTGCTTTTCACCTCAGCATGCAAAACGGGATAACCCTGTGGCCACCCAGAATTCGTGTTGAATGCTTGCTTAGCTTCCAGTCAGACAACTAGTTCCAACTAGTTTCCAGGAGTCAACTTCTCCTGAGTTTGGATTGAAGTTTATGTTTATTAGTGTCGTTTAGAAGAGCTTCTTCCCAGTCCACAACTCAGTCCTGGGAGAGTCACATACATGTGGCTGTTGTTGCTGGCTTACTGCAAATGTCCCCCATCAACCACCCCCCACGCTTTATCCCCTTCCACCCCGCCCTGGCCCCTCCCAGGCCTTCTCCACATTCCTGTCTGTGTCCACGGGCTATGCATACAGGCACACAAGTTCTTTTATTATCTCTCCCGGTCCTCCCCACCTGCCTCCCCTCTGAGATATGCCCGTCTACTCGAGGTACCCATGCCCCTGGGCCAAGGGTCTCTTACTCTTTGAGATATCATGGATGGGCCCAGAGATATCTTGCTAAGTGAAATAAGCCAGTCAGAGAAACACAAGTATCACATGATCTCACTCATATGTGGAATCTAAAGAAGAAGAACAAAATTCTCCTAATTTAAATCAGTGTCATTAAAAGCTATCATCTCCATCAGAAAGAAAAAAAAATAGTGAGCACATCTGCAAAGGCAAACAGCTGGCCAGCCCCCCGTCTGCAGGCAGGCTGCCCAAACACACCAGAAGGGAATAAACACGGGAACTAGTGTCACCTTGGGCCTGCGTGCGGAGCACACAGCCCTCCGACTGCCTGCGCGGTGCCCGGGAAGGGGCTCCAAACAGGAAGCTCCCGGGAAAAGAGCCTCTTTCATGAACTGCTGAGCCTCTGGACACCCAGCTGCCTTCACCTCTGAATTCCGTGTTTGTGAAAATGCTAATTCACCTTCCCTCTGGAAAAGTAACAACATCATGCAAATGAGCCGTCTGATAGAACTTAAAATGGAGAAGTGAGTTTCCTCTTTGTGGATAATCTCTCCTTGTCAGAGTAGGTCTGGCCAGAGGAGCTGAAGAAAACAGGCCCTTATTCATGATGCTCCCTAAAAGATGCTGCTGCTCAGAGGCAAAAATAGTCGCAATTCGTGTACTGATGAGAAGTTTCCACACTTAGTTTTTAGTAGCCTCAGCATAAAAAAGAAAATAAAGTAGGCAGTAAAAAAATGAAACGTTGGGTTACTAATTTCCATAAAATTTCTTAAATTATTTTTTGGTTGAATTGGGAGGTTTCTGAATGGGAGGGGGGAAATGCGTTTTTTAGGGCAGGGCCTGTTTTTAATTTTGCCACCCTCCTCCAGTTGACTACAAGCATGAAAAGAAACCAAAAGACTATTTCACACTGAACGTACTGTAGGAAGGGAGTGGTGTTCGTGGTTAGAGTGGGCTTGGAGCTCCATTTTTTGAGTTCTATTTCTGGCCTAATCCCTGGCAAGCCTGTGGCTCTGAGACAGTTGCTCAAATGGCCATATAAGGGTTTGCCTATCTGAGGACCTGGTGGTGTGAATGCTCTATGCTTCAAAGAATACAGTATTACATAGACTTCCATTCCCTTCCCTACACCATTTGAATGAAGCTTATATTTGAAATTTGTCACCTGACCCCACCTCTTGGGATAGAATCCTTAAAATGTTTATTTCAGGTTTGTCTTCATAATGTTTGTTCTCTCCTACCTACGGTGTCTAGTGTCCGCCTGATATGAAAGTGGTGCCCGCCCCTTCATGCCCAGCCTATACTAGGATCTCATGGTGTCCCAATCACCGGAACCTGCTCTGGCTGAGGCCACAGAGAAATGGCCTGAGCGTGTTCATCAGTCTCTCTCCGAACCCAAGGAGACACTGGCAGCCAAGCTTCGGGGACTATGGGAATCAGAGTCGACACGGGACTGTAGCATGAAGTGTTCCACTGAGGAAATGGCAACAGTGTGGCTCTGCTCCCATGATTCCACTGGCCTTTCCTCTCAGCCCTGTATGCCCAACGCCCTGGGCATACAGGGATGGGCACAGGAACACGAAGAGTCCACCCGGATCAGTCATCTGCGGCCCGGAATGGAGATGGCTCTTCTTTAGCAGAATGACCTCCAGCAGCCATGCATGTATGTGTTTATGTATGTATGACCTCCAGCAGCCATGTATGTATGCATGCATGTATGACCTCCAGCAGCCATGTATGTATGTATGACCTCCAGCAGCCAAGTATGTATGTATGTATGTATGTATGACTTCGAGCAGCCATGCATGTATGGGAACACGTATGGGAACAAAGACAAAATCCAGAAGCCATTTGTGGGCAGATAAAACTACATTTAGCTCTTATCTATTATATTCTTGGTTTCCTTGTCTGTAAAATTGACATAATATACCTATTCACAGGGATGGTGAGGTTAACTGTTGTCACGTGTTTACAATCTTCAAAGGGCCAAGGATTCCTTGATCAGGATGTATGACCTATGGGTATCGTCGCGAACATTCAACCTGTAATTTGCTTTGAAGCCTGACCCCTTTGAAATGGGTTGCTTATTTCTAGTCAGGGGTCTCCTAAGAAATAATCACCTGTTATTCACTCACCTGCCAATTCCCTTCTAGCTCTGTCTCATTCCAAAAAATAGCTGGATGACCTCAGTGGAAAGCTTTTTGTTTTTGAATGAGCATATCTATCCCAAGTTTCCCTAAAGCATTTATTGCTCAGTGAGCATTTATCTCCCAAGTTTATTCAGTATATGCTTCTGTGAAATTCTCTCGCTATATCTTTAATTGCAAAGGACGCAGATGACATCTAGTGTTTTTTAAATTATATTTAAAAATTATATTTTTTAAATTCTTTAAAATGTATTGGAAAAAGGGGTATGTATAATGTTAGAGAATCACTTGAATATAAATGATATTGTGCCTTCTGAGTATTCAAGAAAGCAGTGTATTGGACACGAGGAACAATGAAGAGGAAAAGGTTGTGGACCAGGAGTACTTTGTAAATTAAAAATGGCACGTGAGCGATCAAACAAGGCTAATTAATAGTTAAGGTATACTATTGGGAACATCTTCCAGCTCCATCTCTCCATCTCTTACCCTGGCTTTGTGTACTTTTTGAAATTTATTTGTTTTTTAAATCCTCACAAGGATATGCTTATTGATTTTAGAGAGGAAGGGGGAGGGCGAGGGGGAGGGGGCATCAGCCAGTTGCCTCCTGTACCAGTCCTGAGCAGGAATCAAACCTGAAACCTAGGTATGTACCCTTACCAGGAATCAAACCCACAACCTTTTGGTATACAGGACAACACTCCAACCAACTGAGCCATCAGGACGGGGCTGTAATTTATTTTTTAAGTGACATAGATGATCTCCATCAGAACTTCTGATACACCCTCATTCTACTCTCTGAGTATAATTTATTTCATCAGAAAAGTGCAAGTACTTCTAAGAGGGTCTAGGTTTTTAAAAGTGCAAAATGGGCTTACATAAAGAAGAAGGAGGAGGAGGAGGAGTAGAGAGAGGGAGAGGGGGAAGGAAGGAGGAAGAAAAGGAAGGAGGAAGGAAGGGAGGGAGGAGGATGGATAGTTTGAGAGGCATAAGAGTGCTGATTTCAACAGGTACTGTAATTTGTCATGCTTCTTTTGACTTTTGCAAGATGAGTGATCTAAAGGTTATTCAATGCCATGTATGAATTGTATCTAGCAAAGAACAAAACATTTTCAAGGCCATTGCAGCACAATGAACCATCCCAAAATGTAGTGGCATAAAACAATAGCCAGGTTACTGTGCTCACCATTGGGCGCCTCAGAAATTCAGACAGCACGGCTTGGAGGGCTCATCTCTGCCCAGGTCTAGAGTCAAGGATGAGAAGACTGAAACGGAATGAGCTTGACTGGCTTGGGATTGGAATCATCTGGACAGATTTTCGCTCATTTATCTCCTGCGAGCGCTGGGATGACTCAAATGTGGGTTTAGCTGGAGCTGTCAACCAGCATGTCTTTATGTGGCCTTTCTGTGTAACCTGGGCTTTGTCAGGGTAGTGAGGCTTCTTATGTGACAACTCAAGGCTGCAGGAAGGAGTGCGCCAGATCACAGGACGAAGCTGTGTAGTGACAGCCTTAGTCACATACCGCCATCTGCACTATGTTCTATTGCTTGGAGGAGTCATGAGCTCACTTAAATTCAGAGGAGACAGAGACCTGGCCAGGTAGCCCAGCTGGTTGGAGCGTCGTCCTATACACCAAAAGTTATATCCTAGTTGGGGTGCATACTAGAGGCAACCCATTGATGTTTCTCTCTCTCTCTCTCTCTCTCTCTCTCTCTCTCTCTTTCCCTCTTCCTCTCCCTCTCTTCCTCTTTTTCTAAAATCAATAAAAACAGACCCTCGTATGAGGATAAAAAAATAAGAAAAGAGGCCACATAGACCCTACCTCATGATGGAATAAGCTCACAAAATGTGTGACGGTGTTTAAAAGCTGCCCCAGACGTGAACCTAGCACGGAAAGGCTATCCTTATGGGACTTCTGAGGTGTGGGGCGTTTGCAACCCAAAAGCTGTTGCGAAACATCTCAGAACACTTCATGAATTCAGAGTTGGGTTTACTCAGTGACTCAGTCCCACCCATTCTGAATTCCAGTTTCATGTCCATTGGAAGTGCCAATGCTTTTTTTTTTTTAATGAACAAACTGAACTAACAGTCACAGATAGAAAGCAGACAGACAGCTCTGGGGTGGGGATAGGGGGGTGGGGGGTGTTGGAGGTGATAGTGGAGGGATTGAGCAAGAGAGAGAGAGAGAGAGAGAGAGAGAGAGAGAGAGAGAGAGAAACACTCAGGGACCCAGAACACAGACAAAAGTGTGGTGATGATAGGGTGGGGGGAGGTGGGGGGGGGAGGTGGAAGGGGTAGGGAGGGATAAATGGTGATGGAAAAAAAATAACAGGACGTGCCAATGCTTCTGACATTCTTGATTACCCTCTTCTTGACAACACGGCAGCCAGTAGTCTTAAAAGCGCATAGGAGCAAGCATTTTAATCTAAAGTAATAGTTGAAAGTGTAAAGTATTAAATAACAATTTCCACTCTCCTCAGTTATCTGCCATAGCTAATACCTGACTAAAGGGACGAGATTTGCATTGAAGAGACCACGAGGTGACAGGTTCCTGAACGTGTCTCGAGAACAGAATTTTTCTGTCTCTGAGTCAGTAAATGACTATTTGGACTGTCACTCGCCCTTTTCATGGGTCTTGGAATCTGGAAACGCTCCCTTTGGAGAACTGCGCAGCACAATGGCATTTGAGAAAATGGAATTCCGCCTCCACTTCAAAAGCCCACAGAACACTGGAGGCCGTGGCAGCGGAATGGAAGCAGAGCAGGGCGTTTGGCTGGGTGAGTTTCTTCTCAAGGTATGACATCTAGGATGGAATTTCACAGTTTAAGAAGAATATCAAGGAATTGGAGAATATACAGAGACATCAACCAAAATAATGATTTGGGGGAAAGTAGCATGGTCTTTAAGTTAAATTCTGTAGAGCACTTTCCTTTAAATAATCGCTGACATTCATATAATACTTTTCACCGTGTTCAGATCATTCAAAGATCAATTTCTTCCACGTCAGGGAAATGGATTCAGGCAGACAACGGGGCTGATGGGAAGAGTGAAGACAGGAATTTTACACGAGGTCACGTGACATTAACTTCCCCTGGAAGATGCAATAATTACAATCCCTTGAAGGATTTGGAAAAATGGTGTTTGTGTCAAAAGGTCTCCAGAGGAAAAGAAATTGTTTATTACCTCTAGGGGAGAAAAAAGGAGCGGAGGAAAGTACATAAATGTCACAGCATCAGGGACCTTGGGTTTGTGGACACAGACTAACAACTCTGGACTTGGGAGAAGGTAAAAACGCGTGTAAGACCTTAGAACGCCCCCTCTGAACACGTGCTCTCAGCAATTGTTCTATTCAGCTGTGCTTCCTCCTCAAAATTGATTTTTTTATTCCTCCTGAAAGAAAAGGGGGGGTAGATCTAGCAAGCGAAGCATGACCTGTCGATACAATTCAGGAAGCGGGGACATGGATGGGAAGTGGCGTTTGACTGAAAAGACTGGGGCAAGCCCTAGCCGGTGTGGCTCAGTGGATAGAGCATTGGTCCACGGACTGAAGGTTCCCGGGTTCCATTCCGGTCAAGGGCACGTACCTTGGTTGCGGATTCCCTGGCTCTGGTAGGGGTGCGTGCAGGAGGCAACCAATCGATGTGCTACTCTCACATCCATGTTTCTCTCTGTCTCTCCCTCTCCCTTCCAAACTCTCTTTAAAAAAATAAATAAATGGAAAAATACCTTTGGATGAGGATTAAGAAAAAAGAGAAACAAACAAACAAACAAACAAAAAACCCCAAAAAGACTGGGGCAAAATAAAACCAGGTCTGCAGAGAGGAGGTGGGAAGGAGAGGTTTCCTGCTGCGGGAATCTAGGGCTTGGGGCGCAGGTCCTCTGGCGAGGCAGCTGGTCAGCTGGAAGCCCATGAGGAATATTTAGACTCTGAGCCTGGCCCCTGTGAAGAAAGGTAAGTGCCCTGACATGGCAAAGACTATGGAAAGACACAAAAGCAACCGCCTGGACATGAGCATGAAACCCTGATCTTCATACAGAAATACTGGATGATCAAATGCATGGCCCTATGAAGGCCCTTCCACCTCTGGGTTCTCCAAAGCCCCTTGGAACGGAGGCGTGGGCACGGGGCACCGGGGAATGGCCATCTGGCCCTGCTCCTGCTGTGAGTGACAGACTGTGCTTTTCCTCAGAGTCATCGTTTTGTGTCTCCTGCCAGTGTCCGTGAACACGAGGCCTGCTAATGCGTTAGCTGGCAATTACAGTAAAAATCAGCACCTTCACTTTTTTTTTGTGATCACCAATTACAAGTCAGAAAATGAAGCCCAGCGAGGTTAGAGGACACGCTCAAAGTCACCTGGCTGACAGAGAGCAAAGCCTGGATATGAACGATGGGATTCTAACGGCAAGAACAGACCTGCCTCCCTAACTGGTTTGGCTCAGTGGATAGAGCGGCCTGCAGACTGAAGGGTCTCAGGTTCGATTCCGGTCAAGGGCATGCACCTTGGTTGCGGGCACATCCCCAGTAGGGGGTGTGCAGGAGGCAGCTGATAAGATGTTTCTCTCTCATCGATGTTTCTAACTCTCTATCCCTCTCCCTTCCTCTCCGTAAAAAATCAATAAAATATATTTTTTAAAAATAAACAGATCTGCCATTGGAGTTCATGCTTTTGAGAAGGGAGCCTCCCAGGACTGAGGGCCTGGGATTGTCTGTGTGTCCTTCGTTGTGGAAGGTGTCTGGCTCACAGGGGGAAGCAATGAAGGATTGAAGGATGACCAGTAAGCCCTTCCGGAAGGAACGCTGCCCCCTCCTTTCAAGCTGGCGGACCACTAAGAAGTCTCTTTGAAATCAGCATCGGACCTGGAACTGTCAGCTTTTCCTAAGTACCATTACAATACATTCATTCTTTGGAGAGATTTCCGCGGCATTTAAAACAAGGAGGTATTGGGTGGGAAGAGATCAACCAAAGACCTGTATGCATATGCATAACCCAAGGGCAGGGACAATAGGTGGCGAGGGCCTGGGGCAGGGGGTGGGGACAGGCTCGAAGGGGGCAATGGAGGGGAAGGGGACATCTGTAGTATTTTCAACAATAAAGGTTTTTTTTTAAAAAGTTAAAAAAGTAAAATAAAACAAGGAGGTATTAAAGCAATGTGATATTAATGCAGGCCTTTATGGTCCTTAGCTTCACAATAGTGGCAAGTGTTTAGGCCAAGCAGACAATAAAAATCAAACTGGAAGAAAAAAAACAAAACCACAACATGGTTTCCAACATGTGAAGCTGCTGCCTGGACCAACATCTGTCTCCCCCTCTCCTGACCGCCTTCCAGCACGGGAACCACAGGAATTGACTGCAGGCGGACGGGGCCCGGGCGTGGGATGGTGATCTCGGCCAGGAAATCAATGGGCTGCTCTGGGAAACCTCCCCGTCAGCAGGAGGCTCACTGGCTGCTGCTGTATTGTCACCTTTTCCCAGGATGCCTGCTAAGGAGGACTCGGGGAGGTGGGACAGTGGGAGTAAAAGAGAAGAGAGAGGCTATACTTAAAAAAATCTACAAAACACATTCATCTGAGTAACTTTGTTTTTTTTTTTTTTGTTTTTAAACTCAGCGTGCTGCTATAAAAAAGATGTTTAGCTATCCAAAAAATTTTATTTAAAAATTCAAATGGATCTTGAAACCCCAAACTCCTCCCATCTCTCCTAGCTTCTCAGAGCACGCGAGGGGTCCCCAGGCCCGGGAGCAGAGCAGGGATACCCTCATACGGGTCTGTCCTCCACCTTGGAGACTCCATTTTACAGACATGGAAACTGAGGCTCTAGTCTAGACATTTGAATATCAAGATACACAGTTAGTAAGTGGCCGAGTTCAGTTTCAAGTCCCACAGGCCCTGACTGCAGTGTTTCTACTCCTTTATGCTGGTCTCCTACTAAAAGGCCTGCGGGGAGGATGAGGACAAAGAGCACTGAACAGTCATAAACAACCCCAAGCCCAACTGTGCCCTATTCTGGAGTTTCCCACAGT
This sequence comes from Myotis yumanensis, assembly GCF_028538775.1. Taxonomy (NCBI): domain Eukaryota; kingdom Metazoa; phylum Chordata; class Mammalia; order Chiroptera; family Vespertilionidae; genus Myotis; species Myotis yumanensis. The sequence continues at coordinate 3,372,987 of NW_027223768.1, forward strand.
CGACCCCATACAGTCCCAGAGACTCAAAGGAATAAAAGAGAAACAAAATTACAGATTTTTTAAAAGAGCCAATTAGGGCCAAATCAAAACCTTCAGTGGGACATTTTTAGCTCAGGTCTTCTTCCATTATTTCTTGTGTTTTCTCATAGGAAACAAATTATGCAAACGAATGTAAGGAAATGGGTCAATAGCTGATTGAATTGTTTCAACTTAGAATGTACACTTAGTAGATTTAACTATTGACTTCAGTTTTACATTGAGAATAATCATGATACTACACAGCTGGATGTTTTTCTTTCAAGTAGGATACTTATTAGATATACAGGGAAAAGTCACATAAGTATACAGTGGGGCTTTGACTTACGAGTTTAATTCATTCCGTGACTGAGCTCGTAACTCAAATTACTCGTATGTCAAATCATAAAGTCAACGAGTGAGACACGTGATGCTGGGCTGATGTTGTGGCGTTCACTGTGATGTTCGCTGCGCCAACTAGCGGTGGGGTATCTGAAGCTGGCTTGTAACCCGAATTTTAGCTCGCAACTCAAAGCAAAAAATCGGCCGAGAGATGGCTCGTATCTCGAAACCTCGTTAGTCGGGACACTCGTAAGTCAAGGCCCCACTGTATAGGAAGAGGAATTCAGGTTTCCAATCGAAGGATTGGAGCAGTCCAGGGAGAGGGCCTCCTCCCCAGCTTTTACTACAGCCTGGCTCCCAGATCCTTTCCTCTGATTGCTTAAATAAAAATTATATGTTTGTCTTTTGTTATGAGATTTTAGACATTTTTTCTAGGTTGTGTCCAAGTGAGACTAAAACAAAATGTGAATTACCTTCATTTTTTTTTTTACAACAAATATTTGGGAAACATCTGGATACAGGGCAGCATGGGTCACTGATGGCAAGCTGTCATTTGTTTTAGATATTTAGAGTCATGTACACAGTCACTGTGTGGCTAGAATGCCATCAGGTTCAGAGTTCTCACTAGCACACAGAGAAGCAATGACAGCCCTGGCCGGTGAGGTGAAGAGGTGAGAAAGTTCTCTCACTCACACTTCTTCTTCAGAAGGCCAAGTCTGTGACCGCGCCCTCACCTCAGGGCTCTGATACCCCAGGCAGGTGATGCGGAGCCCGGAATGATTTATTCTGCACCCTCGAAACAAACCCTTGCAGCCTCTCAATTGTGGTTTACCATGTGTGAATGCAGACTCTGATTGATGGGTGGCTACATAATTTAGGTGCCAAAGAATAACCATTATGCCATTTAGATTCTTATCATTATGCTGAATTTCCTGTGCTTCTTTGGCAGTAGCTGGGAGACCTACTCTTAGAGTAATTCTGCAAAATAAAACCTTCAAAGGTATCCATTCGAAGCCTCCGCGTTTGGTTCAGTATGTGCAGAGTTTAGAAGTTTATTATAAACTAGAGGCCTGGTGCACGAAACTTCGTGCACTGGAGGGGGGTGTCCCTCAGCCCAGCCTGCGCCCTCTCACTGTCCAGGAACCCTCAGGGGACATCCCTAGCACTGCCATGGAGGCAGGAGAGGCTCACGGCTTCTGGCTGAGCGGCGCTCCCCCTGTGGGAGCGCACTGACCACCAGGGGGCAGCTCCTGTGTTGAGCGTCTGCCCCCTGGTGGTTAGTGCGTGTCATAGCGACCAGTCATTCCACTGTTTGGTCAATTTGCATATTAGTCTTTTATTATATAGGACTCCTAGCTTTGTGTAAGTAGTGTACCTAGACACTATGTCTTCAATGTTCTCATACTGCACTGGCAGCTCATTTCTCTCCTCCTGGCCCCATATTTCAGATGCAACCTTTTTGCTTGCGTACCATGTAAAAATTTTGCAATATTATTCATCCCCTTGTTCATTTTAAATTTTATATAAAAATGACTGGTTTAAATCATGGTGAAGGATATGTTTTGCTATATATTATATAGTGTAAACTTTAGTGGGTTTTTAAAAATATTTTTATTGATTTTTTACAGAGAGGAAGGGAGAGGGATAGAGAGTTAGAAACATCAATGAGAGAGAAACATCTATCAGCTGCCTCCTACACACCTCCTAATGGGGATGTGCCTGCAACCAAGGTACATGCCCTTGACTGGAATTAAACCTGGGACCTTTCAGTCCGCAGGCCGACGCTCTATCCACTGAGCCAAACCGGTTAGGGCAAACTTTAGTGTTTTAATCCTATTTTATTATACCCTCAGTGTAACAGATGTAGCTCATTCAATTGATAGAAAATGTCACCACGGAATCCAATTGGCAAAGTCAGCCCTTATTGTTCAACCAGTTAGGCAAATCACATGTGCTTCCTGTCTGAGAGTCAGACTATATTTTTAACATGATAAATTCATCTGTATGTTCGTGTGAAAACCTCCCCTCACTTTTGAATTCCAATCCTAAGATATACAGTTAAGGGGGAGAGTAAGGAATGGCGTAGAACCCTGCCCCGAGCGGGTCGCTGGGGTAAAACTAGACACAGACCCCAGGAGCTCTGTGCCTTTTTTCACTGGGAAACACACTCCTTTGTTTGATCCCTAGGAGATGTGAAAGCTTCTCCATGGGTAGGGACGTGGTCGAAGGGAAATTATGGGAAGGGGTCTGAGATAGAGAGCTGGAAGACTAGACATGCTGTGCTCTCCTAGGAAGAACAATATTAAGAAGCTGAGGATTTGAATATCCATTCCTTTAATGCTACTGATGCTGCCCATACTCACTGAAAAGTGTGCACGTATCTTTGGCGGGCGCATACCCAAGTTTGAAGACCAATTGGAAGGTCAATGGTCTTTGATTTTTCTAATTCAAAAACATACACACACACACATACACACACACACACTGTATATTTCTTAATCTTGATCAATAGTTAAATGTTAATAATATACATTCAACACACATATAGGCAACACTGTTCTAGTTGCGTGGCTTATGCCCATGTGGTAGATTGTATTCTGATGTCCAATTACCCACACCTCCTGGGTAAGAGACGTGTCCATGCTCAGACCCCTGAGGATCCCTGTACTTGTAGGGTAATTCCTCCTTCCATTGTTGGTCTTGCCCATGTGACTTACTCCTGCAAAGGACAGTGCCCCGAGTGTGCCTCATTCAAGCAGAAGCTTTCACAGCTTTGTGACTGTATTGCCATGTGCTCTGCTGTCTACAATACACCCATCCCAGAGAATGGCTACTCCTTCCCTGTACCTCTTCATCCAGGGCTCAGAGATGCTGCCAGCTCAGCAGAACCAGCAGGGCCCGGCAGGGCCTTGGGGGACCCACAGCTCTCATGCAACCTGGATAAGAAAGAATTGGTTTTGGAGATGCCACAGAGATTTGCTAATTAGGGAGCATTTACTGCAACAAAATCAATACATTTGTAACTTTGCCAAAAAAAAAAAAAAAAAAAAAAGCCATGTGGCATCTTCATAAGTTCAGCAGCTGGAATTAGGCAAGATGAAGACCATGAAATGTTCTACATCCTGTCAATGCAAACCTCATGCTGGCCCTGTAGGTGCCCGGGGAATATGGCTGTGGGGGACTTTGAGACAAAGAGGATGGCATACACAGATGTCAGGTTACAGTGCTATACGTTAAAGAAACTATCTAGAACAACATAGCAATGCTGAGGTTAGGAGAGATGTGTTACTATTGGAAAGAAAATCCCATGAGCCTATCAAATCAACACTGTACATTTGGAAATCAATTTATCATATGTACTCAGTAAAAATAACAAACCAGGTAATTATCTTACTTAAAGGAATATTATCGTTGTTAATAATAATATTTGCGATATAAAAAGGAGACAGATAGCCTCCTTTATATGTTTTTATAGCTCACAAGGGGTTTATGAATTAATTGTATCTCATTAATCCTATCAATGAAGAGTAAATTGGATTTCACACATCCAGGGAAGGGAAAAAATTATCACCCACATCTTCTGGCTCTAATGTCAGAATTTCCCTCCCGCTGCACAAGCCTGTCTCTTATAGAGAAGACACAGATTGTTTATCTAGTGACAGTGAATAAAATGCTACAATTTTATTACTTTGTAATAGAGATAAACTTATTCACAATGACTCCTTACAATGAATAATGTACAATTCCTTACAAGGAGTATTTCTATATTTACACACATGCTTCAGGGTTTGATTTGTAAATTTAATTTTCAAAACTATAAGTGCATGAAAAGGCACAACCCTTAATGCAACGTGGGGGGAATTACTTTGTAACCAAAGAATGCTCACATTTGCGAGCCTGTAAAGCCATGTACATCTGCATTTGCAGTTCAGGATCCCAAAGTCACGGACTATAGAATAACATCTTATTTTATATAATAAGTAAAACCATATAAAACATAAAAGTGGGCAACTGATGTTATTCTACTTAAGTGAAAACATCGTGAAGGAGCCACAGAGGCAGAGCTGGCCAGCCCTCCAAGGCAAATGCAAGGAGGCAGGGGGATATTGAGCGAGGCTTTGTCATTCTGAAGTCATTCCCATCAGATCTTATACCAAATCGATTGTGGAGAATGAACTAGGTTATTATGTGAACTTCACACTAAAAGGTGAAATGAAATAAAGTGATAAAATGTGTTTTTACATAGAAAACAAACAATTAGTGACCAAGAAAATTCTCCTCCTCCAATTCGGTCCTTCCTCTTGGTTGTGCCATTTCAGATCTCACATGACATTTAACTCTTTAAAAAAATTTTTTTAAATATATTTTTATTGACTTCCAAGAGGGAGAGAGACAGAAACATCAATGATGAGAATCACTGATCGGCTGCCTCCTGCACGCCCCACACTGGGGATCAAGCCAGCAACCCAGGCCTGTGCCCTGACTGGTAATCAAACCGTGATCTCCTGGCTTATAGGTCATAGGTCGATGCTCAACTACTCTGGCCCGGCTTGACTTTTTTTTTTTAATTTTGACACATTACAGTCTCAAGCCTGTGACCTTCCAGAGAGTTTAGCTGAGTTAGTATTTATTGCCACAGAGATAAGGGGATAATTCAGTTTTTCAAATATGATTTGGAAAAATGTCAGGGCAACCTATTCCCAATCTCAAACCTCAAATGGAAGTGCCTTCAAAAAGTCCCACTCCCATGAGAAAAGAGGAAGACCATCTGCGATTGACATTTAATGAATAAAAGAAGCTTTTGTCCCCAAATAATTCTATTTATAAATTCCACAGTGTAGATGTAAAAACCCAGTGACTCTTCACATTTCAAAATTCATTAAGCCTTGAGAATTGTGAATGCACCGCTTCACCGCTGGGTGAATTTTTGTTTGTTTATACCCTGGTCCTGTCTCCTGCTCTCAAAAAGACTGGTTACTGGAAGCCAGGAAAAGAACGGGCGTTCAGACTTTTCTCTGCAATAACAAGTAGCTGGCTAACAAACGAACCAAGAACTAAACTGGGTTCTAAAATTAAAAGACAAAATAATGAAGGAGGCTAGCAAGCCGAGCTAATACATTAAGATTCCTAGCTGAGGTTCAGGTCACGGGGTTAAGGTCACAGCCATCCATCCTTCAAGTTAAGGAGCAGGGCTGGCAGCTGGAGCTGTGACAGGGGCTTTGGAGAAAGAAAGATCTGGGTTTGAGTTTTGTCCTCTGCCCTCACTTGTGACGCAGGTGGAAATGCGTCCTACACCTTTGAGTCTCACTTTCCTGCGCCGTAAAGGGCTTAATAAAGAAGACCAATTTCACAGAGATGCTTTCAGGGTTAAGTGGCTCACTGTGCTACAGTGTCTTATAAACTATTTAGCACAAAACGATAAACTAGTCAATGATGTCAGCTGCCCTGGCCGGTGTGGCTCAGTTGGTTGGGTATCATCCCATGCGCCAAAAGGTTGCTGGTTGGATTCCTGGTCGGGGCACATGCCGGGGTTGCAGGCTCAACCCAACAGGGGGCATGCAGGAGGCAGCCAATCCATGTTTCATTCTCACTTCGATATTTCTCTTTCTCTCCTCCCTTCCTCTCTCTAAAAAAAAAAAATCAATACAAATATTCTTTTTTAAATGTTAGGTATTTTGAGTTCTGAATATTTCCCTGGAGGATGGAAAAATGTAAGATTTCCTAATGACAGTCCATTTCTATTGACACACACCTAAAATAACTGGAAAAAAAAACCAAAAAAACCAAGACATTGATGAATTTTATGAAGAAATGAACCCATTCACATGCACACGTGAAGTAATTATTTTGAAAATGTCTGTCTAGTTATATAGCAGTGATATTAATGCTTTTTCTATAAGCTAGTTGGTAGGGAACGTGAACATAGTAAGGGGTGAATGTTGATTTTGGTAGACAATAGCAATTATTATGGGCCTATCAAACTATGAAAATTAGTAAATACTTTTGGTGGAAAATTTGAGGTGCAAAAAGGAGAAAACTGGATTCATTTACTATAGCTTGAGAGGGTTTTTAAATTTATTTTTTCAAGAGCATTTTCCCATGTCATTAAATAAACAAAATCCTCATTTTAATGTATATATAATGAATCTAATAAATTTTGAAAACTATGTACACGTTGCCTTCCCTCTTTGAATCTGTTTCCTTGTGCGCACCATGGTGATGTTATAAGCACCCCAATGGCTTATTGTGAGGACCCAAGGGGCGACGCTTGTGAGAAACTAGAATGGAAGCTAGAACGCAGTGTACAAATGTTAGCGATCATTCACTCTGGGAGGCCAGGAGCAGCAGGGGAAAGGGCATGGGCTAGATTCTGGTGGGCGGGGGGAAGCTCGGCCTGCTATTTTAGAGCACTCTCTTACTTCAAGAGGAGGAATGGGTTTCCTAACTGTGTTTTGTTTAACTTATGAGTTAATATCGCTCCCACATAATTAGGACAAATCCTCCAAAAAAGAAGTTAAAAGGCAAGTCAAGGTCTACAAATAGAGAAGAAAAGGGAAGAAGTGGGAAGATTTACATCAAATGGTCACCCCTTGTAATGGATGAAGACATGTTAAATAGGATTCACTTGAAAATTTAAATTAGTCATAATTTAATTTCTTGAATGTTTTGAGATGTATTTTGCTTTAGAAAGAATCAGAAAGCAGGGACCATCCTTCATACTACCCCTTTTCTTGCTATTTGTTTTTACTAAATTCAGTTGTCAAAAACTGACGGGGGTGGGGGTGAGGGTGGGGGGGGGACTATTTTAATTTTGTAACTATGGGTGATTGTCTCAAAAAAAGTTTGATACTCTCAACAAATCTCTTGTTAGTATTCCTATCAGAGTAAAACAGAAACACTTTAGGATGGTTTTTGTCTACTACCTGGGAGGTTATGCTTCAAAATGTTGAACTGTCAGAGAGCCACATACCCTGCATACTTATCTGCTTTATCTTGGCAAAGTTCAGGATGGCTAAAAACAATTCTTGTGTATCAAAAGTAAGCCATGTGCATGCATTGGGTTGAATGAAGGAAGAACTGAGATCTAGGAACTAATTCTGCTGGTTTTGCTACCAATTTGGGCAATGAACGATAGCAAACCACTTTAATCTTCTAAGCCTCAGTTTCCCTTTGGGTAAAATAAATTATATCACAGTTATTTAACTCTAACATTGTTTTTCTAAGTATGAAATCCTTATTGCACATCTCAATTGCAATTATGTAAATCCTTCTTTTACATCATTTAAATTATTCACTAAGCAAATTTTGAAAACTATGAATTTATTGATTTTATGAATAATTTAAATGATGTAAAAGAATGATGTATGAATCTGTACAGCATGAATTTGCTTACACTGCACGGTAAGTCCCATCCTGTCTTTATGAAGCTGTCTGCACTCATTTGTCATTTAAAACAGCATTTATCACAAGGTCCCCGCTCTCCACCTCGAGCATGCATCACATATAGTATTTCTGATTTATGTGGTCCTTGCTGACCTCTTCTAAATCTTGTCTGCATTTCTTTCATCACCACCATCCTTTCTTCTTTCAAATCTTCTTCTTTTAAGAAGACATAAACATGGGTTGCCAAGGTAAGCTGAAATTGGCTTCAATTCCTGAAATTACCACTTGGCTCCCATGAAGTCCCCTTAAACTAATTCAATATCCTCTGCAGTTTGTGTAAAAAAAAACAAGATCATCCTGAAAGATAAAAACGATGACCTTTTTTTCTCCTTTTCTGAGTATTTCAGAAGAAAAAGAAATTAAGGGATGCTAGTGCATGAACAGGGAAAACCATGATGTTCTGAGCACCGGGGTTTACATTCCCTCTGAGGACATCTGACTTAGCCAGGACACTAGCAACTAGCAAACAATGGAGCCTCACACAGTTGGTGAGTCAACATGCGTTTACAGAGGCTAGAAAGCAGCCAACCACGGCTGGCGTGTGTGGTCCGGGAGGAGGGCGGGGTTGAGAGCTGAGTCCTGTGTGACCCACTCTGCTGCCACAGCGTTTGGTTGTCGACGCGAGGAGCTCTGTGAAGAATGCTTGGTATGTTGGCCAGGGATCAAATCAGTCAACGATTTGAAGACCGTTCGGCTTCCAACATGAACACTAATAAAAGCAAAGAACACGGGGTGGAGCAAAAACAGAGATAATGAGTCTCATTAAATGAGAACTCACTCGCGGTCTGAATGGACGCTTGTGCCTGAAGAACTTTCCGAAGGAGATAGCAGGCAAAAAATCCTCCGTTGATTTCCTTATCTGCTACCATCACTTCACTACTTACCAAGTCACCTATATGACACATTCGGAACTCAACAACAGAGCTATCCTGATCTATGATGAAGAAAAGAAACGGTGAGCCCCAGTGTGGCTCAGCTGGTTGGGCGTTGTCCCATACACCAAAAGGTCATCGGTTGGCTTCCTGGTCCTGGCAGATGCCCTGGTTTCTGGCTCAAATCCCCAGTAGAAGGCGAGCAGGAGGTGGTAGATGGATGTTTCTCTCTCTCCCTCACTCTCCCTCTTCCTTTCTCCCTCTCTAAAAATCAATAAAAATGTATTTTTTTTAAAAAAAAAGAGAAAGAAAATGGTGAGATGAAACGTTTAGAAGGATCTTTAAAAAAAAAGAAGAGTTAAAGGAGCTAAATGTAGGAGGTCCTGATATTTCTAAACAGCCAAAAGGGTTCTTCTGACTAGAAATTTGTTGCATTGGTTCAGACAAAAATGTGACTTCTTCGTGTATTTTTCATAGCACTGTATTTCACATAAGCCACTTCTGAGCAGTGGTGGCCAACACATACAGCAAGAAGCCCCAGACAAGGAGAGAGGAAAGCCACACTCCACCCTCCACACGCACGTCCTCCTGGCTGGGCTCCGGAGCCCTGCGGGTGTGCGGGTGTGCGGGTGTGCGCGAGGGAGGCTGCGGGCGGAGGGGAGGCTGCCAGCCCTGGTTTTACTGGTCCGGGAGCCACTGCGGACGGGCCACCTCGGGAAGTCACCCTCGGTATTGCTGTCGGCACGCTTTAGGTCGCTGCGTCTCCGGGTCCAGCTCCCATTCTTCATTATCCAAGACAGGCCTGGTCAGTTTGCTTTGGTTGAGATTCATTGGTCCTTATTCAAGGAAAACTCCCGGGTGTTTTCCCCAAGGAAGGTGGCAGTGGGATTCCAGTGTGTCCCTTTCATTGGATGCTAAGTGAACTGGCATGCTACGTCACAGGGAATTAGAGTCTTGCATTCCTCCACTTCCTGTTTCTTTTTCTTTCTTCAGATTATTTTACTTTAACCTTGCATGGTGTGGAATAAAATAGTGATGCCTTTTACAGTAATGCGTGTTCCTATGAATACTGCACAGACAGATCCCATGCTCCATTATGCACATTATAACTTGGCTCCTTCCACACTTTAAAAACGGTTTCTTGATATTTACTGTTTAAGAATATTTGTAAGTTAAATCTGTTACTCTGAGTTTAAACTCACGGTTGAGTGAGTTTTAAAAATATTCATTGGAGATTTACTAATTTCTGTAAAATATGTATTAACGGTAGCTAGGAATTCAAGGTGTTGTGTTGTGTATTTTTTTTTTTAACAGATTCAGCTATTGTATTTCTAAGTTGTTATATTCTGCCTCATGTTTTCCTATGGTCTTTGTCAATACCCTAAGTGCATCACCTAATTTGAAACAGGCTTGCTGCTGTTTTCAACTATATTCATTTTGTGGGTTAAATATATGAGATAGAAATAACTGTACAAAATGTGAATTTCTAGGGCTAGACATTCCAAACCTGCCCATGGCAGCCAGGAATGTGAGTCAGTCTGGGCAGGAATGATAAACGGGGGCTCTTTAAAAGCACTAGTCAATGGCTGTGAATCCTGAACTTAGAAATCCGTCTGCTTCATTCATCTGAAAGCTGTGTGTGAGGACCAGTGGATTTACAGGCATTGGGACGGAACGAACCCCAGCACAAATGCTTGCAGCGTGTGACAGGAGACCAGACCCCAAAAGTAAGTGATGCAGCAGGAAGTGGGGCTCAACTGGCCGGTCCTTGGCCAGCGGCCAGTCTTTGGTGTGGGCCACTTTATTTTAGTGGGGAAGGAAACAGGAAGTGAGAGCGAGGGGACCCACGTTTGGTCACATGGGAAGATAGTCAGATGCACCTGCAGTGGTGAAAATGGCAGAGCGCCCCTGGGTCTGCCATGGCTGCCAGGCCAACCCACGTTCCCTTTGGACAACCTCGCTGCCATGTGTCACACTGATACCCTGTGGGCAGCGTGATGGGGGGACAGGCTTTCAATACCTGAAGCTTCAGGTGACAGACGGCTCCATGGCCACCCTCACAATGAGGGTGGAGCACTGAAAGAGATACACTCTGCTCACACCCGGGCTGTCTTTTAGGGGAAAACAGTCACACCATACAACTGAAATGCTGTGGTCACAATACATCAATGAAGCACATTGCGCAGCATTTGTGAAACATCCCAAACCTTGGTTAAGGCAAGAATATATGACTGAAACAAACAAATGAGCTACAGTGTGTTAGTCCTTTACCCAAAGGGGCTCTTTGTACTATTGCAAAGAACAGCTACTAGGTCTAGTTATATACTGTCGATCTTGCTATTGTTACATGCTGTTTAATAGAGGGATATGTAAATGCTCAAATGATGTTTCTCAAACCAAACACATGGTGGAACACCCAAGAGAGTAGTGTCTGGTGATACCCAGGAAATGCTAGCAGTGGGGCTAATGTTATTTCAAGTGAGAGAAACAATATGGTTTAATGTAGCATGTTTAGCCCATGATTCCGTCTGCATTTCTAACTGTGCTGCCTCATTTCCTCACACAAAGGTGGTCTGGATAGAGTTAGATCCCTAAGGCAAGGACAAGTCGACCAGCTGAGGTTCATGATTAGGTGACATGTCCAAGATGACCCAGTCAGCACTGTGAAGATCTAACATGAGAATTCAGGGTTTTCACTCCAGACTCCATGGCCCCTCACCCCTCACAGGTCCCCAAAGCTACGATTCAAACCCAGTCCAGCCACTGACCCTGCCCAAGGATTACACGTTGGTTGCAGCCTTCCCCACTGTCTCTGAGTTCTCCCTAGACCCGTGGTCGGCAAACCGCGGCTCGCGAGCCACATGCGGCTCTTTGGCTCCCTCAGTGTGGCTCTTCCACAAAATACCACATACGGGTGCGCACGTACAGTGCGACTGAAACTTCGTGGCCCATGTGCAGAAGTCGGTATTTTGTGGAAGAGCCGGTATTTTGTGGAAGAGCCACACTGAAGGGGCCAAAGAGCTGCATGTGGCTTGCGAGCAGTGGTTTGCCGAGCCACAGTTTGCCGACCACTGCCCTAGACCAAGGAGGGGCCAGATGATTGATCTTACTGATAATTGATTGAAAAAGCCCGATGTTGGCATACCCATAGGCTGGAGTCATTTTAAATTCCATCAATTTACTCATCCCTGTAATGAAAGCCTGTGAAATCTACTACAGATCATAAAATCAAAGTGACCTGGCCATTCTGTCTTCCTTCAAAGAAATCATAGACTAGTGCAGAGACAAACAATAAAATGAATAATTATAATCAAGGACACTAATAAACTGTTTTTTGTTTTGTTTGGTTTGGTTGGTTCTTTTGGTTTTTAGAAAAAGCAAAGATAAAACTCATACCATGATGGCTGGCGGTAAAAGAATAGCTAGTGACAGCCACTGCTAAGAAGCACAGGAGAGCCCTGGCCCGCGGCTCAGCTGGGTGGGGTACCCTTCCCTTACCCCAAAAGTTTCAGGATCGATTCCAGCCCAGGGCACATACCCAGGTTGTGTGTTGGATCCCTGGTCAGGGCACATGTGGGAGGCTGCTGGTTGATGTTTCTCTCTCACATCAATGTTTCCCTCTCTTCCTCTCTCTCTGAAATCAATAACTGTATCCTCATGTGAGGATATTTAAAAAAACAAACAAACACAGGAGAAAGTGTGGAGGGGCAGGCAGGGCCAGTCAGCATGCTGTGATGCACACTATCTTTTAATGACATTATTCTGATCATATAAAATAATGCCCATGTGGACTGTACAGTTGGGAAATTATCCTATATAATAAAAGCGTAGTTGCAAATTGTCCCCTTGACTGGGACTTGTCCAGGAGTTCGACCAGGGGGAGGGGCTGGCCAGGGGAAGGGAGGGAGTACCCCGTCGGCAGCTGGCAGCCTCTGGGGACCCTACCAGTGCAAGAATTTTGTGCACTGGGCCTCTAGTATTTGGAATAATGCTTCGACACATATCCTGTTTTAACTGAATTATATGTTAGCAAACAAAACACTCCACCTATCAATACGTTATTATAAAAATGGTATATGTGGCCCTAACTGGTTTGGCTCAGTGGATAGAGCGTTAGCCTGCGGACTCAAGGGTCCCAGGTTCGATTCTGGTCAAGGGCATGTACCTTGGTTGCGGGCACATCCCCAGTAGGGAGTGTGCAGGAGGCAGTTGATCGATGTTTCTCTCACATCGATGTTTCTAACTCTCTAGCCCTCTCCCTTCCTCTCTGTAAAAAAATTAATAAAATATATTTTTAAAAAATGGTATATGTGTGTACTTAAGTATATAACCAAGACTATCCCTAAGTAGATATCTGTCTTTCTTCTTCAATGGACCACTGTTAATGGATTCTAGAAACCAATTTTCAAGGACTTGTGTTCTATGCTTCCGAATTCTCCTATCTCCTGTGGCAGAAACCTGAATAGCATGCCTATCACTGGGAGGTATATCCCATACTATTCCTTGGCATGCTCATAACTTGTCTTCCCACACTTCCTGCTACTACACACTTGAGGAGAGGTACCAGTTCAAGAGGGTGGGCCAGTGGCTCCCTGTGAAGAAAGAGAACGTATATTTGGACTGTAGTCCCATCTCTGTCAATCACTTGCCTGTACCCTTGGAGAACCCGTGATTCAGGCCCACCTAACGCTCAGTCAATGAGTAATAGCTGCAAGGGAGGCAGCAGGACAGCCTCTGAGTCTGAGGGATGAGGGGCTGTGGTCTTGCCACTGCAGCCACTGGCAGTACGGCAGAGAGGTAAGATTAGTATGCAACAGCACAAACTATATATTACGTGTAATAAAAGCTACACGAGTCAAACGCCACGGGAGCTGGTCAGGGGGGCCATGGCAGCAGCGGTGGCCACCAGGACAGGCATGTTCACGCACAAAACAGGGACACTCCTCTACATCGCGAAACACGCTCCCGAAACTCCCTTTGGTGAAAGAGTTTGAAGTAGGGCTCAGGGGGCAGAATCCAGCTGTGATTTCCAAGGGCAATGACTCTGACCTTGTGGGGATGGCCGTGAAAGGTCTCTTTTGTTCTTGGAGCTCTGAGGAACAGCGAATGATGCTGTCAGGAGTCATTAGGCTCTGCAGGTCTCCTATGCATTCAAATATGTCCTCTCCCGTGTACCTTGCTATTTCACATTCCCCAGCCTGTAATTTCTGACCTAAGTATATGGATTTTCAAATGACAGCTTGTAAAATAGCCCTTTCCTTATTTAAGGCGCAATTACGCTGCTCCAACTGCCTAGGTCGCAGACTGAACTCTCCTGCCGTTTTTGCCCCTCGAAGAGAAGGCAGCTGCCTCCAGGCCCTGAGAGAACCCTCTCTTTTAAGGCCATGAGGCTCCGGTATTAATAGAATCCAAGCATTCCTCGGCAGAGGCTGAGATGGGAGTGGAGAAAGCCCGTGTTGATTTCGGCTGTTTACTCTGATTTTTAGCAGGGGACGCGAACAAGGGCCCACAGTTCAGCCCCTGAAACTGTGGTCCAGGCTGCGAACCGCAGGGAAGTCCGCTGGCCGCCTGCTGAGAGCCAGGGAGCCGGCGCAGGGGTGTTCCTGACAGTTTTCAAATGGCTTTCTACACAGAACTCCTCTATTGCAGTCCTTGAAAGGGGTTCAGTAGTCGCAGAGGGAGCCTCGGAGGGGGGACGCGGCTGCTGCCAGGGCAGAGACATGCAGCTGGTGGGAGGGATGGCGAAGGAGAAGAGACAAGAGGGAGAGAAAGGACAGGCTGGTGGAAAACATGACAAGCGGCGTTTTTCATCCTCAGAATGACTCACGGGAGAGTTCACACAAAACCCAAATGCAGCAATTAATAAAGCGGGTTTTCTAAGATTAAAAAAAAAAGGGAAGATACGTAATCAACCCCAGTCCTGCGGTGTCCCTGTGAAAGGGTGCAGGTGAGTCTTCTGGCAGCATCCCGGCCCTAGAAGCACCCCCCCCACCCCCCCAGGACCCTTCCTCCGCACAGCCAGCAAGTGTCTGGAGCTGCACATTTCGTAAGGGCTGAGGTGTGCTTTCAGGGGAGGCGTGGCCTGACATGACTTTCTGATGGAAATCATCGATTCTTGGAGAAGCAATGGGCACTCACATGCAGAAAGAAGTTCCCTCTCCCATACAGATGTGATTTCTCCCTCTCGCCATGGCAGGGTTAGGGCTAGGGGTAGGGTTAGGGTCAGGATTAGGGCTAGGGTTAGGTTTAGGGTTAGGGTTAGGGCTAGGGCTAAATTTAGGGTCAGGGTTAGGATTAGGGCTAGGGTTAGGGTTTAGGGTCAGGGTCAGGGTCAGGGTTATTTCAAGCCGCTTAGTGAGTGGCAATGTGATATGCAGAATAGATAATACCCTATTCTGCAATGCTGGGAGTCTAGGTAGTGTAATGATGTTTCCTGATAAGGCAGTCATTCATGGTTCCATTCCACAAATTCTTATGCATTGCCAGATACTCTTCTAGTTACTAGAGATGTGATAAGAAACAAACGAATAAGATTCCTATGCTCTAGTGGGGGACATTTAAAGCTATTTGACGGTTATCATAGAATAATTACAGAACTGCAATTGCATTGTCAGGGAGTAACAATGATCTAAGGCCGGCAGGGCAATTAGCCAAAACGCCCTCAGTGACTCGCCCATAGGTCTTCCCAACAGCCTCTTGGCAGTGGAAAGGGGAGGAGCTGGGTTTTTAGCATTTGCCTATTTGGGTTCAATAAATGCCCCCACCATGGCCGATGCTTAGATGCCAAGTTTGGGGGCCACAAAGTAAATCAGAGCTAAAGTCTCCCCTTCAGGGTGCTTGCAGGGCCCTTGATTCTAAGAATTTTAGAGTTTGGCCTCATAGGAAAAGGAAAGCATTGAATTATTACCTGCCAGAAAATATCAGTTTGTATTTTGAAAATATAACCGTTCTTTGGATAAATTCGTTTTGAAGAGCATTTGAATGTGTGTGAATAAACTAGTTCAGACAATGTTACTAATGTGCGTGTCAATTCCTTCTTTTATAAAATGAAGACAGTAACATCACCTCATCATAAGCGTTTTGAGATGAACTTATAAACATAAACTGTCCAGAAAGAGAGTCAGTACATAGTAAGTGCGCAAGAAACTTTAAAAAACATTTTCTCCTGTTGTCCCTCTTCTACTTGTGATTTTCTTATTCTTGTTCAGAACGGGCGGAACCTGTGATGGAGGAGCCCTTTGGGAGTGGCCACCCCACGCATACGGCTTAAAGTCCCACAGTCTGGCCCTGGCCTGTTTGGCTCACTGGATAGAGCGTCGGGACTGAAGGGGCCCAGGTTAGATTTTGGGCAAGGCCCACTGTCACTGCTCCAGAGGCCTTTAACATCCTCTTCGATATCTCTTCGCACTGGTCCCCATCGCTAAGTTACCCCTCAGTTAAACTCTTGAGTTACCTCTTCTACGAATGCTATTTCTTTTCTGATGAGGCCTTAACTAATAAAATGGCAGGCAGGGACACTTATGGTAGAAATCATTGCAGGTGACTCATCATCCTTGGGCGTCCACCTTTCGCTAGTGGACACGAAACCTCATCTCAGCTGCTTTGAAAGGGACATTATTTAAAAATAATTCCCTGAGTGTGCAAAAGCGGATTCCATGACCAACAGCAGCGTGTGGGGTGGCCTTGCCTCCTGTTATTAGCTGGGAGCAGGGGGCCCAGCTGCAGGCGGAGAGCGGGCGGACCACAATCCGGGGCCCAGCGCCCTCAGTGTGGGCTGGGCAGACAGGGAGGAGCTGAGCCGTGCGTTTGCTTACCTTGGCTGAGCGGAGGTGGGCACAGACGAAAACCCAGAAGCAAGCCCTCGGCTCTGAGGGGTCTTTGTCCCTGTGGACACAATGCGACAGAAGTTAGCGGTCAGGGTCACAGGTCAACAGCAAAGCAAAGTCACAGGATTTAATGCTGTTCTTAGTAGGACCTTTATTTTGAGTTTACAATATCCACCTTAAACTCCCATCAATTAAAGCTATTTGGCATTACACAAAATGTTGTAATTATTTAAATAAACACTCAATGCCCTAGCTGGTTTGGCTCAGTGGCTAGAGCATCGGACTGCAGACCGAAGGGTCCCAGGTTCAATTCTGGTCAGGGGCACATGCCTGGGTTGTGGGCTCGATCCCCAGTTGGGGGTGTGTGGGAGGCAGACAAGCAATGATTCTCGTTCATCATTGATGTTTCTATCTCTCTCCCTCTCCCTTCCTCTCTGAAATCAATTTAAAAAAAAATATATATATATAATAAATAAATACTCAAAACACGTTAAAGACTCCTCTCTAAATCATGTGGACCCTTAATTTTCAACACTTGATCTTTTCTTTTCTTTTTAATTATGATTCTTCAATGGCGAGCTCAGACTGCCGTGTTTGTAGACATTTTGGCAGACCTCCTAAAGTAAAAGCTATCGTTTTCCAGGACCGCGGAGACGTCAGCGTGATTTTCTAAGGTGGTTTCATTCCACTATAGCAGGTACGATGAGATAATGGCAGAGATATTAATGAAAGTGTAAATTTTCTTCAAATTTAATGTTATTGTATAATAAAAAGTTGTCTTATATATTTACTACAGGAAAATGTTAATTAATTCACAACCAATGCATTTTATATCAATGTAGCTTTACAGATGACAAATTAACTATCAATGTTTCTGAGAGTGTAGATTCATTTTTAATGGCTGCTTTTTACATTAATGGCAATTTTCAGTCAATTGACTAAATAGAAATGATTTATAAATATTTTTAAAAGTGAATTAGCTCATAGATGGTGATATTTAATTTAAGTAATATTGGACAAGTCAGCCAAAGTAGTTTTTAATAACATGATGTATTATTTGCCCCAACAATTTAAACATGTTCTTTTAGTCCATTAAAAATCACAAAAGAAAATTAAAGTTTCACTTTCTCATATATTTTTCTCTGATTAATTTTTCACATGCCATAAAATTTACTATTTTAAAGGGTACAATTTAGTGGTTTTAGTATATTCGCAAGATTGTGCAACCATCACCATGATTTAATTCCAGAATATCTTCATCATTCCCAAAAGCAACCTCATACCCATTAACAGCCACTCTGCACCCGCCTCCCCCAGCCTCTGACCACCACTGGTCTACTTCCTGTCTCTGTGGATTTGCCTGTTCGGGACATTTCCTATAAATGGAGTCATACTCGCATGTCTGGCTTCTTTTAGCGGATATAGCTTATGATTACTTCATCCCTTCTAATGGCTGAATGGCAGTTCATTGCATGCACACACCACGTTTTGTTTATCCATCATCCAACACGTGATGGATGTTTGGGTTATTGCTACTGTTTGGCTATTGTGAACAATGCTCCTATATATCTATGTGCAAGTTATTGTTTGGACATGTGTTTCCGTTGTCTTGGGTATCGATACCTAGGAGTCATTGTACCAGGTTATATGGAAAGTCTACATGTAACTTTTCAAGGAATCGCCAATCTTTTTTTCCAAAGGGCCTGCACCTTGTTATATTCTGACCAATGATGATGAGGGTTCCATTTCTCCATTCCCCCGTCAACACTTGCTATTTTCCATTGTTAGATTATAGCCATCTGATTAATTTGTAAAAAAATATGTTTTTGTTTATTTCAGAGAGAGGAAGGAAGAGGGCGACAGAGATAGGAAAAGTCCCTGAGAGAGAAACATCAATCAACCGCCTCCTGCACAGTCCTTACTGGGGATGGATCCCCAAAACCCAGACAGGCCCAGACCGGACCGGAACCTAACAGGCAACCTCCTGGTGCATGGGGTTTGGGGCAAAGCTCACCCACTGAGCCACACTGGCTGGGCCACCTGATTAATTTTTTACTTTCATGACTTCCAAAGAAGAATTGACAAAACGTGCAAGTGAGAGGATGAGAGTAGTAAAATATGACTCTTCTAAGAGGCCAGTCTGTTGCTTCAACCAAAAACGGAAACAAAACAATAAAAAACCAAGACGCACCAGAACTCATATAGTTGATCCAAACTATGTGTTACCGGATTCTTCGGAAAGCCATAGGTGTCTCAGGGTGTGAGCCTGCTGAGCGTTTTCCTGTATTGCCTCAATCACACGCCACCTGCCATGCGGTGCAGTCACTGTGTCCTGACTCTACACACCAGATACTGCACACACCTCTGCCTTCTGACTGCTCCCTCCTCAGAAACATTCATTCCTTCTCACTGATTTCCATCTGGAGCCCACATTCCTCCTTTAATCTCTCCTCTACTCATCTGACTTTGAAGTTGAGCGTTCTCATTTTTAGGCTTTGGCACTTTCAAGGAGATATTTTGGCCACATTCAACTATTTCTTTTCAATACAGTAATGCTTTAGTAAATGACAATAAAATAGGTTTAGAAGTTTTTTAAATCAATATCATTTATTATGGGGAGTGAAGATACTATCTTTTAGTGGCGTTACTTGCATCCATATTTAGGCAAGGAGTGTCAGCGGAAGTTGGCAGGAACCACATGGGGGACACACCCAACAGGAATAAACCTCACTAGAGCAGCATGTGGGACTGCACATCTATTCTACCCACACTGAATACCAGAAGTTTAAGTGTTCTTAATGCTCCTGTCTGTTAGAGCATCCAAAAGTATTCTTTATTAATATTCTCTGATTAAACATGCATTATGAAGCAAACTATCCATGTTGCTGAACAGTTCATTATAATTCTCAGACTCCTTGACTACAATTGAATGGCATTTAAACAATAATCCTTATAAGATTCATTTTATATATTCAATGACTGTGAGATGGTAACTTTTTAGAAATGTTGGAAATCTCAAAATCAGAAGCGATTCCCTTCCTTCCTGTTTGCATTATCTGCAAATCGCTGACGTAAGTGCTCTCTGTTCTTGCTGTCCATACTTATTTTTACATTTCCTTGGCATATAGCTTGCTCGCTTTCTCTCCCTCTCTGGAGCATTAAGAATTTAATGCTCTTGACATTTTAGAGGGAAAAAAACAGCTACCATGTTAATACACATTCAATAAACTCCGTTTGTGTGAAATCATTCATTGTAGTGTGTGTGTGTGTGTGTGTGTGTGAGAGAGAGAGTGAGAGATAAACTTCAGACATTATGGATGATGGTGCAACCCCATGTTTCACCTTTTTTCCTGTTTAGCCCCAATATTCCCACTATGTTGAAGCCACTTTGAACTTTTTCCAGCTATGGCGTCATAAGGCCATTAACTTTGAATTCATCATATAACTACAACTATATAAGTGAGAAAAAAATGAGGGTAGTAATATCTGAAATAAAAACAAAGTAAAAATGTACATGAAATATTGGGATGAAACTGGGGAGAAAAAGAAACTATACACACTTGATTGGAACTACAAGTGAAACAGTAAAGAATCAAGGATTCCTGCAAGGTTTTTAACCGAAACAACAGGAAGTATGCAGATGTCAGTCACAGGTACACGGGTCCTAGAAAGGGAAGAAAATTAGGGAAGGGAGGCAAGGGATTCTCCTACTTGAGGTAGAGGTGTTGACAGCATAATCAGCAGGATGTGGAAAACTTGACTCTAGGTTTAGGAGAGGGTAGACCTCCCGATAAGTGTTCAAGTGTCATCATGATGGATCCAACTGATGTAAAAAGACAAAGTCGCAAGTAGAGACAGCTGGAGCAGATGTCTCCAAGTTATTCTGTGCCCTCGAGAATTTTGGAATTTCTAGTGAAGACTGTGGACCCCTCCTTAGAATTCTGATTTTACCTGCATAAAAGAAAAGGTGTGGGATTAAAATGAAGACCACTTTGTTGGAAACAGAGCTATCAAAGTAACTTAGAGTGTGATATGCTAATGTAAGGACTTGCTTATTAATGCATTAGATAACAAGATGTAGTGGTGCATCTAATAACTGCGATGATTTCAACGTAATGACGACTCTAAACAATATCTAAGGTCAGAAGAACCGTAGTAATTGGATATAAACCAGCTGTGTTTCCCAGTGACGCCAAAGCCAGCACATTTCTAACGATCATAGACTCCAGCAAAAAGGCTCCTGTACCACCTTGAGCAAGTCACTTCCCCTCTCTGCGCGCCAGTCTCTCTTTTTCTTAGCCCTCACAGGGTTACTGTGAGGGGTTAACTGTGTGAGTGTTTGCAGGATGGCCTGGTGAATGCTAAGCACTATATTAGGAGTACTTATCACATAAGTGTGGTCAAGTAAACCCCCCTTGCAGACTGAGCCATGCCATTCGTTCCAGACGGCCTGTATCTTAAAGGTCTTCTGAGCCAGTGAAAGAGACAGATGTTGAGTGGATAGAGAGATAGAAAAAAGAAGAGGAAAACTAGGAGAATGCAAATCACTATGAAATGAGTTTCAAAGGGACACAGTTCAGAGGAACAGGCTACTTGGAGGTCAAGGATGGAGACTGAGAACAGATTATCTGGACTGAGATTGGCAGTCAGTATATTATTGGTACCTCCTGGAGAGGGCCTGATAGGTGGGTAGAAGCAGATGCCAGACATGAAGCTATTTGCTAAATAGACTGGTAGTGCACAAAGACAGTGAATTGGATGACTTTCTTCAATAGTTAGCCCATGAGAGAACAAAGATTGAAAGTTTACCAGATTGAACAGAACTGACCTGAGCACCATGGGAGGTACAGTAGAGAGAGAGCCTGTGAGAAGAGAAAGGGTAAAAGAATTGTTTTGTAGAAGTTCTTTCTGTATTTTGGCTATTAATTTCTTAGTGGGCACATGGTTTGAAAATATTACTCCCATTCCACAGTTCATCTTTTCACTTTGCTGAGTGCATCTTTTGCTCTGCGGAATCCTTTTAGTTTGATGAAGTCCCATGTGTTTGTTTATTTTGTTGCTTGTGCCTTTGGTGTGATTTCCAAAAGATCATTACTAAGACCCACGTCCAGGAGCTTTTTTCCTGTTTCTTCTAGGATTCTGAATGTTTTAAGGGCTTCTTTTTGTTTATTTGCATACACATATTGAAGATCTGGCACATCAACGATATTGAGCAATTTTTTGTTTTTAATAAATGCCTTTTATTTTCTGGAAGTACCATGTGTTTGAGAAAAGTCCCCCCTGACCTTGGGCTTTGATTCAAGTTGAAGCATCCATCCCAATTCTGGCAAAGACAATTTTGTTACAAGCAAATCAATTCTGTCTTCCATTTCCTCACATGGTCTCCATCATTTATCCTTCTCTTTACGTATCATTTATTTCCTGTTGGTGGCCTACAATTATCCCTTTAATTTGGCCCTTGCTTTTCTTCTTCTTATTGAGCCCTTGCAATAATTGTCCTTGAGTGCAATTCTATTTTTGATGGGCATCGTGTTTTGCTTACTTTCCTGCCCCATGCAATTCCAAGTGTCCTCAGGAGCTCAGCCCAGGGTAAGGCAATCTACTTAATGTTTCTAATGGATCAACACTGGGTCTGGAAACAAACATAAAAAATGAGCAGGGAGAAAAAAGATTACATGTAGCTATTACGGGGAGGAATGACCCACTCTGGCGCAGAGAAAGCCTACAACGTCAAGGAGTCAAGAGGTACATAAAGTTGGGTAGAAGTTGAGATGTGTCAAAAGATGTGATCTTTTATAAGACTTAATGTAGGTGGACGACCTAATTGCGACTTCCTTTGAACAATTATTGAACAACCAGTATAATCCATGGCTGCCAGAAGGAGAAAAAAGAATAGGTTCAATAAGGAGATCAAATTTTAGATCAACACAGAAGCAACAGGTCTAGATTTTGACCTTTCAAAAGTAATTTTACAAAAGTAGTTCAGTTCATCATGCATGTATGTTTGTTGGGGATTCTGCATGATAGGAGACCTACTCTGTGTAAAGTATCGTGTTTGTGCCTTTCACTTACCATTCTTGACTATGTGCATGGGAATACATGCAGACTATTTCTTCAAGGATCACAGAGGCCCTTCAGGGATCTGTTTCATTTAACAAGCTCCCAGCTTGTCCTTGCTACATGGCAGGCACTCCTTTAAGTGCCTTACCAACGCTAACTTATTAAATCATATGACTTAGCATTTAAATTTATTTTTCCTGGCAGTGTATGTGAGGATCCCAGACAGTAACTCTTCTGGAACATTTCTGTTAATTGATTTAAACCAAACATACTAAAAATAAATATACTTAAGTAACAATCAAATGCTGCCGTGGTGGACTATTGGTATTTATCCACATTAGCAAGCTCTTTGAATCTCTCTTGGCACACACAAAAAAAGGACACACGTGAATAGATTCACTATTTATTCATGGCTGCAGGCATACCTTCATTTATTCAAGAAACTTTTACTGAGTGTGTGCTATGTAAAGCTATGTGTTCAGTGATTTTTTTTGTAAGAAGAAGAGAAGAAGAAAGGAGAAGAAAGAAGAAAGAAGAAAGAGGAAAGAGGAAAGAAGAAAGAAGAAATAATAATAATAAGAAGAAGAAGATATAGCTCATATAGCTCTGGCCAGGTAACTCAGTTAGTTAGAGCATCATCCCAATACACTAAGGTTGAGGGTTTGATCTCCAGTCAAGGCACATATAAGAATCAACCAAGCCCTAACCGGTTTGGCTTAGCGGATAGAGCTTCGGCCTGCGGACTCAAGGGTCCCAGGTTCGATTCTGATCAAGGGCATGTACCTTGGTTGCAGGCACATCCCCAGTAGGGGGCGTGCAAGAGGCAGCTGATTGATGTTTCTCTCTCATGGATGTTTCTAACTCTCTATCCCTCTCCCCTCCACTCTGTTAAAAAAATCAATAAAAAATATATTAAAAACAAAACAATCAACCAATGAAGGCCTGGATGAATGAAACAACAAATCTCTTCTCAATCTCTTCTCTTCTCTTCTCTTCTCTTCTCTTCTCTTCTCTTCTCTTCTTTTCTCTTCTCCTCTCCTCTCCTCTCCTCCCCTCCCCTCCCCTCCCCTCCCCTCCCTTCTCTCTCTCTCTCTCTCTCTCTCTCTCTCTCCCCCTCTCCCCCCCACCTTCTTTCTCTCTCTCAAATAATTTTTTTAAATTATAAAGCAGATATAAATAGGATAACTTCACATTCAAAAAGTTTATAAACTGGGGACATATGTTGAGGCAAACAATTCAGATAATAAAGCAACTAATAACATGAACTACATGGAAGGGTGGAAGCACACACCACCCTGTAATAAACATGAAAGCAGTGCCCGGTGGACTGTGTACGACCACAGAGGAGAGCACTCAGGGTGAAGAGGTTCCATGTTGGCGATGGACGTCCTTATCGTCTTCCAGGCCAAGAGGGTGTAGAGCATGGACGGACTTCAGCTGGCATCGTGTCCCTGGGCTAAAAGGGATGTGCTAACAATTGTCAGGGGAAAATCGTTCGCTAAATACTGAGAAAATGCGACCTCTCCAGTTAAAGGAAACTTTGTCCACCAGTTTCCAGCTGCAAAATCGTCTACCAGTTCCACATTTTTTTGTTTGTTTTACTGTTTCTGAACTTTGATGGCTCTAAGGGCTAGAAATCTATTTCATCTCCAGCTGGCAATACAGCTCTGCCCCGTTTTCCAAGTTGGACGCCATGCTCCTCCCTAACGAGTCTACCACAGCTCATTCTCCTGAGCTTCTCTCTGGACCAGAAATCCACTCTGAGCGGGAGGCCCAGCAGGCACCATGGCTCTCGGTCCTCGGGCAAAGCTTTCTCAGCAGTTGCTACTTTCTTTCTGTTCCAAGAGAGAAGTGTCTTGAAAAAGTAAATAAAAGATGAGCTTTGAAAGCCAGCTAACCTTGTTTTCTCCTCTCTACTCTGTCTCCATGGAAACACTGACTGTGTTCTCAGAGGGATGGGGGATACACAGGCAGGAGGTCCCACACTTTAGCCCGGCAAAACCAGGAGCAGCAGTATGTTTTCAAATAGTGCCTTCTCGATGATAGCAATATTGGTTGATCTAAAATATTAAAACTACTAACAGCCCGACTGGTGAGGCTCAGTGGCTGAGCATAGACCCGTGCTCCAAGAGGTCACCATTTAGATTCCGGGTCAGAGCACATGCCTGGGTTTGGGGCTTGATCCCCAGTTGGGGGCGTGCAGAAGGCAGTTGATCCATGTTTTTCTCTCACTGATGTTTCTCTCTCTCTCTCTTCCTCTCTTTCAAACCAATAAAAACATATTTAAAAAAAAACAAAACACTACTAATAAATAAATTTTTGAATGGAGAAGTTGTAAGTGGTTAGCTGTGTTGCAAGTTCTGAAATTTTCTCACATATGCTGCTCTTACAACAACAACGTGTGAAGGAAAAGTTTCTCTGATGCTTCCATTCCATATGAACAGCTCTGATAGGAACAACTTTCAAAAATAGACTGAAAAGCCGAAACCGGTTTGGCTCAGTGGATAGAGCGTCGGCCTGCGGACTGAAAGGTCCCAGGTTCAATTCTGGTCAAGGGCATGTACCTGGGTTGCGGACACATCCCCAGTGGGAGATGTGCAGGAGGCAGCTGATTGATGTTTCTCTCTCATCGATGTTTCTAACTCTCTATCCCTCTCCCTTCCTCTCTGTAAGAAATCAATAAAATATATATATTTAAAAAAAAATAGACTGAAAATGGCATCGAAACAGACGTGTCATGAGAAGCTAGTTAAAAATAGATAACCGTAGCTTCGTTTGAAGAAATAAGTAAGATGGTGTTTGTATTTGCTTGTATTTACTGTAGCGGAGCACAGATGTTTAGGTGGTGAGAGCGGGAGAAGTGAATTCACACACTCTCTGTGTACAGTTGTTCTTTGCTTGCTCAGTGCCCGGTATAAATGACCTTGGTCACATTATGCCATTTGCAGCCCACATGGCAGTTAAACGGATACAGAGAGAGGAGGTCAGAAACACTGGCTGTCAGCCGGCCTGGGTATGGACATGGAATCTCCTCTTGGAGGCCTGGGAGCCATACACTGTGTGGCTCCTGATTTTTCAAGGACTTTCTATGCACTTGTCTTCCTTATGAAGCCCAGAGAACGTTTCAGTCAGCCTGCGGACTGAAGGGTCCCAGGTTCGATTCCGGCCAAGGGCACGTGCCTGGGTTGTGGGCTCAAACCCCAGCGGGAGGTATGCAGGAGGCAGCTGATCGATGATTCTCTCTCATCATTGATGTTTCTATCTCTCTCTCCCTCTCCCTTCCCCTCTGAAATCAATAAAGAAATATATTTAAAAAAATAAAAATAGAGAGAGACAGAAATAGAGAGAGACAGAAAGTGAGTCAGTTGGGGGGGGGGGGGGGGGGGACGGGACAGCAGGGCTCTAAGACTGCTCGGGCAAGTGTCGAATGAACCCAGGCATTGAAAGGGCCCTGGAGTGCTTGGCCGGGCCCATGCATGCGGGAGAACAGCACACCCAGGCAGCACGGAGATTCAGGAGGATGTGCGTTTTTTATTAGACATTGGCAATATTTTGGTGATTCTTTACCTTATCCACATCTTGGTAGGAGTCAAAAGCCAACTCTCTTTAGAAAAGCTGGCAGCCTTGGCTTTCTTTCCCAGCTAGGATACAGCATGGGACCGGCTCCACCAGCCACCCAACTGAGACTCACATGTGGGCTCCTCACTGCCTTCTCTCTCAATCAATCAATCTTTCTCTCTCTCTCTCTCTCTCTCTCTCTCTCTCTCTCTCGTAGCTGCAGTAGCAATTTCTCCAAGGCCAAGTTCCTTGCGCAGAAGGTTTTGTGATTTGTTTTGTAGTCAGAGCTCACATTCCTTGGATCTTTGTGGGAATGGTTGGAGGCCTGGGGAAAGCATGTGCTCCTGTGAGAGGTTACAGCACAGACTGCTTTCACAGGCACAGCCTTGGCCATAACACTCCGGGAACTGCCCACAAACCCGTCCGCCTGGTCTGTTCAATCAGGCCCTAACGAGGCTTGTATTTAAAGGGCCATTCACGTGTCTTTTGGGCCTGTGTGGTCTATGGTGCTGGTTGGTGATCCTTGTTAGAGGTCTAGGATTAGGCTTGTTTAATAAGTTGCAAGGTGGGAATGAAACGAATACTAGACAAGGGGAAACTATGGCGGCCAAATATGTACTTTCTGGTTCTTCATGGCATCAGATGCTTAGCTGCAGCCTTTTCTCCATTTGGTACATTGAATAGGCATTTTTCCCCTTCAGCATGACTTCAAATTGAGTCGAATGTAACTTCTGGAGTTATCTGCACATGCATTATGAATCAGAAACCACAAATTCATGTTTCAGCCTCTCCCGAGAAACTCCTTTGGTACTCATCTTTTGGAGAATGAATGTAAGAACTGATTTGGGTTGAGTGCTGACCCATGAACCAGGAGGTCATGGTTTGATTCCTGGTCAGGGCACACACCCAGATTGTGGGCTCGATCCCCAGTGTGGGCATGCAGGAGGCATTCAATCAATGATTCTCTCTTATTGATGTTTCTATCTCTCCCTCTCCTTTCTTCTCTGAAATCAATAATATATATATATATATATATATATATATATATATATATATATATATTAAAAAGAATTGATTTGGGGTATGTGCTTATGAATGGAGTTGCTGCATCCTATGGTGTCTTAGTTGGGAAGCTTTCCAAAGTGGTTGCACCAATTCACACCCAAGGGGGTGGGTGCTAGCTCAGTCACACCACGCCTTTACAGGCATTTAGCAGACAGCCCGCTCCCTCTCCATCCTCCTAGCTCGGGCTCCATTAAACCCCTCCCAGGATGGGAAAAGCTTCAGGATTAGTGAACATGTGGAGATCCCAGGAGAGAGGTGCATGGGAGGGGGGGGGCATGGAAGTTCCGCCCCCTTGCTCCATCCCTGCCTGTGCATCTCTCCCATCCAGCTGTTCCAAACTTATACCTTTTATAGTAAACAGATAACCTAGTAAGTAAAATATTCTGAGAGTTCTGTGAGCCAGTCTAGCAAAGTAATTGACTCCAAAGAGGGTGTCAATGGAACCCATAGCCTCGAGCCTGCTAAGGTCAGAAGCACAGGGCAGCCTGGTGATGTGAGGGTGGTGGGAGCCACCTGGGGGACTGAGCTCCAATCTCGATCTCGTGGACTCTGATGCTGTCTGCAGGCAGGTGGTGGCAGAACTGAGCCGAATCTAGGACAGCTGGTGTCTGAGCATTGCTGGGTGGGGTGGGGAACTCTCCCCAGCACAGCCGCATTGGTGACCAGGACAATAGCAGGGAAGACTTTTGCCCGAGTTGGACCTTGTATCCTTTAGCATCCAGGGATTCAGAATTGTTCCTCATTCAAATAAAAAATCATAACTGCAAATAATCGATTCCATTAATTTAATAGATTTAAAAAAAACAAGCCAGACAATGCAAATCCTCTCTTATAAAACCCCATGGATTACAGAAGCTTTTCACTGATTTTTAACTTACCTTATCTAAATATTGTATGTGTCCCACAGGAATAGAACTTGATGGAAGCAAACTAACATTTTTTGAGCATTTCTGGCCCACCGTACATTATCATTAGCGGGGTGTCTGCTAAATGTAACTACTGTGTATGTCAAACTATTCTAGGGGCTCAGCTCTGTTACCTAGCTCACTCCTCTCCCCACCCTAAGACACCCGCAGGTTAACACATTCAGACAGGGGGAGACAGACCCAGAGATGCTGAGGCAGTCCCACTTAAAGATAAGTTATTGCGGAAAGGCAGGTTCTTCCTCTACAGAGCTCATTTTTCTGTCCCTGGAACCCAGAGCAGTGACAGGGAAATAGAGGACCCGCATTAGATAGTATTGAATAAATGAACGTGAATAAGTGGTCTTGTCCAAAGTGATGCTTAAGATAGAATCACGATGAAATCCAAAGTTATTAACTTGTTGCCTCCAAGGCTTTCTCATGACCCCATCTCATAGCAGGTACACCCTGAGATGCTATGTCATATGTCAGGTCATATCATCACTTCCTGTCCTATCAGATCATACATCATATTGCAGTATATTTTAGGAAACATTCACTTTGACTTGTATAAACCCTTTCCAACTCCAACTCTCTCTCCGTCACTGTCCTCTAGACACATTACAGAAGAACACGGACGCTTTCTGAATGGCGATCAGTGCCAGGTGGTGTGGCTTCTCCTGACCACAACATTGTCAGAAACAAAACCTGCACAGTAATTTTCCCTCAAATGACATCACGGGGTTTTCTACCCAAAGCATACATATCTTTGGAGGAGGGAGGCAACCCGAAGAGAACATAAATGTAGGGAAATTACACAGTGCACTTGGTAAGGGTTGTATTCAGCACATTCTGAGCCCACATCTGCCTCTCAGATGTCCTCGCACAATATCTATGGCTCTTTAATGACTGGGTGTCCAAATATAAAATAACTCGAAAAAACTGCTTTACCATTAAAACTCTTCGAAATTCCATGGAAATGAACAGTATTTTACTTCCGATGTGATCAGATTAGTATAATTTTATTTTCAAAATGGAATGAAAATGTATTCTAGGTGATTTACACTGACCTTAAAAACTTCTCCAAAGTCAAACGTGAAAACCGTCTCTGTAACTAAGGCCTCCCAAAAGCTCCGGCTTTGGGCACTCTTGGTGGAAAAGGCACCCCTCTCTGAGTATTAGCCCTCATGGCAACACTCCATCAGGAGTGAATAAATGGGGGGAGCAGGGCAAATAGCAGGCCTCCCCAGGCTGTCTCCTCAGTGACTGTTTCCAGGATGGTCCTTAAACTAAAAGCATCAGCATCTCCTCATGACCAGGGCTTCTCACACTAGAACAGCGGTTCTCAACCTGTGGGTCGCGACCCCTTTGGCAGTCAAACAACCCTTTCACAGGGGTCGCCTAAGACCATCCTGTATATCA
Source organism: Myotis yumanensis (assembly GCF_028538775.1). NCBI lineage: Eukaryota > Metazoa > Chordata > Mammalia > Chiroptera > Vespertilionidae > Myotis > Myotis yumanensis. The sequence goes on from NW_027223768.1 coordinate 3,402,492, forward strand.
GATATTTACATTATGATCCATAACAGTAGCAACATTACAGTTATGAAGGAGCAACGAAAATAATTTCATGGTTGGGTCACAACATGAGGAACTGTATTTAAAGGGCCAGAAGGTTGAGAACCACTGCACTAGAATGCGTTTATGACCCAAGGTCGATTCAGGAGGTGGGTCTGGCATGGAACTGAGATTCTGTCTTTTTAACAAGCTTCCAGGTGGAACTGAAGCTGCTGGCCCGTGGTCCACACTGAGCGGCCTGGGTTCTAGCTGGTCAAGGGTAACTTCTGTGTATGTTGAACTTCAGCCTCCCCACAATGATGTATTTTATGACGCATACCTTCTGTGTGTCTGGACAGTAATGTGGGAACAGCAAATATGTATTGAATATACATCTGTGAGGTAAAATTTAGAAGTAAAATCATGTGACAGAAAAGAACTGAATAACTGATAAAGTTTTTCGAAGCATGAAAATCAGAAGAATTTCATCAGACTACTGAGAAGGGGAAAATGTATGTATGCAATGAAAAATGGCACATGTTTTGTTGATTTAATTCAACTTTTCACTTAATAGCCACATCTTGCTGATGAGGAAAGAAATGATGGTTTCATGGAGAGCTTGAAAGGAAACACTCACTTTCAACTGTGTATAAACAGCTTATTCTCTTTCACAAAGGAAAAATAGTAAAATCAGGAGTTTTACAGTTATTAAGTTGTCAAAAGTTTTGAAATCTCGATCTCAATGCATTAGGATTGTGCAACTGTTTTTGACAATTCCCCACTTTGAATGAAATGCTGTTTTTACGATCTGATTGATTTAATGCCTGGTAGGTGTGGCATATCCTGAATGGGCAGCATTTTGAAAATGGAATATTGCTATGTCAATAAAATATTTGCAACAGATGCATGTGCAAGAAGCTTCAGAGCTTTGAGAACTGCGAGAGTCCTTGGAAGTCATCTGGTACAACCTCTTTATTTTAAAAAGGAAAAATCAAAGGTCAATGAAGCTGGGGAATTAGCCTGGGTCCCGCCCAGCTAGTTAGAAACAGGGCTAGGACTAGAGCCCACAGCTCTTGATGCCTGAGTTTTCCTGTTTTTTCCATAATAGTTTGAATTTTCAGCTTGTTTATGTGAGTTTGTGTTTTCTAAAGCCCAGAGAATAATAATGGTGATGATGAAGATGTGTGTAGCTTATAAAGGTCCACCTAGAATGATTTATTTTCTTGATTGTTTTTTTTTCTGTTTAAACACAATTAAAATATTTACTGAAGTATACACATTGACTGTGATAAGAAACAAGAAACAGTTTTGATTGCAAGTTATTCAATAAGGACAGATGGATTCACTGGAAGAAAAGTACCTTAAAAATGAGAAAGTATGGGGTCTAAATTAAAAAGCAGAAATTCAATGCACTTATTTAAAATATGGATTTTCCTTTCTTTGTGTTTGTACTGTCATCATTAAAATAGTTTTGACAATATGACGACTCTGGGTCCTCACTGGCCCCTCATAGCCGGGAAGCCAGCCCTTGCCCAGTATCCCACCCTATTCCTAAGGACCGGGCTTGCTCCTTCCCACTGGCCTGGCTAATGTGGCCAGAGACGGGGACTCAGGTGGACCTCATTAAACCGAATTTATGCAAGAGCTGGCCTGCTCACAGCCTGGCTTTGTGGTTAAAAGTTCTCCAGCACCAAATTGCTCTCCTGGCTGAAGTTCAGGGCAGCTCAGCTCTGGGTGCAAGTCCAGAGCAGGGGGGGTTGCCATGGGCTGAGGCTCCGAGTTCGGCAGAAATGGAAGAAGCCCAGAAAATCCATTTGGCTCTGAGGTCAGGCCTTTTCAACAGCAGCTGCCCATTCCTGGGCGATGCCTTGGGCGATTCCTCCCAAGGTTAGGTTCATTAAGAGGTCCCACAGCAAAAAGAATTACCTTGAGCCTTAACTATAACAGCTTTTAAGTTTTTCTAAGGACTTTGTTTTTTAGGGAAGTTTAAGGTTTTCAGTAAAATTGCAGAGATTTATCAGATATCGCCCTGACCACCCAACATGCATAGTCCCTCCCATTATCAAGGTCATCCACCAGGGGGTACATTGGCTATAACTGATGAACCTACACTGGCACCATTATCCCCAAAGCCCATGGGTTTCTGTAGGGTCCATAACTGCTGCTGCACATTTGTGTAAATGTCGACTATCATGTATCCATCATCACGGTCTTATACACTGCCCTAACAAGCCTCTGTGTCCTGCCGTTCCTCTCTCACCCCACCCCCTGGCAACCTGTGATCTTTTTATTACCTCCCTAGTTTCACCTTTTCCACAATATCATAGTTGAAATCGTACAAGATAAGGCCTTCTCAGATTGGCTTCTTTCCATGGCTTGATAGCTTAGTTCTTTTCAGTGATGAATAATATTCCATTGTCTGGGTGGACCATGGTTTATGTATCCATTCACTCACTGAAGGACATCTTGGTTGCTTCCAAGTTTTGGTAACAATAAAAAAGTTACTATACACATCCATGTGCAGGGTTTTATTTTTGGGAACATAAATTTTCAACTTCTTTGGATAAATACCGAGGAGTGTGATTGCTGAATCACATGGTAAGAGTGTGTGTAGTTGTGTAAGAAATTGCCAAACGCTTTTCACCAGCAAAGAAGGAGAGCTCCGGGTGCGCCCCATCCTCCCCAGCATTTGCTGTTGTCAATGGGTTCTGGCCAATCTAATGGGTGCATAGTGGTATCTCGTTGTTTTAATTTGCATTTCCCTGGTAGAAAATGGTGTGGAACACCTTTTCAAAAGCTTATTTGCCATTGGTATAGCTTCTTGGGCAAAGCATTTGTAAAGATTGTGGCCCATTTTATAATGGAGTTGTTTATTTTCTTAATGTTGAATTATAAGAGTTTTGTGTGTGTGCATATTTTGGATAATAGTCCTCTATTAGATGTATCTTTTGCAAATATTTTCTTGACACCTGTGGCTTGTATTCCCATACTCTGCACATTGTCTATCACAGAGAAGACGCTCTTAATTTTAATGAAGTCCAGCGTATGGTTTCTTTCATGGTTCATGCCTTTGATGCTTTATCTACAAAGCCATTATCATATCCGAGGATTTCTCCTAGGTTATCTTCCAGGAGTTTTATGGTTTTGCATTTTACATTTACGACTATGATCTGATTTTATTTCATTTTTGTGGAGGGTGTAAGGTCTGTGTCGAGAGTCATTCCTTTGCATGTGGATGTCCAGTTGTTCCAGAAGCATTTGTGGAAGAGACTGCCTTTGCTCCTTTGTCAAGGCCAGTTTTCTGTGACATGTGTTACAGTGCGGGGAAGCTCGGGACTTGGTTGGAAAGGCTGTAAGGAGGATTCTCCAAAAGGTCGGGGGCCCCTAGTGGGACCTGCCGAAGGCAGCAGCTCCTGCCTTGACTTTTCCAAACAAGTCTGAGCCCCCGGGTGTTTTACTGGAATCTCTCTGTTTAGTCTTTAGACCCAACCTTGTAGAAGTATGTGCTTTCTCAAGGATGCTTGCCCTGCTGATAGTATCTAATAGTTAATTTTAGTTCAAGCTGTTGCTACAATAAAAGCCCAAGGAGGCAGGCGAACGGGGCTGCTTGGTTGCTATAGCCAAGCAGTCCCTTAGCCTCTCTTTCACAGAAACATGTGTCAGAGTCATCCATTCACCCATTGCCCAGGCCTGCTGGCCAGTCCCAGCATTAAAGAACAGATTTTTAAATTTGCCTTTAATTTTTTCAAGCATGTCTACAATTGTAGGTCTGAATAAATTCCAGCATAAAGTATTCACTGTGCTCAAATCTATCCTTTCCTAAGACAATGTCAAGGGGAAGACACCAGTCCAGAATCTGTCTTCCTACAGATTATCTTTTGCACATGGGGTGTGCCTCCTGACCGTCCATTATAGCAAACCTCAATGGGCACCACCCTGGAATTTAAGATATTTTAATAATTCTCTAGCTCAAGAAGAAAGAGTCTGGTTCCAATTACCTTATAATTGGAAGTCTCTTTGGCTTTTAAGTAAAATTTTGGTTGCCAATAGTCTTGATAAAGGGATACTGCCTAAATCCACCGGTACCAGCATGAGAACCCTGGCTCATAATGTGCTCATGTATGTTGATACACTCCTTTCAGAAAAGTATGGTGATATATATATATATATATATATATATATATATATATATATATATATTTTACTCACAGCTTTTTACATGACTTAAGGAAAGGGAAAACCTGTGTTAAAGGTGATAATATATACATTTGAATGAAGTACACTATTACTAACTTCTGAGTATCCACTTCAAATTTGGAAAAAAAATAATTTAATACCCCATACCCACTTTAGATAAATAAGGACAATGATACAGCTATAGCTTTTACTTTATAACACTGAAAATAACTAAATTTTAACCACTGATACAGAAAGAAACCCCATATAGAGGAAAGATGAATGTATGACTATTATAAAATAGGTGATATTTTTGGTTCCTTCTTTGATCACTGATTAGTCATACACTCAAAAAATGTTTATTGAGTACCTGCTCTGTAACTGAAAAGACATTTTTCTCTGCTTCAACTCCTCTGTGTATAAATTTAACTGTTTAGAGCTATCTCTTTAAGGTTTTCTATATATTTTAAATTCTCATTATACTTATGCAGTTTAGGAAAACAATGTTTATTGAGTCTGTATAATAAATTAGAGGCAAATTATACCCTTGAATGAAAAAATCTGTTAAAAACCTCTAAATATTTCCATATTTTTTACAGCTATATATATGTAAATATAGATAAAAATATGGTGTGGCAGGCAGAATAGAAAATCTAGATTGAGGCCTACATGCACCTTCAATTTATTATTGACAAAATTACCAAGATATTTAAATGGGAATGAATATTTTCAACCAATGGTTCTGGGACAATTTGATAATTATATCCAAAATAAACCAAACAAACCTCTGTTTTTACCTCATACAATACACAAAGATCAATTCAAAATGACTCATAGACCTAAATCTAGAAAAATTTTAAAGGAAATCACGAGAGAAAAATCTGTTACCTTGAGTTTGATACATATTTCTTAAACACCACACAAAAAGGACAAACTACAAAAGCAATAAATCACTAAGTTGAGTTTTATCAAAATGGAAAATTTTGCTCTTCAAAAGACACTGGTAAAAAATGTAAAGGCTTAAGGTAGACTTTCTGTAAATTTTTGCCAAGAGCTTAGGTTGTGGCAAAGAAAGATGCCCACATTCACAAGGTCCCTCGAAATGGCTTGAGTCTCTGAAGGGGTTGGGGGGAGAGGGGGACTGTCTAATAAGCCATGTAATATATTTGCAAATCTTAAACCATGTGCTTGTATTTTAAAAGCCCTATTTCAAAATCAGGATCCTCTTTACCTCCACTTCATTCTTCTCTTTCTCAGCACAATGACAATACTGTTCTAACCACTAAATATTATGCAATATCTTATATAATCTCTACGAAGATCTTAAGAACAAGAAAAAAGTTTATTCATGGGGTGAGTTCAATGTTTTCGTGGTTTTCTTTTAAGATGAGATAGGGCATGTATAAATCTTGAAAAACCATTAATAAACAAAACACAAATATGAAACAAAAAGAGAGAAGGCAAGTCCTCTGGTGGAGAAAATACTTGTGAAACATACCTGTCTGGTAAAGAATTAACTTTGTCCAAAAAAAATGTTAGCCCCTGTATTGGGTTGAGTAATGTCCCCCCAAAATTCACATCCATCCAAAACTTGTAATTGTGACCTCACTTGGCAACAGGGTCTTTGAAGATGTAATGCAGCGAAGTGGGCCCTAAATCTAATAGGACTGGTGTTTTTATAAGAAGAGGGAAATTTGGGACACAGAAACACAAACACAGAGAAGAGAAGACCAATAAAAACAAAAGAGCCCTGGCTGGGTGTGGCTCAGTTGGTTGAGTATCATCCCAGGCGCCAAAAGGTTGCTGGTTAGATTCCCAGTCAGGGCACATGCCCAGGTGGTGGGCTTGATCCCCGACCCCCAGAGGGTGCGCAGAAGGCAGCCGATCAATGCTTCTCTCTCAGATAAATGTCTCTCTCTCTCAAATCAATGAAAAACAAACAAACACACAAACAAATAAACAAAATCAGAAGCAGAGAATGGAGTGATCCATCTACACGCCAAGGAACGCCAAGAAATGCCAGACTCTAGAAGAAACAGAGAAGGAGCCTTCCCTGCAGCCTCTGCTAACGCCTTGATGTTGGACGTCCGGACTCCGCGACTGTGGGAGCCTCAGTCTCTGTTGTTGGAAGTCACCAGTTTGTGGTACTGTCCCAACATCCCTACAAACTAGCACACGCTCCTAAGTATTCACACAGGACAAATCAAAGCTTATTCTTCCACATAAGTGTGGGAGACCTTGTACACAAATGAGCATTGCTGCGGCTGTGAAACCACACGAACGTCTATGAACAGCGGGATGGATAAACAAATCTTGATATAACCATACAATGGGAGATGACTCAGAAATAAAATGAGTTACCGATAGAGGCTATGACATGGATTAGTCTTAAAATAATTTAAAAGTACATCTGGTATGATTCCATTTACATAAAAATTCTCAATAATCCAAATGAATCTATCAGGATAGGAAGCAGATCAGCGCAGCCTGAGGAGTACAGAGCAGGCGGGGAGGGATGCGGGGGGGGGGGGGGGGGAGGGGGATGCAAAGGGCTGTGAAGAACTGTTTGCGGATGACGGTGAGAGTTATCTTGTTTTATGGTGATGGTTTCATGGCTGTATACACATGTGAGGTTTATTGTGTAGCAATTAAATGTCAATAAAGCTAAGAAATGAGTTCACTGAGATGAAAGCCCTGAGATACCTGGGATTTGTTGGGACGGTGCCTAACCCAGGCTAATACTTCGAGGCACAAAAATACTACCCAGAGACAAGGGCATCCTGGTTTATCATGGGAGGAGGAGAGAACTTATCTAGGAGGTGGAAGTTGGTGGGAGACCTTCCTATCACGAGGAAGTGCAGGTAACGTTGGAGGCCTCCCATCACCTGAAGGCTGACGCATGGAAGGGGCCACATGGGCAGGACGAGGTTATAGCGGGAGGAGAAAGAATGTGAGACCTACACTTCATTTTCCTGGGTGTGGATTCTCTCTCCACAGTTATGGGGAGCTTCTTGAGGGCTTCTAAACGTGACATGACCCATCTATGCTACTTCTGTAAGACAGGTTTGAGTTGAGAAAAGAGAAAAATAGCCTATTAGTCATCCATAATATAGGCATTTCTGAGGAAGGAAATTGAAAAATCCTGCCATCAATTGTAATTCAATTTTCTTTACTCTTACCCCAGTTCTTTGAAATCACTGCGTTTGTTTACAATAGATTTCACTGTGGCTGGGAGTCTTCTTCCAGTAATATAAACGTTGACCGTATCATGTTCCAAAGAAGCACAGTTTTAGTTAGACCGGCTTTCCCTGGTCTGGTTTTTAGATTAAAGACATTCTATTTCTTTTTAAATCTTAAATGCCTCTTTCAAAATGACACACATTAACCCCAACCAGAAAAAAATAGTACAGAATAATTGTTCTTTTAAACCCTTTGTATTCACCCTCCTGCTACTAGTCTCACCCTATGACAGTGAAAGCTAATATGTCCAGTTACTTATCCTTCTTCACCCCCAAATATGCAAACAAATGCACGTGCACCTACAGGATTTGGGTACTGTTTCCATTTAGAAATATTGTTTGTGCATATACATGCAACCTGCTCTTCTCACTGTCATAGACATCCTTCTGGGGTGTGCATTTCTACTTGTATAATTTAAAGACACACAGCATGGATGCCCTGTTTCACATAAGAATTACATATAGTCCTGACATTAAGTGGCTTGAAAATTAAACTCTCTCCAGGTTTGGCATTTATGTGTTACCCGCAATCCCAATCAGCTCCGCCTGGAAAACTCAAAGAAATCTCAGTCTTAGCTACTGTGAGAGCAATGTCATTTCCATCTTGCAATACCCATTCCATGGAAAACAATGAGTTTCATAACCCGAATGAAATTATGCTTGTGTGCCTGAAGCGCTTCCAGACCACCCTTTTCAAAACTCCAGGAGGAACATTCTTTAGGGTTAAGTGTAATACACTGTAGGACTGCGTTTTCTGTGTATCAGCTTGAGTTCCCTATAAAGCAACGGAGAAGAATTATGTAGTGGGCTTACTGGGGCGCTCTATCAGGATATACACAGGTAAGTAAGTGATGATGGGGACTGGGCAGAGGGAGCAGCTGGGCTGACCTCCAGCACAGATGCATCTCAGACCCCAGCCAGTCCTGTGGGGAGCTCTGGAGCTAAGATGGTCCTTTACAGTAGGTCTGACTTGAGCCCAGAGAGCTGCGCCTTTGTATCCCTTCATCCGTCCATGGGCTGCCCAGCCACCCTTGGGAAGGCAGTTCCTTACAGCCGAGGACAATTCCTACTGAGGGAAGGAGCTGTGTGTGCCAAAAGCTGGGGGATGGTCTTGAGTTGGGAGTCTAGGGGGAGTAGTACCACAGTGTCCATAGTGTCTACTCCAATAACCAATTTTAGAACGATGAATCATAAATTTAGGGTTATTTTGGTCTTTAGCCAATGAAGTTAGATTGTGCTGGGGGGCATGGAGGAAGCTGCTGTTTAGGCTTTGGCCACAGATCTATACATGATGAGTAAGCACATGCATGTGTGTAAATGTGTGTTAGAATCCATCTACTAAACAACAAATCCTAAAGCCCTGGCACATACATGCAATGGAGTATTATTCAGCAATAAAAAGGAATGAAATTGTGCTGTTTGCGACAACGTGGATGGACCTAAAGGGTATTACGTTAAGTGAAATAAGTCAAAGAGGGACAAATAAGTATGGTTTCACTCATATGTGGAATCTATAGAAGCAAAACAGCCTGGCCAGTGTTGTTTAGTGGCTGAGTATGGACCCATGAACCAGGAGGTTAGGGTTTGATTCCCAGTCAGGGCACATGCCCAGGTTGCAGGCTCAATTCCCGGTAGGGGGTGCACAGGAGGCAGTTGATAGATTATTCTATCTCATCATAGATGTTTCTCTCTCTCTCCCTCTTCTTCTCCCTAAAATCAATAATTGATGTTTCTCTCTCTCCCTCTCCCTTCCTCTCTCTAAAATCAATAAAAACATATTAAAAAACTAAAAAAAAATGCAAATGACAAAAGAAAACAACAGACCAACAGATACAGAGAATAAGCTGACAGTTGCAAAATGAGGGGCTCAGGAGGTGGATGGGAAAAAATGATTCATTGCAACTTCCAGGAGCACAACCTTTTGAAATACCTTCAAAGAAGAACCAAAATAAACCTTATTCAGCCACTTTGGTAACACACTTCACTTTCTCTCTCTCTCTCTCTCTCTCTCTCTCTCTCTCTCTCTCTCTCTCTTAAAATGTTCCTGCAAACTGACTTTTAGAGAGAGAGGAAGGGAAAGGGAGAAGGGAGAGAGAAATAGAAACATTGATGAGGGAGATACATCGGTCGGCTGCCTACTGGGGATCGAGCCTGCAACCTGGGCATGTGCCCTGACTGGGAATTGAGCCAGCGACCTCTTGGTGCATGGGTCGACACTCAACCACTGAGCCACAGTGGCCTGGCACCTTTCTCCTTTTTAAAAATGTATGTTTCCATGCTGCTCTGTCTTCATTCGATGACTCTCCCCAGACCATCCTCTGCTCCATTTTCAATTCCCAAGGTTAACTGCGTGAACACCAGGGGTTTTGTTTGAGGACTGACTTGGAATCACATGTCCTCACGTACTAGTGCCCAGATTCTATTCTATTGCGTCATGTGGCCATGCTGCTCCAACAGCTCGTGTGAAGGTTAGGAGAGCAGGATGCAGAGCATGGCCACGCAGGCCAGCGGGACAGTCCATCGCCCAACAGCAGAGACCCAGTCTCACGTGGAGAACACAATTACATTCACACATTTGGAAATGAGATTCCTACACATCAGCTCTGTCTCTTTTCAACCCCTATATGGAATGGCTAAGGAGTATTTTGGGTATCAATGAATGGAAATTAGCAGGCGAGTTTAATGAGAATAAAGCAGGTATTAACAATGACATATTCTCAGAAGAGAGCTAGAGAGGTGGCCAAGATCAAAGATTCCAGTTTGGACTTGAGGGAAAGTTCGTTTTAAGTGCCCAGTTGAGCAACGATGGGCAGCATGCAGACCGGTGACAGAGAGGGCTCTGATTACAGGAACATTCTAAAAGCTTAGAAAGTAATGACCCCGCATTTCTTCATTATGTGGTCATCTTCAGAAGTCTGCAGAAACAATTTTCAAGAGACCCGCTGTGTGTGCTTAATGGATGCAATCACAGTAAATAGAAATAAAACGTGTGCTGATGTGGAACCAGCTCCCAGAGCGCTTCCAATGTATCTCTATGGAAACAATGAGAGGGCGCGGCAGAGCCAGGGGTCCTGGGTTCTCCTGTTTAAATTCAGTTCTTGGCAGTAAGAAAGCGCCCAGCAAGTACTTGATAAACTGATAACAAGTAAAGAAGTCTGGAAAAAGGAGAAATCATTCAACAAAGGCATGTGTGTGGTGAAGCCAGAAATGACGCTTATGTTTCAAACATGTGCTTCCTACTCTACACCCTTTCCCATATTTTGAAGGCTACTAATAATAATTTATAATTACTAACCATAGTGGATTTTAATGTGTGGTTTTAGGGCAGAGTTCAACCAGATCTTATAGTGTATGAAGTACTAGAAAATTAGAGATGGTTCCTATAAATCTCTTTGGGAATATCATATTTAAATTTACATAAATGACATATTTTGATTGAAACTCCTTGTAAGTAGTGAAATACCACGTGGGAATAGAGTGACAGAGACAGATACCAGCAACATTCTTAAAATGGGCTAGAACCCATTCCATTTCACACGAGTCTCTAATTCTGGCAGTCGCTTTAGAGCAGAAAAAATGATTTCATTATAGGACAGCCTCAGGGTAGAGCAGTATTGTTTCAAAAACGAACCTCCTTCAAGTCAAAGGAAAATGTTCTCATATAAGTCAATGCTTCTGAAGGCAAAACTCGTATTTTCAGTATAAATACTTGGTTGGAGTCTCCAGGTGAGAGGCGTGGTGCTGGGTACTAACAGGGTAGCGATGAGCATGAAGAAGGAGAATGACAAGACGTGGCCAGTATTTGGATTGAGGATGAAGGAAACTGAGCAGTCAAAATCAGGTCTTTATTTCTGGCTTCAGACACTGAATAAAGGCTCAGGCTGCTTGCAGAGGTGGAGGACATGCTAGTAGAAGACAGAGGCATTTGGTGCGTGGAGGGGTGAGAGGAAAGTGTCAGTTTGGAACACGCTAAAGCTGAGGTTCTTAGGCGACACTCAAGGAAAAAGGCCCAGAGGCGTGTCCGGGTTCAGGGGGGATAGGGGAGGCTCCACGACCACAGATGGAGACTGGAACCATGTGAATGGATTTGTCTTTGGGGAGTGACAAGAGATGGAGACCGGGCCCCAGGGTGTTAACTCCAGACGCCCAGAACCAAGACAAAGGAAACTTAAAGGAAAACGAGGTAGCGACCACGGAGGTAGGAGGTCATTAGACAAGCCTGCAGAAGCGGAATAAACCGGGTTAAGAAACAAACAGTTAACTGTTAAATATTGCTATGAGGTGAATAAAAATAAGGAAGTAAGGAACCCACTGGTTTTAGCAACAAGGCATTGCTTCCCTCAGTGAGGAGAGTTTTACTCACACAAGAGAAAGGGGAGCTGACTGCCTGGATCAAGGACAGAGCTGGAAAGGAAGGAAGTGAAAAGAGAGTGGAAATTACACTTTTAGGATGTATGGTGTGAAGAAGAGGGAGACATAGGCGGCAAAGTGTGTGTGTGTGTGTGTGTGTGTGTGTGTATGTGTGTGTGAGCGTGTTTGCATGTCTGATTTTTCTTTTTTTAAGTAGGAGCTTCTTAAGGTGTTTGAATACCTAGGGAATGAACCTAAGCATAAAGGTAGAGTTTAAAATACAGAAAGGAGAAAGAATAGCTAAATTTGACATTTGCCTGTAATGCTGAAATACAATTATTGGAATTAAACTTAGGAAAAGTGATTGTTCTTACAAAATATATACCATGAGGCTAAATTCAGAGGGACTGTTTTGGTACATTCAAATGGGAAAGGGGGAACCCTGGGGTCAGAATTAATCTATATGAAATTCTAGTGTGTCTATCAAGCATCCTAGAAAGTGGGGAAGGGGTAGTAGGTGATTTAGGGAATCAAAATCAACATAAAACACCACCTCCTCCTCCCAAAACCTCACCCATCTCCCCAAAGGATCATACACTTTATTTCCAGACTGAAGATTGATCTAAGGAAACAGGAAAGATAGTATACTAATTTCCATAAGTTTTAAGATCCCCTTTCCCCACTTTTTTTTCCTATTCATTGTATCTGCATGTAATCTTAAAGCAAAATATATGTCCTTATGCTCACTTCATTCCTCTTCTCCTTAGAAAACCTCCTTGGCTAATGTCCCATAGAGTTTTCCATATTTTCCTTTAGGCCTGTTTATATTGTGGTTTTGCTAATAAATAGCTCATTCACCAACCTATGACACAGCAGCCAATTCCAAATAATTTGGATTCTTCTTGAATGTAAAAAAATTGCATATAAAACTTTCAATATGAGATGAGCAATAAAGTAACTTGGCAAGCCAGTTACTTATTTTTAAAACTGTAATTGTAAATATTAAAAAACAAATGACAATCAACTATAATCCTTGGAATTTTTATTTGGTTTATTAATTAGTAGGCATACTTGAATAATTATACCTACTGCAGAGGCGTGTTTATTTGATTCCAAGGAGATAAAAACTTTAAACATTTTACCATTATATCTGTGAACCCAACGTAGTTAGAATATGATTAATTCATACACTTTTTTTTTCTTAGGGTAACCTCAAACTCTCCAACCAGATCTGGAAAAATAAGAAAAATGAGGAAACACCATCTTAAACAAACTTCCCCAACCTGCTCAGAACACTAAAATAAATAGAAATAATTAATCGCTTCGGGCTTGAAGTCATACTTTCCAGAAGTAACCTCTTTTGAAAGCAATGGACGTGCTAAAACTGCCAGAATGGAGTCAAGGAGGTAAATTCCTTCTATGGATTTTTGAAATTATATGATTCATTCAATCTTTTCCCATTGCTTCTTTAAAGAATTTTTCATAAAATGCACAAGCGTGTTTTTTAGGTGAAGACAAACACGGGAACTACAAAGGAGACCTTTCGCTGGGCCCTCCCTCCTCTGTGATGATACTCTGTCAGGGAGGAAAACAGAAGAGCTGTGATTCTTTCTACCTTCCGATATAAATAACCTTCATCCATGTTAAATAAGTTTTTAGTGTGTGTTAAATTTTGGTGAAAAGACTAGGTGAAAAATCTTGTGACAGGGCCACTAGCCAGCTTCCTTCTTTTGCTACATTGATAAATCATATCTTACTGCCCGATATTTATTTCTGAGCTGTCAGGTCAAGCCTATGACTGACTGCCTTTATTTTGGGGTTGAAGACTCTTCAGTTCTAAAGATGTAATAAAGATAAATATTGATTTTTGTAATTTTAATTCTCTACCAGATTTTAACTTTTTTTTTTAATTTTGAAAATAGTATTGCGCTAAAAGAAACCTGAAAACGGATTTTTGCTCCCTGCTGTAAGACTTGTATGGCCGGCTGCACAGCCATCAGTTCCTGACCTCTTACATTTCGATGTTTTTTCAGCTTTATTTTCCCCCAGGAGAAGAAAATGTGAGGCAGAAGAGCCTTTGAAAAGAAAGCCTGTTTTAGAACAGTGACTGAATGACACCTACGGGTGAGCAGAAGCCCAAGAATTAGGTGAATGTAGCATGACTCATCTCCCACCCACCAGGGTTGAGCCCTTCCTAGCCCAGCCCTGGGAGGGTGGTCGGCGTGGGGGCGGCCTTGAAAAATGGCTCATTCTCTGCTGTCCCTTTCTCCAAAGGAAGAGCTAGCAAGGATAGGGCATCCCTGTGTCCAGGGCAGTCACCGGAATCTGAGGGGGGCTGTTGGCCTCATCTCTTGCCACACTCCCTACCCTGACTTCCTCAAGGACTAGAGCATTTCACCAGAGAGAAAAGCTCTACCAAAAAAATGAATAGAAAAAGCACCCGGATAATCAAGTCCACTGATCCTAACGCTGACTAATCCTCATGAAATGTACAGGATCCATTACATCATCGAAGGAAGAAAACAACGTATTTCAGGCTGGGGAAGAAGAGATGGAACACACACCTCCCTCCGCTTGCTGGAGGGGCTTATCCATCGGACTGCGTCTCTGCCTGCAGAGACATTCTGGCCCTTTCCAGGGCGCTACAGAGCGTTGGGAGGTCTGTGTGCCCTTAAAGTGGGTGTGGGGTCTTCGGGGACAGGTGGAATTAGGAGGCTCTAGAAGGGGTGTGAGGACTACTTGCTTTCAGTTTTCTGGCTTGATGTTGACTTTTACTTTTTTAAATATATTTTATTGATTTTTTTACAGAGAGGAAGGGAGAGAGATAGTTAGAAACATCGATGAGAGAGAAACATCGATCAGCTGCCTCCTGCACATCTCCCACCGGGGATGTGCCCGCAACCAAGGTACATGCCCTTGACTGGAATCGAACCTAGGACCCTTCAGTCCGCAGGCCGATGCTCTAGCCACTGAGCCAAACCAGTTACGGTTGACTTTTACTTTTTAATAGAAATTGAAATTTCTTTTCAGAAGTTAACTTGAACTTTCCCTGCAGTCTGTGCCTTGGTAACCTAATACAGGAAGAATTTGGAAAGTGAATACAGGAAGTAGAGAAACCTCAATAATTCTATTAATTTAGTGCTCTGAAATAGTTTCCGAGTTTCCATAGGAGAAATTATGTACCAAGGTTGGCTCTTAAAAGTCTCCTGGTTTAGATCTTATTTCAAGACCAATGTGGTAGACTGCCGGTACTGACTTCCCCACCCCCCAAAGCCATTTAAAACACCCACAAATCTTCATTGAATCAAGGATTATCAGGGGATTGTCTGTTTGGTTGAATTATGATTTGTCAAAGCATTGTGGGAAGGCCCCGTCGGGGCACCACCCAAGTGGAGGCCCAAGGAGGCGGCGCTGAGCTAGCTGGTGTAAATAAAAGGAAGGAGTGTTGGGTCACTATTGAGGGTAATTAACTGAAGGCTCATTTGTTCAACTAATGGAACAGCCTTTCCCCTATTTCATGAGTGTCAGAGAGCTGGTCTCAGCATCCCCACCCAGCATAGCCTTGAAAACTGGTTTCTAAACGCAGAACTCTTCTGACTTGGGGGTAAAGGGTGGACTTAAGGAAATAGGTCATTCTGGACTATGAAGGAGCAGAAAGGAGGACACTGATAGGAGAGCTCTAACCACAGACCAGGCCCTCCCCACGTTCCCAATGAATGAGAACCCAGCCTGCTCTCTCCCCAGCCAAGCAGCGAGGCCAGGCAGGAGCACTGGCCTCTTGATGAGACCACTGTACTTACCAGTATAGAGCCCAGGACGAAGCTTTCTCATCTGTGTGTGCGGTGTGTGTGATGAATTGGCACCGTATTCATAAATAAATATTTGCTAAGTGCCTAGTATGTATCAGGCAGTGTCCCAGACACTGGCAGAAAAATATACAGTCCCTGCCCTCAGGAGCCTTACATTTTACATCCCATTATGGAAACATGCATGAAATAAATACAACCAGTGGACACACTCCAAGGACATCTTGCTAAGAGAGAAAGCAACACCAAGAAACAAAGCAGGAGAGGGAGCCTACGGATGAGCTGGTGCTGTGGTGACAGGCAATTGGACAGGAGGGCTCCTGAGGGGGTGACACTGAAGAGAACCAAAGGGGAGAGCCCTGAGCAGGAAGAACATTCCAGTCGAAGGCAAACTGTTAGTGCCAGGGTTCTGAAGCGAGAGAGGGTGGTGTGTCCCAGGAACAGCGAGGAGACCAGCATGCATGCGGCGCGGGACACGCTCTGCACACACACAAAGCTTCCTATTCTGCCCCACAGCGCCGTTTACATATAGATTTGAAGAGCTCAACCAAGGACCAAGAAGTCCTTGACAAAACCAAAATGTGACACGGAAAGGCCAGGGTGAGGCACATGGAGACCCTGATGGCTTCAGAGGGTGGAAAGAATCGAGGGGAAAATGAATTCTCACAGTTTTAAAATTTGAATAGAGATGCTAAGATAATCATAAAATACTAATAGCCACTATATAAAAGGACCAAGACGGATACCTTAGAAATGAAACTGTCAAAAGCTCATCAGAGTGGATTGATCTGTGCCCCAAAGGGAAGGGGGTGGGTTTCACAGGAGCTCAGAGCGTCAGGCTCTCACTGGTCTCTCTTCCTGCTGAGCTGGCAGATTCTCAGGCACACGCCAAGCACACTAGGACCGCGATTAGAAATTAGTTTTCCATATGTAAAAACCAAGTCAAGTTCTCGGTTTTATTCCAATGAAATCAAATACTGTATTTGGAAACCAAAAAAAGGGGACAGTGTTCAAATGTAAGTATTTGGAATCATTTTGAGCAGTGAGTAGATTTGAACACAGTTCCCAGAAACAAACATTCTCCTTTTCATCTGGAAACGAATGAACATTAGGACTATGGGGGCAAGCAACTAGAGCAAATTAAAGGTATTGTTAACATTAGTATTTGTTATTAAAATTATTCTTAAAGCCTATCCTTACTTGTCTTACTCATTCCTTCTTGCTCATGCCTTCCTTTATTTATTTTTGATTAGCCAAATATTACCCCACCTTAAAAAATTGGGGCAAATTGTGTGTCTTGCATGAAGCCCTAGACCACTTGGATTTTTTTCCTTTAATCATGTCAAAGTTTGTGATTAAGATCATGAATCTGCCTGTTTTGTAATCATCATCCGGTTAGCACCTGCACGTATGGGGGGTAGGCAGGAGCTATTTGTGGGCCACAGTCATTGGCCCACAGTGCTGGCATTCCGCTGGTTTCTATTTCATTGGAGTGAACATCACTTTCCCCAGTCAGTTCACTTCAAATCCAAATGCCACTTGATGGTAGAATATGTTAAATCTTTCATAACCTCCCACCACTGTCTAATTAGGTTGCTTCCCCCAGTAACAGTAAGAGCAATGAAAGAACCCACACAATTTTAAGGTATTTGTTAGCCTGGGACTACTCAGCCATGAAGAATAAAAAGGAAAAACTGAACGAGTGGCTAAACACACAGAAAGATATATTCATGTATATCTAGGGCAGACCACCTACATCAAAAATTTCCAAGGGCTAATTTTAGTTTCTTAAACTGGTCTGTAATTTTATCTTCTGCCTGGTGTTTTTTTTCTTTCCTAACAAAACTACAACTTTTTTAAGGGAATACCTCTTGTGAGCCAATATTGTTTCTACTATATAGCACTGAGGCACTAAGGAATTTGGGAATTCGTGCTTGCTATTTTAACTCTTTTTTGGCTCACTTTTACTTTTCTGCAATATGACTAATAAGATATTGTACATAATAGGGTACATAATTACTTATAATCAATCTCGCTATGAATGTTATAATAAATTGTCACTACCATGTGCCTTACTCCACTTGGGCCACCATAATAAAACACTGTAGGCTTGAGTGCCATATACAACAGAAATTCATGTCCCACAGTTGTAGGAGCTGGTCCTGGTGAGCACTCTTCCTGGCTTACCAAGAGCTGCCTTCCTCACGTGGGCTCTCCTCCCTGCTCCAGGAGGTTGCACTCAAGACAGAGGGAGACATGGAGCACACACGCTAAAGGGCTCTCTGGTGTTTTCTCTTCAAAGGACACTAATCTTATTGGATCAGGGCCCCACCCTGAAGATTTTATTTAACCTTATTTACTAGTAACTCCATAAAGGCCTGATCTGCAAATACAGTCCCATTTTAGGTTATGGATTCAACATATGAGTTTGGGGGTGGACAAAACATTCAACCTATAGCACTATATGAGTGTTGGACAAGAGTCAGGAATATCCTAATGTTTATTGAATATTAAGTACTAAACACTCCATCCTAATGTTCAATAAATAAAAGCTATAGCTAAATTTGAAATTTCTTATTTAAATAATTAACATTTAACAGATGTTTAATGTTGCCACGCCTCTTAGTGTTCTTGCAGTCATGGAGAAAAGTGAGAAGGAGAATATTTTATTGCTACATTTCTCTGAATTTTATTGGTGTTTTAAGTGATGTTTTGGAGGATGCAATGACTACTTCTAAAGTAAGGAATCCCTAAAGAGATGCTCCCCTAAATGTAGATTCAATAAGTTAAGTCTAGTGATTTTTCATCTTAATCTATTTTGACTAGATATCCAGTCAATTTGAATTATTTTTAAAGGGGTGCTTCCAATGGAAAAATAGAAATTTATCATAGGGTTGAGAAAGGAGGCATTCCCAACCCTAGTTCCCCAGCGATGGTGCATGGCCCAGGAGCAATCCAGCCCTCCCCAGGGACCACACTGCAAAGCAGAGATAGCTGAGGTTTGAGGGGAAGTTGGCTCACCATACAACCTCCATGGTGAGGGATGAGGCGACTGCGCCATAGAAACTGTTGAGAACCAAGCTGAGACTGCAGCTGGTTTTGAGTATCCCCACGGTGGGCCCTAGTTACTTGGGAAGAGAGAGTGTTCTATGGGGCTCTACCAATGAAAAGAGCACAGACCAGAAATTCCACCCACCTCACATCAGATCTGCTTCCTGCTCAAGATAAGGAATTAACTCAATGAATCATCTTAAGAACCCTAGGGAGTAATTATAATCATCTTTCCCAAACCAAGATAAGAAAATAGAAATTCAGAAAGATGAACTTGGCCACAGTCCTATAGCAAAAAAGCGTTAAAAGACTCCAGCTTGTTCAAAAATACCAGTGCGTTTTCTTCTTTTATGTCCACCTTTGCTCCTCTTTCCAGATGAGACTGTTACTATAGATCCCTAGCTTATGATATTGTAGGCCCAATTTAAATCTGGAAATTAAGACTGTGTTTAATTATTCTTGAGGAAGTCAGAAAAGCATCTTCAGAGGCAGTATGTTCAAGGTAACGCTTAGAGAATAAGTGTAATCTTTATTCTTAAATAGAGACTATTCTTTATTTAAGAATAAAGCATACACAACAAGAAAAGATGTTCTAGAAGGCAGGAAAGAGTTGTGCTATTTAAAAATCCTCAGTGGACAACTGTACTTTATTTTTTTTAAATGATAAAAAAAATTTTTTTTAGAATGGGCATATAACAATATTCCAGATTAAAAAAAACTAAAAAAATAATTTTATTATACTTAACATTTTCATAGTTGTTTCATCTTTGTTCTTTTTTTAAAAAAATATATTTTTATTGATTTCAGAGAAGGAGAGGGAGAGAGAGAGAAACATCAATGATGAGAGAGAATCATGGGTCGACTGCCTCCTGCACGCCTATACTGGGGACCAACCCTGCAACCCAGGCATTGTGCCCTTGACCGGAATCGAACCTGGGACCCTTCAGTCCGCAGGCTGACGCTCTGTCCACTGAGCCCAACTGGCTAGGGCTCATTTTTGTTCTTTAAAGAAAGAGAAGGTGTGTGTGTGTGTGTGTGTGTGTGTGTGCGCGCGAGCACGAGTGTGTGCTGCAATATAGTTCATTTGAGATTGTTTATATTCTAACTTTTATTTTTTAAAATTAAATTGTAGCCATTAGTAATGTTATCAACATATTTTGGCAAAATTGCTTTACATACATTCCTCTTATAGGAAGGGCAATACAAATTCATCAGTTTCCTAGATTGCTGAAATCTCAAAGGGATTTTAAAATTTAAATAAACTATCCAGTTTTGTTGCTGAAGAAAAAGAAAATTAAGCTTGTTTTTCGTGAATTTTATTCGACCACTGGGTTATGATAAATCTAAATGCTTCCATTTACTATCAATGCTTTAATTAAGCCTTGCCAACTGCTGTGGCATTTCACACATGCCCCAATAGGCTGGCATCTTAAATAGCTCAATGTTCTTGGGCAAATATAGTTGCTTTTGGCTGCATTTAATTTCTTTACCGTTCAGACTTGCAGGACATAAGGTCAAGTCCTGAAGAGGAGTTTTCAGAAATATCTAGAATAATGCATCAGGCCAAGCAAAAACTCCTAAAGACAAGCTCTTGTCGCTACACAAAGGTCTTTGAGAAACGGGGAAAGATTTATTTGGAATCAAGG
Organism: Myotis yumanensis; assembly: GCF_028538775.1. Lineage (NCBI taxonomy): Eukaryota > Metazoa > Chordata > Mammalia > Chiroptera > Vespertilionidae > Myotis > Myotis yumanensis. The sequence goes on from NW_027223768.1 coordinate 3,422,754, forward strand.
AAGGAAAGTAGAACTCTGAGAACAATCCTCACATTCACATTTTCCAAGTAGTAAGTAATGTCATTAGATATCTGTTCAAAGAAGACTAGATGATGTGGGCTAATTAATGCTGGTAAATGGAAATATCTGATCATATTTGCATACAGAGTAAGACATGTGGGTAGAAAAATGACAAAATCCTAAAGTAAAGCTCAAGCAATTCTTTACAATAGATTCAACTTTACAAAATATAATTCATTTATGCTCCTATTTAAAACATAAAAAAATAAAGGTTTAGCAGAGATTAACTGAGAGCATGAGTTCTGCTCTTTCGGATTAATGGTTGACTTGTATTGACCAACAATCCATCACATACGCATGAGATATTAGAGTTGAAAGGTACTTTTTTTTTAAAACACATGAGCAAACTGAAGTCTAGACTGGTTAATATATCAATGCATCTTCAAAATATCAGATTGTGGGCTTGCGAATGGCATGTTTTCATCCAGTGACCTTCTGTTGACCTCGTTCTTGCAGAACCTATGTTCTCACTAGGGCACCAGACACTCAATAATTATGACAAAATGACGTAAATGTTTTGATAAAGGTGCCTTTCAGCACAAGGATTTTTCCAAAGATGGGTTACTTAGCTGAGTCTTCAAAGATTAAAAGATTTTATCAGCCTTGGAAAGGTGGGGGAGGTGAAAACCTGGCCTCTTCAGAGAATCACTGGAGAAGGTGTGTTGGGAAGGTCATTTTGTTCTTTACATTTTTGTGCTACCCCCCCCCCCCCCCTCCCGCCGGACAACAGAAAAGGAGGGTTTCCATATTGTAAAGCAAAGGCATGCCCGAACCGTTTTCATGGCACCACTGACACATACCCACTCAATAAGTTAACGTTTTCAGTTTGATTGACTTATGTGACAGGAAGAAAAGACTGACATCCCACAGAAGGACTGAATGATTAATAGCACCACACAGTATTCCCTGGTGCACATGTTCCCTTCCACCCTGGGAGGTCAACCACCTCCAAGCATCACCTAGCTGGGTCCAAAAATGAGTCTACAGGAAATCTAGCCCCTAAGTACACTGCCAGGCTGCGTGACACAATTTTGGGGAGTGACCCTCCGAATTCTCTTTCAGGTCAATGTTCTCTGTTCACCTATCATCCCTTTAACTGATAATTAACTTTCACGCCAGCCTAAATCCTTATCAGGAATTGTAGTCCCTTTAACAGCAGCATGAAAGACACTGGGAAAAGAGAACGTCCCCCGTGCGAAGGTAGCAGCCTTCCAGGGGAACAGGCAGGGCTCTGGAATCCTCACGCATTTGGATGCCCTGCTGATCTGGGGAATTCTGAAGAGAGCTGTGAGTAGATCCTATGTAACTTTTTAAACTGGGCGGGGGGGGGGGGGGGGGGGGAGAGAGGAGGGCGGGAGGAGAGAGAAGTCTGCTTAGATGACACTTTTACTCACTTTATGGTATTTTACTCAGATAAGGACATTTGCAATATTGTTGTATCTAAGCCATCCCAGCACAGGCGCTCTAGGCAATGCTAAGAGAAATCCAAGTCCAACGCCCAGAAGTTGAGTGTCTGAATGGCTTATTGGAACAGGGACTGATTTTTTCCTTAAAGGTTTAATGTGCATGTTTATTGGGCACCTTTGTACAAGGAATTGTTTAAGGTTCTTGCTCTGAGGGAGCTGATAGATATTTTTAAAATATATTTTTATTAATTTCAGAGAGAAAGAGAGATAGAAACATCAATCATGAGAATCATTGACCAGCTGCCTCCTGCACACCCCACACTGGGATTGAGCCCGCAATCTGGGCATGTGCCCTGATCAGGAATAGAACCACAGCCTCCTGGTTCATAGGTTGATGCTAAACCACAGATCCCTGCTGGCCGGGAAGAGCTGATATTCTACCATCAGATGTCAGATACGGGAAAGTACATGAGGCTTTTCCTATTCTACAATGACTTAGCTTATTTTCGTATAATAGGAAAAGTGGGGTTTGACACCCCGGTAACACCTGTCCTGTAACAGGTGGACTCCAAGGTGCGAACCTCAGTCCGGGTGCAAACTTCTCGAAGAAGGTAACTCCAGTGGCTCTCAGGGTCTGAGCTTCCCACGTCATTAGTGTCATAGCAGTCTCCCACCATCTCAGATGAACCATGTGCTTGTCCGCTGTCTCCACTGCGTTATACTCTTCCTGATACGGGAGCTGTGTCTTAACAGCTCTGTGCTTAGCACAAAATAGCTGTTTCATACGTATTTCACTAGTTCGAGGGAGCTGTTATAAATCATATGCCACTATTAGAAAACATCACTAATAATACTTAGGATGGTCAAAGAGTATGATCAGTCTGTGTTCACTAAGCAGTCTATTACACAGCCAAGAAAAGGAGGTGTATGTTATATATACTTCCATATAATTTTTACAGAAATAATATAACACAAACTACATATAAAGCACTATACCAAACATGTTCATTTTTAAGGTCTATTTATAAAGTGAAAGTTTGAAAAAGTATGTATTACTATTAATCTTTAAGTAATGAGATGATGGAAGATATTGTTTTATTTTTTATTATCTTATTCAGAATTTTGCATTTTTTTAGTACCTATAGCTTTTATAAAATGGAAAGATAATTTTAAAATGTTACAAAAATTTTTAAATGCGTCACACGAGCTTTTATTCATTTATTTATTTTGCAGCCTGGTGTCACTGACTTAGTAATGACAATTTATTTCACATTCTAGTAACTTAGGTTATAAAAATAGAAGTACAAGGGGAAGGCAAAAGAGAAGTGGTAGGAAAAGCATTTGCAATGTATAATTACTGGGACCTCACTTACAGAGAAATCAAATACTTTTCAACTATTCAGTTAATTAGCAAATTTAAATATTGTTCTCAGAAACATGAAAATACAGAAAACATTTTATTTCTTATAAAATATACTCTATATTGTCTTAGGATATTACTTCCTTACACTCAAAATGTTCAAAATGTTTTCACTTTCTCTCGTTGCCTTTGTACAGTGGGTGTTATGCCAAGAGGAACATCTTCCAGCTGAACAAATAGAATTCGTCCCCGTCCACCAGAGCATTGAAATGGACACTGAAAATAGCTAGAAAAATTGTACAGTTTGGCCCAAACACTAAATAAGGCATTTTTTTTGAGCACTCGCCAGTTCTTTTTTACCTGGTTAATCACTTTTTGAAAGATGTATGACTTCTGGAATGGTTTCCCATTGCTTTCAGAACACACAAATCAAGGGACGATTAATTTATTCTTGATATTTTCTGGCATGTGTGAGAAGAAATTAAGCGACGGGTGGAGTCATTATTATTCTTGCACGCCATATCATTTCAGAATGGGAACTCTCTTATATATGTAATCCTGAGTCTCTCTGATTTCAACCTTCAGCCTCAAAACTGGTTCTATTCTGTAATACATCATCCTTCTCCTGGTGTAAGAAACAAGTCTAGCTAAGTAAAAAAATAAACCACTAGCCAAAAGTACATCTGGGAATAATGTTAAAGGCATGAATTTCGTGCAGAATCTTATAGGGGAGGTAGATTTCTAAACGAAAAAGCATATCTTCACCCTATTGTTCCATTTAAGAATTAATTCTCATTTTCAATGCTCAGTAACAGTTCCACGTCAACCATAACTTTGGGGACAGCAAGCACTGCACTGTGGACTCAAGTTCATTACAGCAACGGGTCTTGGGTTTCATCCCTCGGTACCATCCAGTTGAGAAAGAGCTCAGCGCATGGAAACTGTACGTAACAGACGGTGGCTTCTCAGGATTTCCCACTGCAGCCAGGGAAATGTTTCCATCCCTCGCTCGAGTGTAATGAGAGAACACTTTTGGGCTTTGAGGCTGCAAATGCAAACCTCTTCTGTTGTGTCTTTCAAAACAACTATCAAATAACTTTTGGGTATGCTCCGTGTTCTTCCTTCTGCTCAGAGTTTGTCCTTTTCTGATATCTTCGTATTTCATGTGGCCTCAGACCCATTTTCTGTCTCCTCCGCTGGTACCAATGGACTCCCGGGTTCCCCAGAAGAGTGTGTCTCAACACACCAGCTGGTCACATGAGACCGGATTCTGACAATGTACTGACCCAGTCAGCTGCTGCCAGTCTTATTCCAGCCTGCGGGCACGCCCCGACCTGGGCATCTGCACATTGGTGACCCTCTACCTTTTTCTGGAGGGCATTCTCTTCTGCTGATTGAAAGAGAGAGATTCCTGGTCATCTCGACCATGATAAGATAGAACTACTCTGGTCGCTAAGCAAAATAAAAGCAACACACGGAGTTGGGAAGGGAACGGAATGCAAGCGGTAAGATGTACCTGCAGCGAAACGCACTCTCCCCGCCTGCCCCCTGCCCGCTGCTGTCAGAGAGGAAGGGCTCTCCCTCCTCCAGTCTCTTCCCACTCAATCAGCTTCCCACTCCAGCCAATTACTCTCTTGCCTTTCTGTCGCCACTGTAATTTGTCCGTATTGTTAGTATTTAGATCTTTTTTAAAAAATTAATCTTTATTGTTGAAAGTATTACAGATGTCCCTTCGTTAGTTTTTCCCCCATTGACCCTCTCCACCCTGCACCCGCCACTCCCAGGCCTTCACCGCTGTACTGCCTGTGCAGGAGCCATGCATATATACATACAAGTTCCCTGGTTAATCACTCCACCCACACCCACCCCCGCCTTCTCTCTGAAATCCATCAGTCTGCTCCATGCTTCTATGTCTCTGGATCTATTTTGTTCATCAGTTTCTGTTGTTCATTAGGTTCCACATATGAGTGAAATCCTTGTCTTTCTCTGACTGGCTATTTCACTTAGCATAACACTCTCCAGGTCCCTCCATGCTGTGGTAAATGGTTAGAATTCCTTCTTTTTTATCACTGCGTAGTATTCCACGGTGTAAATGTGCCACAGCTTTTTATCCCTCATCTGCTGATGGGCACTTGGGCTGTTTCCAAATTAGATATTCTTAAGTCTCCCCCTTATAAATGAAAATGCCCTTGATAACACATCTAAATACCAGCATCTCTTCCCTTTTCATCACAATTCAGCTTTGTAAAGAGGTACCCATACTCCGCTGAATTATCCTCAAATCGCATCTCAACCTTCAAGTTAAAATGCTCTCTCTCAGCTGCAGATGACGAAAACAGGAAGACTGCTCACATAGTGCTTTTATGATCTCATCGTTTGAAAGGTCCATACTTGGGCGGTGGAGATTTGGGGAGTCCAGCAGCTTAATAATATCAGGGACCGGTTCCCCTTGGTGCTATTCCTTGCTTTCCCGTCATGGCCGAAAGCATCTGCCTGCTGTCCAAGCAGGGACAGGCTGCTCCTTAGGAATTCCCTCCTTCTCATGAAGGAAAGGGGCCCTTCAGAAGGGCCAGAACTTCCCATTACATTTCCCTGGTAAGAACTTGGGTGCATATTCTACCCTAAACCAATCACCCAAAAGGACAATGAGAGAACTTCAGTTTTTCCAGTAAAACTGATTGCTTACCTGAGTTTTTGCTTAAATGTCCCCCCAAAAACCTTTAAATTTAACATCTGCAAAAGTTGAAATCATCTTACGTTTGTGTATGTGCTGCCGAAGTGAGCACACATCCTACACTCTCACCTCTGTTCATACCTCATGTCAATGAGTGGCACCTGCAGATTCACTTCCTGAGATAAAATGTGTACCTCACCACTGACATGCAGCTAGACACAAAACTGTGGAGATTCTGTGTTCTTCATACTTCAGTTCCTCCACTTCTCTCCACCCTAACACCACCGATTTGGATGAATTACTACTCCTTGCTAAACTGACCTCCTGCTCTTTCTCTTGGCCCTGCTTCTACACCCTTCTCATGCCCAGAGGAGTTCTTTTAAAAAGAAAAATGGAGCCCTGGCTGGGTAGCTCAGTCGGTTACAGCGTCGTCCTGCTAAGTCAAGGTTGCGGGTTCCATCCCCGGTCAGGCAACATACAAGAATCAACCAATGAAAGCATAAATAAATGGAACAACAAATCGATGTTTCTCTATCCCTCTCTAAAGTCAATAAAATTTTTTAAACGAATAACTAAAAAGTAACGTGGTTCATGTCATACCCACCTGCATCCAGTCATTCCATGGACACAGCAGCCTTAAAATGAAGTTCAGACCTTAGCAGGTATATGAGGCTCTTAGTGACCTGGCTCCCTCTAGGCTCTCCAGTCCTGCGCGATTATCTGCACTTCTCTGATGCTGATGCTCAAAACTCCTCTCAGCCATACCCTGCAGACCCTGCAGCTTCCTTGTAGAGAATCATTTCCCAGATCCAAGCTCCAACCCCACTGGACGTGGCTACTTCTCTTTCAAGATGCAATTCACAGACTTGCTAAGCTCGCCCAGCGTGTTTACAGTCTGGTTGAGGTGCCCGTTCTCTCTGCCTTCACATCACAACACTCCACATTGTGCACTGTTATTATCTACTTACTTAGCATTTTCACTCATTGACTGTAAGATTGTTGAGGCAAAGGCCATGTATTCTCTGAGCCAAGACAATGCCTAGGGCATTTAAAACTTTTCAAATACATGTGTTCATATACCAAATTTTAAAAACAAAATTGATATAGTCCACAAAGAAAAATGTTTATATTAATTTTATAAGACATCTCACAAAAACAGGATAATTAAATTACATTTAATTATATACCATACTGAAAATAATAAAATACTTTTAAGGATGTCTGGAATATGTAAATAACATAGCTATACTCTAACAAATTATATTATTGCAATTACTTCTACCATATGCCTAACTCTCTCATTCAGAAATGAAATACAACCCACTAAATTCAATGAATATTTTTTAGCCTTAAAATTTTTATTCCTTTTACTGTTACTTCTACTTTTTGATTCTACGGTTTTGCTCTGCTCTTATTTATTTATTAAGTGCTTTCACCCAAAATGTGTAATTTTGCTTAGCATAGTCAGTGAGACCTTGGCCCAAGGCTAGGGGTCACTTTAATTCAACATCCCGGAAAAATAGCACAAGGAGAGTCAGTATTAAAAAGCCTAGATAGACAGGTAACCAACACTCTAGGTCCTGGTAAAATTCTACCAGCATAAATCGAGGAATAAGGGCATCCTTTATACACCAAAGTATTGCGTATTTAAGTGGGCGTTTACACTGAACAAAGCAAGTTCAAGTCCAAGAAAGGTGAAGCAAATAGGACTGTAGTTAACTGAAAAATGCGGTGGGCTAGAAGTCAGAATTCTAGTGTTTAAAACTTCCATACGGCCTGGCCAGCATGGCTCAGTGGTTGAGCATTGACCTATGAACCAGGAGGTGATGGTTGGATTCCAGATTAGGGCACGTCCAGGTTGTGGGCTCGATCCCCAGGAGGGGAAGTGCAGGAGGCAGCCAATCAATGATTCTCTCTCATCACTGATGTTTCTATCTCTCTATTCCTCTCCCTTTCTCTGAAATCAATAAAAACATATTAATAGTAATAAACTTCCAGATTGCTTTCGTTAACCTTGCCCAATCACTTCACTATGGTTTTACATTGACTCTGTAATGTGTTATGTTTACTTGCTCATTGTATTTATATAACACCCTACTATTAGATAGAAACTAACCTCTTACAACACAAAATAGAAATAAGAGCAATGATTTTTAATCACCAAAAAGATGATGGAAAGGAATAAAAACTGAGCAGGTCGTCTCTTGAAGTTACCATGCAACACATTTTTTTTAGTGGATACAGTCTGCTCCATAGACTGAAGAAAAAGGAAAAAAAAGACACACTTCTTTCTCTGTGCTTCCCTCTCAGATATTTTGCTCATATTCTCAGGGAGGAGACAAGCCCGACATTGAGAAGTCAAATTCTTGGAACCCACTGTCCTAATCCAATTTCTTTTCTCCTGGGGGTGTTGTGGGCTGTGGGGGGAAGACTATCTGGAACTGTCTACACATAGGCTGTGTACTCATTCATTCCACAAACATTTGTTGAGCATCTTTTATATGCCCACATTCTCACCAGGGAATGCAAAGATGAATAAGTCACCATTCCTGCCATCAAGGGGCTCACAGTCTAACAGAAAAATGAAAGTTTATAAAACTACTATTTTGGGTGTTTTTTTTTTAATTAACGAGGATAATATTCTTTTGAGTAGAGTACTACTCTGGGAACTCTCAGGACAGAGAGGCAAATCTACTAGAACTAGGGGAATAAGAATGAATAATACACACACACACACACACACACACACACACACCACTCCTGAGCCTACATTCAGTATAAAGTAAACTCAGGAAACAGGAAACACACAATCATGAAACTTCTTATTCCAGACATCTGAATAGCTTAGATCTATTGTGTAAAATATGCCACTTATGGAAAGTAAAATATACAAGTATAATGAAATAGTGATGAATATACTTCTCTTTCTGATAAATTTTGAAAATGTGTTAGGAAATTTTGGGATGAGGGCTTTGGAATAATTTTGAAAACAAACTAGATCACTGAAATGCCTCAAGAATTGAACCGAAGACTACTTCCCTTAACGCCCTGTTGCTGGTTAAGACCTTAGACTTCTGGTAATTTTTACATCAGTAAATTATCCGCATGTTTACTCTTTATTCATACAAATAAGACTCCAGCCAACAGACAGCTCGAGTTGGTCTTGGCTGGAGAATGTAGAAAGGTTTTTGTCTGTGTTTTGCTTTGGGGAGAGGAGGTTGAACCCTTCTCAGAGAATCAACAGATCAGCTGCCTGGTCGCGCTCATCCTGAGCTTTTGGAAAGCATCATCACTTTCTTCTAATGGTTTCAGTAACGATTTCGTCCTAAGAATCTGGCCAACAATACTCTCCAGTCAGGTACGCTGGACATGGCTGTGAATACTGGGACGGAGACCAAGGAGAATAAATTATAACCTCACATTGTAAGCCAAAGTACACACCAGTGTAAAATACTGCTCTGTGATGTTTGGCTCGAGTGAGGAAGGTGCACTCTTTAATTCACTGGAAATGTAGCTGTACCACATTTTAGGTCGTTTTCTGATTAATTCTCATTTCCAGGTAAGGAATAACACAACCACAGAGGTTTATCTTAGTGCCTGCATTCTCTTCCACCTACTTTAGATTTCTCACACCTAGATTCTTAACCTGGGGCCTCTCATTCTTAATCCTTGAGCTTCTGTGTTGCCCTCTTAGCTTAGAATAAGGTAGTTAGTCCTTGGGTGTATGTTGGGTTCCCTAGAATCACACCCCGAGAGGATTCCACGTGGGGTGGAAACCTGCTAGGAGAATGAGAAGGGAGGGAGGGCATGGAAAGGTGTGATATCATCCAAGTCCTGTGAAAGGTATCTTTGACCCAGTATTTCAAGGAAACTCTCGAAACAGCTCAGATCCATCACACGTCAGAGCTATTCTTACCAGAGATGGAGAATTGTGACCTACTTCCCACCTGCCAATCTTCTTAAAGGGTCAGTAATTCCCAGGCATCATAAGCTGAACTGGTTCTAACCGTCTCAGGACAGCCCACACACACACACACAAAAACCAGACCATCAGCCCACTGAGAGCCCATACGCAAGAAAGTAGCAAAGGGGACATGGTAGAGTGTTCATCAGCATTCATAGTCTTCCTGAAGATTTGCTATGACCTGCCTACTGTTGTTATTCAAGCAGAGAGAGAGAAAGATGGGCCTCCCTCATGATGAAACTGAGAGGTATAAGTTTCCTCTTCCAATCTGCCTTCCTTTTTTCAAAATATGTTTTTATTGATCTTTAGAGAGAGATGTAGGAATAGAAACATCATTGATCAGAGAGAATCATTGATTAGCTGCCTCCTGCATGCCCACTACTGGGGATCCAGTCTGCAACCTGAGTATATGTCCTGACCAGGACTCAAACCAGGTGACCTGGTTCATGGGTAGAAGTTCAACCACTGAGCCCCACCAGCTGGGCATCAATCTGCCTTCCTTTGTATTCCCAGTCCCCACCCCCTTTCTGTTTATACCTTATCACATCACGCTTGTATTATGCTAGTGGCCTTCCAGCTGGTCCTTCTGCCTCCAGTATTTCCTTCAACTAACACCCAGCCAGATTGTTTTTCTTAAGCAAAAATACCTACCTACCTACCTACATACATACATACTATGTGGCTCTAACATTTTAATCAGGTAACATTTATTTACTGATGGAATTTTAAAGCTGTGAGGAAGTTCAGAGCATTTCCACTGAATTCAACTCAATTTTAGATGACTTTTACTCACAATTCTTTGCAAAACTAGGCCAACAATTCATAAGCAAAAATAGTTAAAAAATAAAATTCCTGGACACCAGGTAGAAATTGCAGGGGGGTCTATGGTCTTTCTGGGATAGCACTGAGAAACAAAATAAAATGTTAGAGAAATAATAGAAAGACGAGTAAGAAACAAAATGAAATACAATTTGGTATAAATAAGTAAAAACTTGTGAAACTGAAGGCTGGAAGATCAATTAGGAGGAAAAAGCAACCGTCTGGGCAAGAATTAATGATCGTCCAAATCTGAATGGTGGCAGTGAGAATGGAAAGAAAAGTGCAGATGCAAAAGACATCCTGAAAGATAAATCCACAGAACTCGAGCACTGGGCCAAGGGAGGAGGAGATGTGAAAACTATTTTGAGGTTTGGGCTCTGGGAGAGCAGTGATACATACTACAACCAGAATAAGAAAACCAAGAGGAGGAGTCAATTGGTTGAAGTTTCTTGAGGAGGAATTATGTGATCCATTTTCAATTCATTAACTGTTTCTGAGCTAGGCATCTGTGGTTCTGACACCATTCACCCTGTACCTGGTGACAATATATACACTTTTCTCCTTCATCCTCCTCCACTGACTCCTCCGCCAGCTTCAGGATGGGCCACCGGTCTTGCAGTGAAAGCATTGCATGTCCCTGGACCCAGTGATTCATTCGAGGGGCACACCTGACTCCACTGGAGACAATATATTACAAGATGAGGTTTTTGCTCTAACAGTTGGGAGAGAGCAAGCATTCTCCCCCCTCCCCCCTCCAGGCTTCCCAGCAGGTAGCCTGGTGTGGCTGGTGAGAATGCGGGCAAGCCAGCCAAGGCCAAGGCCTGGTCGGATGACATCCTTCCAACCCTTAATTCAAGTCCCCCACGTTTTCAGTACATGACACAACAGATCCCCTTTGGCTTTAAACAAGTTGTGTAGAGACCCTTGTCTGACCATCGGAAATGCCACAACATATGCTCTATACAAACAATAGGCCAAAATGGAGCTACTTACCTTAACAACAAATTAGAAAGAAGAGAGAGGGAAAGGAGAGGAAGACAGAGAATGAGCTTCCTGGAAATCCTAAATTATATCTTTTGTGGGAAGTAAGACTACATGCTTGCCCCCATTTTAAGGTGAACACCAGAGATTTTTTCAATCCTTTCTCATGTTACTAAGTCTATGTCATCGTTCTGAATCCATAAGCAAGCTCTTCTTTGACATGTGTGCTTTCATAAACCCACTAATTGCTACTGGAAGGGTAATAGTATATTCCCTCTTTGGAGTTTGGCATTTCCAAAGAATGCCCTGTCTTCATGTGAGCCCAGCCTTTTTCCATTAGAATTCCAGGGAATGAAACCCCAGAATCAAGAGCAGGAAGACGAATGCTTGAGTAACCGGCACCATCAGCACATATGGGGATGATTCATCTGATACTTTCTTTAAAAAGTAAAACCAAAGTCTACATTTTTTTCTAAAATAACTGGTTCTTGTCCTTCCTAGGGGTTGATGTGTTCTTTTATAAACTGAAGTACTAGTATTTTTTTAATTAATTAATGTATTTTTCTTGCTTAAGTAAAGCTTTCGCTCCCAATCATGTGACCTCTAAGCAAATTCAGCAAGATCACCTCCTTGATAGGTGAGACACTCAGAATTTGAACTCATGTTCCTCGAGGCCAGTGGGAGATCTTTAACACCCTGTTACGCTGCCTTTACTGAGTGCCTTTGGGCAAGTCATTTACACTGTGAGCCTCTTGTCTCTCAACATTAAAATCCTCCCACACGTTATTATGGTCAGAAGCAGAGCCAATCGTTGTATTGTTTGCCTGAAAAATAATTGGAACATTGCAAACACTTGTAATATTTTCCTGGAAAATAACAGGCAGCCATTAAATGACAATAATCTTAAGTCCTTCCCACATGACATTAAAGTAAGAGACATCTCAAGCTCAATTCTTATAGGGTGCGTTGCAGCCCTTAAGTAAGCCAGCCAGAGGAAGACAGGCATCCCACGATCTCACTCATATGTGGAATCTAAAGAGCAAAACAAACTGACAAAATAGATGCAGACAGAGCATGGGCGCAGGAACAGAGAGGATTCTCTGAGGGAAGGGTTGGGGGACAGGAAGAGGTAACCAGAGAACTTGTATGCACACGTGCAAAACCCATGGACACAGGCAATAGTGTGGTGAAGGCCTGGGCGGGGAGGGGGCCAGTGGGGAAAAGTGGGACATCTGTAATACTTCCAACAATAAAGATACAGGTTTTTAAAAAAAGAGAGGTGGGGATGAAGTTTAAGATTCAGTGTGAAAGACCAAGTAACTTGCTTATCCAACTCAAATTGAGAACTTAGACCAGAAAGTCAAAACTGTTTCTCCAAGAGCTGAACTGAGCTCTAGCAGATGATAAATGGTCCATTTTCCAGAGTGCGTGTTATGGCTAGTTCCTTCGCCAGGCAGCCGGGTCACGGGGACCCGGGGACAGGTTCAGTGATTTAGAGATCTGGAAATGGAGAGCTCTGAGTGATTTAAGCAGCTCTGAACTCTGCCTCGCGATGGAGAGCCAGAGGCCTAGTCTCGGTCCCCAGGAGCACGTGGCCCCTCTGTGCAGCACGGACCAGACGCGAGCCGCATGGAGCCAGTGCTCCGCGAGTGCTGACTCTGAGCCAGACCTGGACTATCAGCTCCTTCCACCCCCCAAACAGCTTCCCCGGCAGGAAAAGAGACATCCCTGGCGGGTGTGTGTGTGTGTGGGGGGTGGGGGGAGTGGAAAGAATGACTAGGAGGAGCTGATCTCAGGACAGAACATTTCGGGAAGCAGAGAGGCGAGAGGAAAGCACCCCCAAGGGAACGAGCGCCTGGGCTCTGCAAGTTCATAGACACCTGCGTCCCTTCAGGGTGGCGGGACCTGCTAGGCTGCGTCTATCAAGTGCAGGAGGAAGGCGAGGGGCTTCGTGGAAAGGCGTCCTGGGAAGACAGACAAGGAGGCATGAGGTCCCCTCACAGGGCTAATTGGGACAACTATCGCCAACGGAGCTCAGCGCAAGGCTGGAGAGCAAAGGAGAGATTCCTTTCTCCCTGGAGCAGGAGTGAACCCTGTACAAAGCGGATGTGATGGGAATGGGAGACCACGGGATTCAGATGGATAGGGACGCGTGTCAGGGCCCTCCAAGCGCAGAACCGGTCCACGTGTGCGAACGGTTCTGTGAAGCAGCAAAGGGCTCGGCAGCAGAAAGCCTTGCCGAATACGGGGGCAGAGAGGAGGAGTGTGTACAGAACACAGGGCCTCACAGCCTTTTTGTAAGTCCAGTTATTCTACTGAGGAATCTCAGTTTAATGTGGAAAATTAATGATGGGGCGGGGGAGGAGGGTGTCCTCCTAGCAATAGTTCAGGTAATTTTGAATCCTACTTTACAAAAGGGGTGTGTGTGTGTGTGCGTGTGTGTGTGTGCGTGTGTGTGTGTGTATGAGAGAGAGAGAGAGAGAGAGAGAGAGAGAGAGACACCCAGGAGTCCTGGTACACATGGCAGCATCCCTCAGGGAACCCAAGAGCTTGCTACCATCCTCTCTCTCTAAACTGCCACATCATAAGCACTTCATTTTCCAAGGAAACACAGCGAGACTCATTGATCCCACAGTCAAGCTAGTTTCTTCTTAAAGGACCAAAGTAAAGACCAGGCTTTAATCAGCTCAAAGAAGACACCCCCCTCACTCCTCCCCTGCATCATGCATTCGAGGCAGGGCAAAGTCTAGGTCTGAGCAGATAGGTTTCAGTGGAAGTAATGACAAGCTGCAACATAATTTCCTTCGAACGACACCCATACTAGACAAATACTTATTTGTGGTTAGAGAGTGGGTAAGGTTACCATAAAAATAGTAGCGCACCTTGTAATAGTGCCGAATGCCATAATTTACCTTTGCTATATCTGAAGTGTCATGCCTTGTTCCAGACTTAATATTTAGTAACTAACAATTTAATGTACAAATCTCCAGCGAAGAAGCAGAATAATTAGGAGAGGCAAGCCCCCTTTTTACAGGAAGAAATTATAGTGGACCGGTCAAAAAGCCTAAGAATTATACAGAACGGAGAAGTGATTTTTAGTTATGAAAAACACAAGGCAATTTTCAAATCAGTCTTATAAACCAAGCAGTGAGCTCAGGGCAGATACGCAGAAGGGACATAAGGGATCATCAATGAGAACGCGCTTCTCTAACGAAAGTGAGTGCCCTGAGCACATCCCTAAGCTGACGTCTGCATGTCCTCCGGAAATAGAATGAAAACGCAATGTATTGTAGAAGATGCAGTCACATCCATCACATGCTTTCCTGCACCACAAGGGAATGCAGATGGCAGAGTATTGTCCTTCATGACGTATGTATTAGAGAGAAATGAGCATGGGCAATGGCCCTTCCATTTTTTCACCATCCAAAGTAAGTCTCTCTTTAAACAACAATAACAAACATGTCAGCAACAACCAAAGCCTTTCCTAGGCTGTAGGAACTGTGGGGCTCTTGGGGTTGATTAAATGATGGGAATGGAGCCAGAGTCCCCCAAGAATGCAGCAATTTTTTGTAACTTATTGGAAACATTCCATCTCATTTGAGTAGTTTATTTAAACTCTGATGGCAGCTTACCAGAGTGAAAGGCAACGGTCCAGAATGCACCTCACCTCCAAAGGTCAGAGGTCATCAGACTGTCCCAGGGAAAAAGCTATTTCTGTCCATTTATATGAGATCTATCAGCTAAGTTATCAAAGTGATGTTTTATACACTTTTTCAAGTTATGACATGACCTATGAATGTGTTGGGGACACCCCTACACATATTATCAGACTCATAACCTAAACGATAGAAATCAAGTCCACACACATCTATTCCCAACAGTCCCTATTTTCCAGGGTTTCAGCTTTGATCATTCTGGTCAAAACTTGGAGACAGGAAATGTAGAAACCTCACTCTTTTCACAAGGCCTAGCTGGCTGAATTCAGGAGGAGGGAAAGGAAGAAGGAGTGAGGGGAGGGACAAAAGACAAAATAACATTTTCTACAAGCAGAGAAGGAAGTAGTGGGTTCGAACCTATAGAGATGAATTTGAGACATCCCTCCAGGAATTACAAAATCGGGGACATAAGGTTGCCCTGTGAAAGGTCAATGTTAAATCATACTCTGACCCCTAAGAGCAGAGGTAAGCTAATTGACTTTAAACAGACAGACTGTTCACCCACATAAAGGAAATCTATGAACAGATCTGAAGTTTTGTGAACATATTTGAAGGAAGAACTAATGAGTCAGGAGAGTATTAAAGTCAAAGAATCAATTAAAAAAAGAGAGCCTGGAAAGAAAACTTTCCATGGCTCAAAATCTATCTGCCCCAGCAATGTGGCTCAGTGGTTGAGTATCGACCCAAGATCCACCAGGTCCCCAGTTCAATTATTGGTCAGGGCACATGTCCAGGTTGCGGACTCGATCCCCAGTAGGGGGAGTGCAGGAGGCAGCCAATCAATCATTGATGTTTCCCCCTCCCTCCCTCCCTCTTTCTTCCTCTCTCTGAAATCAGTGGAGATATATTAAAAAAAAATCTATGTCAAAAACATTTTTTTAAAAATGAGGGTTGAAGGAGAATGAGACAAAACAACAAGAGAAATAAAAACAAAACATAAAAAACAACAACAAGTACCTGGAGATTATGGTGCTCAGTGAAATAAGCCGGTCAGAGAAAGACAAATACCACATGATCTCACTTACGGGTGGAATCTAATGAACAAAATAAACTGATGAACAAAATAGAATCAGAGCCATGGACACATGGAACAGACTGACAGCCGTCAGAGGAGGGGAAGGGGGGCCTGGATAAAAGAAGGTGAAGGGATTAGACAACATATATGCATAACCCATTGGCACAGACAATTGTGTGGTGATGGTCAGCGGGAAGGGGGCAGCACTGGGTGGAGGTGGGCAAAGAGGGGGGGATGGGGTATCTGTAATATTAATGTAAAATAAATAAATACCGCCTGGAAGGGATTTTGCCATGGACTCTGAGGGCGCCAGTAACAGGCGCCCTCGTTACTATAATTATTCTCACTGTGTAGATGGGCAACCTGAGACTTAGTGATGGTAGTCGGTGCTGGAACCAGAATTTGAACTCACGCCTGTTCTACTGCCTAAGCTTTATGTCACAGACCTAACGTTAAAGGAAAACATTATTATTTAAGACACTGAATTAGAAAAGTCTGCCAAACATAGGGTCCTGTTCTTTTTCTAAAATCTATGATTACATTTGACAATAATTTGTATGGTCCCCTCCATGTTCACACATTTCTGTATTCATTTCCCAAAAGATTTGAGGACTTAAATCTGTGGAACCTTTTGTAGGTCATTTATGTAAATTAGGGGCACCCTATTCCCAAACACTGGCTTGCTTATTCTTCAACGAATATTTTTGTATTTGGATAAAGTATACTATGATAAAAATACCCACAATTCCCTTTTAAAGTATCCTGTGATTTCTTAACTGAATTTTATTTACTATTCTGCTCTGTGCTACCAGTTTTGCTGCCCAGGCAGGCGGCTTCCATGTGCAACTTCAGTGGATTCTTTCTGATGTCCCAAAATAAATCAAATTATACGGCAAGCAGGGATATCACTGAAGTCTATGTAAATAAAGATATATAAAACATTAAATAGAACCTGTCATTTGCCTGTGACTATTGAAAGTAAAGCCATTCATGTTGCTCCAAATAAAACTCCCGAGCGTCACCGTTTTTCTAGGAGGGTGGCAACCAAGAATGAACACTTTCTAACGGGCAGAGAAAAGGTCCTTTGAAGACCTGCTCAGGCTCAGGCCCCAGGATTCCTCTGGGCTTTACCATGTCCCCGGCTGCTCGCTCGGGACCATCACAGGACGGTCTTTCATGCAGCCCTGCACCACAGAGAGGACTTCAAAGTGGACTGTCACTGTCGTGGCCTCTGTAAATATCTACAGCATCGTATGGAAGCCGCTCAGTGCGGGCTTCACACAGGGTTCAGACGGGGAAGGTCAAAGGCACCGCATCTCAAAGCCCCTTTGTTCTGTATGTTTTACTGATCGTAGCATGATTTCTCAAGGAACCCTTTCTGGAATTTCAGAGTCTTTCTTCTGCAACTTTATGCTCTTCTGCCCAACTTCCCATCAACTACCCTTCCCCTCACCCCGTCCCCAGGCCTGGAAAACTGCTTCTTTCATATTCCTGGCCCAAGGTTTTCCTCTCTTCAGCACAGTCTATGCAACACTAACAAATTAACCCTCTGAAATCTGAAATGTATACAGACAGAGCATTAAACCGATTGTCCCCCAATATCCAGAGAAGAAATCCAGGTTCCGTATCCAGGGAGGAGGAATTTGCCTGCTTACCAAACTGGTCAATATACCCTCTCTCCTCTCCCCTCCAAACCCCACAAACCATATTCACTGATTTAAATCCCATAATCACTTCAAAGGTGGGCTCTTCCTGAAGTTTTTGCATCAATGAGTTCATTTTTTTAAAATTGTTTTTGTGTTTCTCTGTCTGATTTATTTCACTTAACACAATGCCCTCAAGATCCATCCATGTTGTCTCAAATGGCAAGATCTCTTTTCTTTCCCTTTGCTGACTGAATAATATTCCATGTTCTCTATATAATATATAGAGCGTCCCACAATATGAATATACACTTTGAATAATTATAAAGGCAGTGGTTATTAAAATACATTTCATTTTCAAAGTTGAGCTATCAGCTATTAAAGTGTGTACACATTTTTTGGGACACCCTATATATAATGTATGTACATTTTCTTCACTCACTGGTTGCCAGAGGGAGTGGGGGTGTGTAGAATAGGTATAGATGGCCAATTTACAAAGGAAAAGCCGAAATCCAGCCCTAGAAGTGCCTCCCTGAAAACTACCATCTTTATAAATAACTGTTTAGCTAGAGCTTCAGGGATCTGAAGCTCTTTTTTTAAAAAAAAATATTTTTATTGATTTCAGAAAGGAAGGGAGAGGGAAAGAGAGAGAAACATCAATGATGAGAGAGAATCATTGATTGGCTGCCTCCTGCATGCCCCCTAGTGGGGATCGAGCCTGCAACCTGGGCATGTACCTTTGACCGGAATCGAACCCAGGACCCTTCAGTCCGTAGGCCGACGCTCTATCCACTGAACCAAAATGGCTAGGGCAGGGACCTGACTCTTAGTTCTCTCCATTTAAGCTTCAACATTCTGAGAGTTAATTTTAAAAATCTTCCTTATAGATTTGAGTTTTTAATATTATTGTCATATCAACCTAATAAAATAACACAATTTTAACTAGCTAAAATATTATTTTACTATACCCCATAAATCATCTAATCCATTTTTTCTGCTCCTCTTCATACAGTTTGCTCTTTTTTATACAACCATAAAATTAAAAAGTAATTACATAGCTTGATACAATAGCTGATACATCATGATGTAAGGAAGACAAACCAGGTGGCTTAAACATGAGCTGCAATCTTAGGACAGAACATCCTACCCTAGAAATATCTGGTTTATTTGCTCACTTCCTGACAGCCCTTGCTTTTCTGAAGTATTCAAATGAGATGCTTTTTATTTTTCAATAAAATAAGAATATAACATTAATCTTAACTGCTCTCTCACTGGCCATTTTATATTATTTTATATTTTACTTTGAATAGAATTCCTATCATGATTGACTTGCTCTTTTTTCCCTCTATTCCTGTTTTCACACATTTGGCTGAATTATTTCATTAGAAAGGTACTGAATGGAATTATACACATTTAGACATCTCCAAACATTTGCTACATGCAGCTGGGCTCAGCTAGGACAACGAGCTTTCCAAAACTCACACACACACACACACACACACACACACACGCACACACACACACACACACACGCACGCACACACGGCCGGCTGAAATGAATGGCCCTATTCACGGGAGTAGAGAGAGGACCTGTGCGGACTCTGAAAGAACTGTTGTTCCCTATATACATATCCGACCACCTTTACCGTCTTTGTTTGTGGAGAGACAGTGTTCCTGTCCGAAGGTGCACTGTGTTTAGACTCTTATTCATTATTCACATCTTCATATTCATTTTTTTCTGGGAAATGATAGTAGTTTGAATATTTAGTTTTCCCTGCATGTGAAAATAAACAGCAGACTCGCAGGCGAGCTAAAAGCAGCCATGGAGGGCGTTGAACTGAAGGTTAAATTCGTAACTCAGTCGCTGGAATACACGGGTTTGAGACTACTAAAACTGGCCAGGTTTTCTTTTTGTGAAAATTCATTTGTTGTCAATATTTTGGAATTTTTGTAGAATGGGGAGAAAGGTCATATGCCATAGCACAGTAATTCCACAACATTCCAAACAATTTTTTTTTCTAAAAGACTGAATAAATTCAGTATGTCTTATCAAGTGATTTAAAGACTTGAAGTAATATTTTTAAAGGGGTTTTTACTTACATATATGTATGTGATTCTTGAGTAGGTTTACATTTTTAAAAAAAGGAAATGAAAGCTTTAGGCTGGAGCATTTTCTCTAAATTTAACTTTGTTGTTTATCATTTGCTGTTTTTCTTTCCACATTCTGACCGAGTGAGTAATGAGCCTTAGTAAAGCAATACTTCAGGTATGATGGATTTAAAATGTAGAGCTCATTACTCCAATGGCCTCATGGCTTTCCTGCCCACTGCAAGTACTTTCTCTTTACTTTCTCAAAGATCCTGTTTTAGTGAGCATTTGTAATCATTTCACCTACAAACATGCCAGTTATTTATCTTTATGGACAATTATGGTTATATTTTTAACAAATTTCATCCCAATGATGCCACTGATCAAAACATGTCGATTTGCCAAAACACATGACCATGGGGTCCACTGATTCTGATACATTGTACCACCAGAGGTGCCAGCGAGTAGTGTTGAATAGCTGTGGGTCAATACACGTGACACCTTGAAGATGGAGTCACTAGCTCAGTCAACCGGATCTCAAAGTGGCCCCTTCAGCATCCACTACAGTCTTTTATTTTTTTTTAGATTCTTTATTGTTTAAAGTATTACATATGTCTCCTTTTTCCTCCATTGACCTCTCCCTGGCCACCCCCAACCCCAGAACATGCCCTCACCCACCTAGTGTCTGTGTCCACTGGTTATGCTTATATGCATGCATACAAGTCCTTTTTCTCCATATAATTTTAGCTCCATTTACCCTCCTTTATAAAGGGGAGCAAATATTGCAATTTTCCCATCCCAAACTCCTCAGTGTCTTTCAAGAGTATGGAAGACAGATAAGTTGTCTCTTTCATTCACAAGTCCTCAGAGTGAGAGAAGCTATGCCAAAGGCCTTTTTTATTCACGTAAGGACCTGTTTTAGATGACGAGACCTTGGACTCCAAGACTGAGTCTGATGCAATAATTGGTTGAGTCTCTGGGCATCCTGGGAGAGTACATTTTGGTTGTGTGTTGACTGTGAATTATTAGGGGCAAGAGGGTGAACTATGGAAGACTATTCCTTTGATTAGCCTCCAAAAAAAAATCATCCCTCCTAGAACTCCTACCCTACCTTCGAATCTGGGCCCTATGACTTTCTATTGCTCTAACCAACAGAATGCAGGGAAAGTGATGCTGTTTCATGTCTAAATATTACACGTTGTAGCTCTTCCTTTGCACTCACCCTGAGTTTCCATGAGAGAAGTTCAGCTCTTCCGGACAAACAACGGGGACTATAGAGGCCTTGAGACTGTATGGAGGTGAACCACGACACCCCGCTGACAGCCAGAACAGAGATCTTGGCCACCTGATCCCGAAGCTACTGCAGCCAGCCCGCGCTCGTCAAGCTCTCCCAGCTGAAGTTCAGACTTGGGACTGGAGAGCCGTCTTGGATCTTCATGTCTACCAGATATCACATGAGGCAGACACATGCTTTCCCTGCCATGCCCTGTCTGGATTCCTGATCCCACCCGGCCCCACCGCCCCAGAACTGCAAGCAAATAAAAGTTATTGGGTTAAGCCATTACATTTTGGGCTAGTTTGTTACACAGCAATGGGTAACCAAAAAGAACTAGGAATTTCCCCCACTTATAATGAGAAGAAGGAAGATAGTACGGTGTATCTCAAGTGCAATATAATTAAACAGCTCAATCTCAAGAGCCAACACTACATTATGATGTCATGATACTATTGCTTTTCACACTGAACTTCAGGTACTGCATTATAACTTCTGTGCGCATATTCTTTTCCTCTCATGTATTTTTAATAGGCAATGTGATCAAATGCATAAAATGTATTTTATTTTTAACAGAATCATCTTAGCTATAGAGAACAGAAAGCTTATTTTTTAGAAATCTGGTTCCACTCAAGGATTCCAACTTTCATTTTGCAAAGCCTTCTGGGAATACTTTTTCCTGGTATGCATTCCAGTAGTCTTTTTATTTCCTGTAGCTGTGTCAAAAGCAGTAACAGCAACACGAAAGAATGGAACAGGTTACCTTATGATATACATACCATATGGTTGCATAGTCTTCTCCCTCCATGGTTTGGAAATTACTGTATGTGGTCAGGGTACAGCGGCCTTCTAATGACTATTCCTTGTGTATGACTATGTATGTTAATGTACAGTAAATAATAAAGATGAGGCCTTTCTTCTCAAGTCTTGTCTTTCAGATGCCTCTGTGTCTATGATATCTTAACTACACTTTTAAAAATCTTCTTTTGTGGCAAGACAGTAGCATTCCATCCACGAGGATCTAAGAAGTAGCCTAAGCCAGGTCAAGCTATGGAGAGAAGGCCAAGGCAGTTCTGGCAGGATGACTAAAGGGAAAAGGAGATTGCGTGTGAGGCACAAGGAAGAATCTGTGACAACTCCCAGATGGTTGGCTTAAGAACCTGCCGTCTACCCAAGTGGAAGGGCTAGGGGAAACGTATTAGTTTCAGGAAATTTATTTTATTGGTGTGGTGTTCTTTATATTGACATTTATATGAAGAACTGATATTTCATCTGAAGCTATAAGGAACTAATTTCACCTTAAGTACTGGTAGAAGCACCACCCAGAAAAATCCATGATAGAAACTAGTCATTGAAAAGAGATATATTCCTGTCAATGGTACTATAGCCACAGTTCTAAAAGAAAAGAAAAAGATTGAAACAAAAGTAAAAATACTTCTAGCACAATACAAATATGCCTATTTTTTGGGCATACCTTAGTCTATAAAAGCCTGAATGAAAAAAAAAGTGACATCTTGAATCTGGAGGGTACTATGCTATGTGAAATAAGCCAGAAAGAGAAATACAAATGCTGTATAGTATCACTTATATGTGGAATCTGAAAAAAAGAGTCAAGTTCATAGAAGCAGAGAGGAGGAGAAAATGGAAACTTGGAGATATTTGTCAAAGTGCACAAACTTTCCGTTAAAAGATGAGCAAGATCTGAGGACCTAACGGACAGCAAGGTGATACAGTGAATAATTCTGTATTAACTTGGATTCTGGTAAGAGTAGATCTTAAGAGGTCTCCAAAAAAAAAAAAAGTAAATAAAGAACCCTTTTCTGAGCTGAAATATTATTTAAGTCTAAATCAAAAGGACTAGCTTCATGAACCCAAGAAAAGCAGTGAAAAAAAAGTGATTCAAAATGAAGCATTAGCACTCGGGCAGGCAGGGAAAAAGTTACCTATGAAAGAACAAAAGTTGGGCTGTCCTCAGATTTCTCTTCTACATAAGGGAATGCCAGAGCACAACACAGAATTTTAATAAGAAAAGTGTGTGAACTGAAAATTCCACATCAATCAATGTATTGTTCTAGCATGAAAGCAACGAAAGACACTCCCAGGTTATAAGGACTAGGAAAATTTTGCAGCCAAGCACTCCTCTTGGAAAGGAAAGAGAATCAATGATACAATTCAAGTGATAAAAACATCCATCAAAATATAAAGACTAGTGGTGAGTCCTGAGACTACTTAAAGACATTGGATTAACACAACTCAATGCAGACCCAAATAATCTCAATAAAGATAGACTGAGGACCTACTATGTTGGGAACCCTTCTAAGTAGAGGGAGCTAGGAGACATGGCTGCAGTGTTAGGCAGGTGGGCTCAGGAAAGCATCCCTAAGGAGCAGGTCCTGACCAAGTGAGAGAATGAGGCTATGAAGTCTCAGAGAAGAGTTTTTGGAAAGTTCCATGGGCCAGACCTGGGAGAGAGCTCACCCTGTTCCAGAAGGAGTGGGAGGAAGTGAAGTGGGAGGGAGAGTGACAGAAGTCTGCGATGGAGAAATAACACTCGGGGCCGCACAGCATCGGCCAATTTAATATCGTAAGGACTTTGGATCTATCTGATGGCAACTGAAACACCAATGCAGAGATTTAGGCAGGGGAGGGATATGGTCTAATTTAGCGTTGAAAAGAATAGAGAGAAATCAGAAGAGATTGGGCGTGTTCAGGTGGTATGGCCATAAATTGGAGAGAAATCATATGGTTCTTAACTTTTTTTTGTCTGACTTATTTCATTTAGCATGATAGTCTCAAGATCCATCCATGTTGGTGCAAATAGCAGTATTTCATCTTTTCTGAAGGCCGAGTAGTATTTCATTATTTTTACAGGTGTGGCAAAAGTAGATTTACAGTTGTTTGTGTGGAAAATGCAACGATTAATAAATAATAATACAAGAATAAACTCACATTCTCACAACTGTAAACCTACTTTTGCCTCACCCTATATGTACGTCTTCTTCATCCAATCATCTATCTGATTTCACTCATATATGGGATACAGACTGAAAGCAACAAATGCACAAACAAACAAAAACTCATAGACACAGACAACAGTATGGTGGTTACCAGGGGGAGGGTTAGTAAAGGGTCATGGGGGTCAAATATATGGTGACGGAAGATTTGACCTTGGGTGGTGGGCCACACTGCAATACACATATAATGTATCATAGAGTTACACACTTGAAACCTGTATAATTTTATTAACCAATGTCACCCCAATAAATGTAATTTAGAGAAAAAGGAGAGATTGGACAGTAGAGTGGTGTTTGCCAGGCACTGTGGGTGGGGAAATGAGGAGATGTTGGTCAAAGGGTACAAAGTGCCCATTATAAGATGAGTAAGTCTGGGATGTAATGGACAGCATGGTGGCTGTAGTTACCGATACTGTGCTATACACAGGAAAGTTGCTAAGAGAGTACATATTAAATGTTCTCATCACAAAAAATAAATGGTAATTATAGGAGATGAGGTGTTCACTAACCAGCTATGGCAATTATTCCACAATGTATGAGCACTATATAATACATACGACTTACCCACTGCCTTCCTGTTACCCCTAGTCTGACTGAGGTGCACTTGCAAGCAGTTTCCTCAATAAGAACTTTTGGGACCAATAATCCCTGAACGCTTTGTGTTCAAAACAATCTGTTTGTTGAATTTGTACTGGAAGCACAAGTTGGCTGGATATAGAATCCTTGCTTGTACATTTTCCCTTGCCTGTCATATGAATACTAGAGGCCCAGTGCATGCAATTCATGCACAGGTAGGGTCCCTAGCGGCTGCCAGCTGCCGGCCAGGGCCTCCCTTCCCCTGGCTGCCTGCTGCCTACCACTGCCGCCAGCTGGGGCCTCACTTGGCACCTGCCTTAGCCTGGTGCCACCCGCTCACCTGCTCCACCATCCCACTGCGGTCCCGCTCTCATCAGGGCCCAATTGGGGTCAGCAGCGCCTCCACTGCCACCTGGTTGCCAGCGCCATGTTGCTGACACCCGCTATGTTCCGCTCCGCCCCCTGGTGGTCAGTGCACGTCAAACTCCCATTCGGTCGAACTCTCAACAGCAGGGACAATTTGCATATTAGCATTTTATTATACAGGCTTGCTGTCTTGTCTTCTGATGCTGAAAAACTGCTGAGGAAAACTTGAATCTGATTAATTTGCTTTTATTATTATTATTATTATTCTAAGTGACTTGATAATTTAGCTTAACTTTGAAAAGGATTCTTAACTTTAAGGACCAATACTTTATCAAAATGTATCTCATTATTGATCCTTCTGGTTCAAGTTGCCCTGGCATATGACACGTCTTTTAAAAAATGTAGACCCAAGCCTCCTTTCATTTCAGGGATGTTTTCTTGAATTACATGTTTCTATATTCTGTTCCATTATTTTGGCTTTCTTCTTAGGGAACTCCAATTATGTGCATTTGATCTCTTTTGCCTTTCTTGTGTATCTAACTATTCCCTTTAATCTTTTGTAACTCCTCTGTATTTCTATTTTATTTTGATCACTTTTGTCATTCTATAATCTAGATCCCTTTCTGTATTATCTTTCATGCTTATGGTGCCCTGTGCTCCTTCCAATTTCGTCTTTGTTTCTGTGCTTTTTTGTTCTTTCTACTATTTTTCCCTTAGTTTGTCAATGCACATTTCATTGTCTCCTGTTTTCTCACCATATTTTCCCTAAAATCTTGTGTTTTCCCCTTTGGGGTCTTCCTTCATAAAAGTGATTACTTCATTTCTCTTTCTCTACTTTTAGTTCATGATCAAGTATTTGGTCAGAACTTTTGTCTGTTCTTTCTCATTTTGTGAGGTGTCCTTTGGGAAAATCTTTCCCACTTTATTTCTTCTAGCAGTTTTGTGTCCATTCTGGCCCAGCCCCAACTGTACTTCTTACTAGGGAAGGAACTAGCCTTTTCCTGTCCAGCTATCACAGACATTTCCTTTAGAGAGTGGAGTTTTACTGGATTTTCTAAGACATATGGCCACTTCTCCATTTTCCTATTCCATTCATGTCTTTCACGCACTTTGAGCTCTTTGGTTTTTTCACTTTCTGCTCCATCCCTCCCCGACCCCACAGCCCCTGTTTCATGCTGGTCTTTGCTGAGACCTGTTGTTCCTGGGCCACTTGTTATTTCCTTTCTCCTGGGTGTTTCATGCTGCCCTACAATCCTTTCCATTTCAGGCCAATCTTAATTGCTTTAATCTGCCTTTACACTTAACCCCCGCCCCCCCCCCCAACACACACAAAACTATGGCCCAGCTGGTGTTGCTCAGTGGTTGAGCATCAATCTATGAACCAGGAGGTCAGGGTTCGGTTCCTGGTCAGGGCACATGCCCCATATGATTGTGAGATACAACAAAATGGTTATGTTTTCTGAAGTCACTAAGTCTTTTTTTGTTATGTGGCAACAGATAACTCAAACCACACTCCACAACAGATATCTCATACTCAATCTCCATTTCAGAGCATGTACCCTGAGAAAATGTAAGACAATGGATATGAGGAGTGATCTTAAGAAGCAGACCCTAATATGGGTGTGTTGGCAATGAGGACACCATTACTGGCGGCGAGTGGACAACCAGTGGCTCCTGGGATGGCATATTGGTGTCATTGTTAACATTTGGACAGTGATGAACGGGGATGGGATGCAGATGAAGGGGAGGCACCAGCAGTTCCTGTCACAGAGCCTGGGAGGTGCAGTGGGAGTAGTAAGTACAAGGACTGAAGATCAGATGAATATTGCTGGGCGGTACTGATCACTAGTGAAAGGCAATAAAAAGCTCAGGGTTACGAATCTCCTGTTGAAGACAAAGTGTGAATTTAGAGCCTTGTTGGCATCATATGAAGAGTCTCTTAGTTACTGTCATGAAATGCAAAACAAAAGCCATGGAGGAGGCCGAGACGTTAATTATAAGGGTAGCAGAGTTCAAGGGAAGTTTGCATCGTCAAATCCGGCTAGTATGCTATGCCAAGGCCAGGTCCATAATTAGAGGGACACAGGACACTGAGATGTGGGCTGAACTCTGGGTTGATGTAGTTTAACACACCGAGTCTCCAGATTCCCCTGACATATCCCCCAGAGTGGCCCACTCCTTCCAGTTGAAGGCTAGCATCTTCCACGTTAAAGATGATACAGAAACCTTAGTTTTGCAAAATGACATGTACCTACAGGACAACTGTCTCCACTTCTCCTTTCTCTCCTCAGATCAATCATTTGGGTCAAGCCACCAGCTGTGGAAGTACTCACTAGGCCTGCAAAGGGAGGAAGGAGAACCATGAGCCAATGTGTGTCATGGTTCAAGGACAGAATATAAAGTTGGATAAAGCATAGCTTTTTGAACTTGGAGCAATTTCCTGAGATGCAGGAGAAATCAGCTGGGCAAGAACCATGGGATGCGATGCTAACACACTGCTCAGAGAGCTCTTAGAAGCTTGGGAAAAGGCAGGCCCACACTAAGTGATGTAGAAATGCTAGAACTGCCATAGCAGATGGTAGAAGAAGAGACTAAAAGGCTCAGAGAAGCGGGCGTGCTGGAGGGGGTAAAATGCATGGGCCCAGAAACGCACTAACCATCTGTGCTCCGGGAGAGAGCTCCGTGTATTGTAGTGATAAAAGTAAGGAGGATCAGCATTAGCGAGAAGCACGGAGGTAGCTGCCATCGATGGCCAGGTGTGCTGTAGATTTGGAATCCTGATATAAACAGAGATGACGGGGTCCTGAAGTAAGAGGAGCAAGATGAGCGTATTCATCATAAATGACAAGGAGGTCTCAGTGGAAACCAGATGTCCCTAGAGATGGGGTAGAGGAGTGGCCAAAATAGGGTACTGCTTAGTTCACACAACAACGACAACAAAATCAAGACAGATGAGCACGAGCCTGTGAAACTTCTCAGGTAAAATGGCCATCCCTTGCCCCATTTCATATATAAATCACGAATCCAATGTCTGTAGTGGAAGGGCCCTTAAATACTGTGCAAGAGTATTCTAATAATCCCCTAGCGCAACCCCAGAGAGAATCTATGCCATTGATTCAAGCAACAAAACAGTGCGAAAGGTAAAGATTAATGCAAAAGAAGCAAGAAAGGAAAGTAAAAGAAACTGGGGAAAAATAAAAAGGACAAAATAAAAGTTTAGAAATAAACTCAAAAGTATGAGTGATCATAGCAAATGAAAAATGGACAAAGTGTTACAATTAAGTCAAAATTTATCACAATGGGTTACAAAACGAAATCCAGATGTGGGCTACTTGTGAAAGCTCCATCTCAAAAGGTCACAGGAGCTTTGAAATGGCAGAGCTGGTGGAAAGGGCCAGGTTCACACTAATACAAGTGAAGCTGGACGGCTGTGTTAGTATCAGAAATGTAAGCTTCAAAGCAGGAAGCACTGCTGTAGGTGGAGAGGGGAACTCCACCAGGACACAAATTCCAATCTCCCCAACTGATGCGAAAACTGCCAACGTGAACACACCGGGTAATAAATCCATACAATATGTGAGGACAAACTAGACAGAAATGGGAGGAGACCTGGTTTAATACAGCGCCATAGTGGGAGATTTTAACATATCTCTTCTCATAACTTCTATATTCAACAGGACAAAAAATAGAAAAAATCACAATAAACAAGTTTGATATAGTGGGAATGTGGTGCACTTTTTCAACACTCAAGAAACAGTTATAAAACTTGACAACAATTTGGAAAGGAAGACAGTTTCAATACATTTTTAAAAATTTAATTTAATTTTTTCCATCACTTTTTATCCCCTCTATGACCTCTTCCACCTCCATATGTAAATAAAGGAGTTGGGCTATTCGTGGATTTTCCACTTTAAAAAAATATTTTTATTGATTTCAGAGAAGAAGGGAGAGAGGGATAGAAACAACAATGAGAGAGAATCATTGATCCGCTGTCTCCTGCACACCCCACACTGGGTATCGAGCCCGCAACCCGGGCCTGTGCCCTGACCAGGAATTGAATTGTGACCTCCTGGTTCATAGATGGACACTCAACCACTGAGCCACGCCACTGGTCCTCCCCTTTATTTGTAAATGCCATAATTCAAGACATAAAAAAAATTGCTACATAGTATTTCCTAGTTTCATGTTCTTCAACCTTAAGTACTTTCCGTATTTGCCCTGCCTCGTTTTACACCTGCCAAAATGAAAATGAAAATGGCATGTCTGTGTGTGAAGAATTAGCTTTCCCCCAAAAGAGGTCTAACCTTTGCCCTCAACTACTGCAAGTTGATCTCTAGCTCCTGGCATGACCTGCTCTTCATTTGCCTGGGAGCGTGGGCCACAGGACACTCTGGTGTGATTTATGACGGGGACTAGGCGCCATGCACTATCAGTCCCAACCTCTGGAAGAAATGGAGACCAAAGATTCTAGCCTGACCTCCTAGAGGTGCTAAGAACTGATGGTCAGCCATGCAGGCATATGCGTTCAAACCCCATAAAGACTCTGGATACCAGAGGCTCAGGTGGACCTTGTCCTGACTTCTGACATTATTCTGTGCATATTTTTGCACGTGGCCAGGAGGAGAGCAAGCCACTGACAACTCCACAGAGAGAGGGCAGCTCCGCGTGTGAAAACCTCCCAAACTCTATCGTGGCATCTCTTCCTCTGGTTGATTGTCTACATCCTTTCTCTGCAATAAATACAACCAGGAGTAAAATAGGGTTCAGTGAGGTCCGTGAGTCTTTTCAGCACAATATCAAGCCTGAGGGTGGTTTTGGAAAACTCCTGAACTTGCAGTTGGTGTCATAAGAGGGGTCCGTCTTGTGTCCCTGTGGGTGGCTAACTCTGGATACTGTGACGACATATCTCTATATATCTGCTATCTCTATTCTTGTCCGATTAACTTATTAATGAATAAAAAGAAGTGAGAGAAAGGTATAGCAGTTTCTTATATCAAGATTAGAAAACAGGTATTTCTAAAGGATTGTGTTTCATGTTATAACAAATTCCTTCCCTATTACGCATTTCTGTAAATGTACAGAGGACACCGATGGAACTTCATGACTGAACAATCAGGCGTTTTCTCTCCCTGTTTATTTTTTGAAATTAATGTATTGGTTAGAAAGCTGCTTTCAGAGAGGAGGTAGAGAAGCATAAAGGGGGGATAAATGGTGATGGGAGGAGACGTGGCGTGGGGTGGTGAACACACAATGCAATATACAGACGATGTGCTGTGGACTCGTGCACCTGAGGCCTGTATCATTTTGTTAACCAGTGTCACCTTAATACAGTCAATAAAAAGGAAAGGAAAGAAAGCTGCTTTCTGTGTGACACAATAACATGTTTTGAAACAGAAGTGAAAACAAGGTGGCATGTTGGGAAATGAATACTGCCACTCACCAACTTCTGTATAACTGTGGCTTTTTAAACTCCGTTTGCTTTCATATAGAAAACCATAAAAAAGTTGTGCTCTGGTGGATAAATCATAATGATTCGACCTCACTAATTGATGTAACAATAAAAGACTCTAATCTATGAATTTAAAAAAATCCTCAGCTACTCCATGTGCCAGGCAAATACTCAGCGCTCCCACGAACAGCGATAAACCTGACAGCGGCCCTTCCCGGGCTGGAGTTCCTAACAGGACATGGAATAAGCGTGTGTTCAGTCCGAACCAACAGGCTGCACTGGAAGCTTTTACGAATAACAACACCTGATGTTCTTCTCACAGAATGGAAAGAAGAATGCGAGTGTTGCCGCTGGCGGCTAACAGCATCTGCTCACCCCCGGGTCCTGCAGAGAGGGGGGCAGTGTCACAGCAGAGCGCTCTGCAGAAGCAAAGCCGCACCGCCCCCCACTCTCTCTAGCTCTTTCCCCTGGGAACAGTTCACCAAGGGGATCACTTCCCACCAACGAACAGTCATCACTGCCCACGTTGCCAGCTGTGCAGTGGCTCTCTTCACTCTATATTTTATTTTAAAAATTTAATGTGGACACGAAGCTACAAGATTCTTTAAAAGCACAATTTTAATGTCTAAAAAGATTAAATGAGAAGGGTGAGCCTTTCAGTAGTACCCAAGGACCGCAGCAGGTGAGAGCGCATCGGGAGGTCTGGCCACTGGGCACTGATGGATGCACAGGACATCACAGGACTGTAGAAACCCTCAGTCACTGTGCCAGAGGCTACGGGCCAGCGAAAGAGCAGTTCTTCTGCAGCTTTTGTTGGTTTGTTTGTGTTTTTATTAATCCTCACCTGAGGATATTTTTTTTGCCATTGATTCTCAGAGAGAGAGTGGAAGGGAGAGGGGAGAGGGAGGGAAGAAGGAAGAGAGAGGGGAGAGAGAAAGACAGGCAGAAAGAGAGAGAGAGAGAAACATCATGAGAAAGACACATTGGTTGCCTCCAGCATGCACCTGGAGCCAGGCAGGGGATCAAACCTGCACCCCAGGTAAGTGCCCTTGACCAGAATTGAACCACTAAGACCCTCAGGTGGAGGTGGGCCGAGACTCTAACCACTCAGCTTCCAGTCAGGGCTCATCTTCAGTTTTCAACAAAATCTATCCTGTGACGATCTAATAAGCAAACAGAAGATGTCCTCAGATGGCTCTGAATGCTAAAAAATGGAAATGACTGAGGATATTACCGTCAACTGGCTGGACAGGCGCCTGAGCTACTGCAAGACCAGGTCAGATAAGGTGAGGTTTCCTTTGAGGAGCGGTGCTACTATGCACCCCACTGCTGTCATTTAAACAGTCTGCAGCCAGTGACGCTCCCTGGAGGACGCTGCTGTGGGTTCAAAAGGGGCTGCAGGCTTCGTGTGGTCCCCTCCCAGAGACCCAGTTGTTTGTGTAAAATAACGGACTTGCCAAAGGCCTCCCTCCCAAAGACTCTGATTTCCATTTATAAACAGCCTCTCCAATTTTTTTCAAGAATAAAATATTCATAATATTAGAAAAAATATTTTTAATCAAAGCAGCAGATAGTTCAAGTAAAAATAAGCACTTAAAATTATACCTACTACTGTGCAATAGAGTCATTTTCTGGCATTAATAGTATGTCTTATCTCACGGCTGTAAAAAATATTCCAAAGGGTAGAAGATTAGGAAATAAAAAAACATTATGGAGGCACAGAAATGTTACACGAAGATATTCATTCAAAACTTAATCTCTGCACGTGTAATTAATTCCTGATTATACCATCAATGGAAGTCTGGCATGACTTGAATACTCATTGACCTGAGGTTAGATGGAAGTTATAAGAGATATAGAGAAAGGAGCACAGGTCTTATAGGCCACAACTCATCATTATCAAAGAACACAGATGCTGATAAAAAGAGTGTGGACACTTGTATCTTTAGATCACATACTGTAGCCATCTAAATAATTTAATCATAAATGAAGTAGAAGTCTTATTTAAGTGTTCTGTAATTTTGGCAACTGCATTTAATTATTCACTCTCACACTGCTAGTTCTTATAGAAGAAATAACTCACAAAGTAAAATAAAGAAACATAATCAAGTAGCTAATTTAACTATCAGAACTAACCATCAGATGCTATAAGAATATAGCTTTACCAAGGCTGTAATTGATTCCACTACATTAACCCTTTATTTGATTAGTAAACTTTCATCTTCATGGTGGTCCTTACTATTCAGATTCAACTAAACCAACATTTACTTGCTATATAGAGACTACAAAAAAAGCAGAAATCTTTAACTTTGTTCTCAAAGAGTTTTTAAAGCAGTTAGGAAAACCCACATATACTGAAGATTATGGGGGTAACTCAACTGATGCTAATTAGAATTATATAAACCAGAGTCATGATATTTAATAATGATTTGGCTTATCATTGACCTCAGGGTAAAGCAAACATCGTATCCCTAGACATTAGCACAGTACTTCACACGTGTAGTAAACTGTTAGGAAACATTATTGCCTATTCATTCATTCATTCACCAATATATTTATTGAACATCTATTTTGAGCCAGGTACTATACCAAGAACTGACTACACAACAGTAAATAAAACTTCACCACATGGAAATTACATTCTAGACTAGATAAAAGTGTTCTCATTTTTTTCATATTTAAGTCTTCATCCTCTTCTCCACCATCTCTCTGCTACATTTGGCCAATAGCCCAGTCTGGGCTCATCACAGTACCACACACTTCTGGCTAAAACACTGGTTCAGCATTACGCATGTGTTCCAAGAAACAATAAGACCCCTGCTCTGGAATTAATATTTCTGCTTAATTTAGTTTAAGTACATGTCAATTCAATTCAATCCTGACTTATAAAGTAAGTATGCCATAAGTTATCATTACATGGATAAATTCATAGTGCTAAGGAAATTTACAATATAGTTGCATGCTGCCTACTGACGCTTGGGCCCATGTCAAACCGCATACCTGATGGTGGCCCTAAGTTTACAAAGGACCTGAAAGATTCCTGTCGCCTGGTGACAGTCAGATTGCAGAGCGTGACTCAGGTGTTGGGGGTGGTGTTGGTGTAAACAAAGCTACTTCACTGCCAGTCGTAAAAAAGTACAGCACCTACAATCATTGTAGAGGAAAGAATACTTGATAGTGATAGTAAACGGCTCTGTGGCTGGCTTGTGTACTTACTATATTATATTTTTTATTTTATTTTATCTTATTTTATAGTGTACTCTTTTTCTCATAAAAAAAAAAAAGGTTTGCTGTAAAACAGTTTGCCATGTTCCACCACCAGCAGCCTCTTAATATCTGTTGACTGCATTTCTTGATTGTACCATTTCCGCTTGTGCTTGATAGACTCTGGGGTTGTTCTGGACAGTAACACGCTGCCCCTGGGAGCAGCAGGCTACACCACGCAGCCCACATGAGCAGCAGGCTGTATCAGCCTAAGTGCACTCGGTGATGTCCACACAATGACGAAATCACCTAATGACACAAATCTTAGAATGTGTCCCTGTGTTCGATGATGCACTACTGTAAAGATAAATCACTGTAGTTTGTATCTCAGGAAAGGGATTAGAAAAAATAAGTTAAAAAACCCCAAAACTTAATAGTATATATAAGATTTAATTTGGTCAATGAGTCCTTTCCTGCAGAGGAAACAACAAAGCTCGATTATTTTTGTTCCTGAGGACTATTCTTCAGGGTAAGTAGGAAGAGAGAGGCTTATGACAATGTTCAGAAAATCTGGATGAGTGAATAGGAGTGACTGTGAAGAACTGTACTTGGCTTCCATGGTCTGTGCTTCACCCTGTAACTCTTGGACCAGTTAAAACACCCTCTGTGTTGTTCCACACACTGTGTTGTTCCATACACTGTGTTGTTCCATACACTGTTCCCTTTTCATTTAATGGACACTGTAAGCTCCATAAGGACATAGACCTCAAAATAACTTTTTCATAGCTTCCATGTAGGTATTAAATGTATACAAATAGTATGTTCTCAGAGATGATCAAATATTTTTTAAAAATACCAAATTCACCAATAGAACTAACTAAGATGTAAACGGTAGACAGACCTCAGTTAATCTGTGCAATAGACTAAATCTTTCACAGTCAAGGTAACTGAAATTCATGCTAAGTTCCTTATATATATTACTAGAGGCCCGGTGCACGAATTCGTGCACAGGTGGGGTCCAGCCGGCCCACCCCTATGGGGGCTGATCAGGGCGAGCCAGTGGGGGGGAAGGGACACAGGAGGTTGGCCAGCTGGTCCCGCCTCCGATTGGGGTGGGTTGGGCTGATTGGGGGCGGGGATGGCCCGGGGGGGAGGGGGAGGCCGGGGGGAGGGGCTGCCGGAGGTTGGCCTGCTGCAGTGGGCATCATAGCAATCGGTCGTTCAGATGGTTCCAGCATTCCAGTTGCTGGCTTTATATATATATATATATATATATATATATATATATATACATATATATATATATTCTACATACTTTAAAAAAAGGTTGATATTTCAAAGGCTTAGGTATTATTATCCCCAGTGAAAATTATTACATATCGTGTATTTTGTGTCTTCATCTGGAGTCAGTGTCAGATGTTCACTGCAGATTCCAAAGGTCTATTGTCAAGCGAACTAAAGTTAGCATCTACCTCAAACATCCTAAATAATCACCAGAACAAATAGCTAATATAAGCTGGGCACTTTTTTTTTTATTTTTTTTTATTGATTTGAGAGACAGAGGAAGGGAGAGAGAAACATCAATTGGCTGCCTCCCACATGCCCCCCACTTGGGATCAAGCCCAATACCTGGACATGTGCCCTGACCAGGAATTGAACCGGCAACCTCTTGGAGCATGAGAAGATGCTCAGCCAACTGAGCCACACCAGCCAGGGCTGGCACACTCTTCCTTTCTCACTAACCCCCTATTGCATATGCCAGAGTTAAGGGTGACATCTCCCAATCAAACATGACTATTTTTCCAGCAGGCATACGAGCTATCACACTCCCTTGCTAGGACCACTGCTTACTGAGTTTTTATATATTAACAGTGGTACACTGGGTTGAATGTTTGAGGATTAAAATAAACACTCAGCCAGAGTCAATGTTTCAAAGGCAAATATTATCATCATAGAACAAATGTACAGACCGTAAGAATGTGAAATTTTATCAAGTAACTGAATTTTTATTAAAAATTTATTATTCAAATATCATAGTCAAATTTGTAAATTCTGACCCCATTGCTCCTGTGGTCACTGCCTTGGACATGTGCCATACTAAACAGAAACTTGTTTCAACTGAATTAGCTAAAAGGCAGGACTTTGCTGGCTGGCTCCACCTAAAGGTATGCATGGACAGGCACGCCTCGCTTTGCTGCGCTTTGCTTTACCATGCTTCAAAGATGTTGCATTTTTTTATAAATTGAAGGCAAGGCCCCCCGCCAGCAAAAAGATGACGACTCATTCTATTGCAGTGATCTGACACCAAACCTACAGTATCTCTCAGGTCTGCCCGTATGGGGTGGTCAAAAGGAGATTTACGTTGTAATACAAACAAATAACACAATCATTAATAAATAATAATACAAGAATGAACTCTTGTGTTTCGAATACTCACACATGTAAACCTCCTTCTGCCCACTCCTGCATGTGCACGAGGTTTGTAAGGTGATGCATTATCGCCACCTCATTTTCTTCCTCTCTAACACAAACAGATGAAAATAATTACAAACTCTTTAATGAGTCTGAATATATTTGAAATGAGAACTAAGTGCCTTAAAAAATAAACTTATATGGCCTGGCCGGGTGTCTCAGTTGTTTGGAGCATCTCCCGGTACAACAAAAGATTGAGGGTTTGATTCCCAGTCAGGGCACATACCTCGGTTGTGGGTTCAATGCTAGGTTAGGAGGCAACAGATTGATGTTTCTCTCTCACTCCCATCCTCTCTCTCTAAAGTCAATAAAAACATATCCTCAGGTGAGGATTCAAATAATAATAAAAAAATAAATAAATGTAGATGTTACTTATATATGTATTTGTCCATGTGTGGCCTCGCACCACAACACTAGGGCTTACAAACTTCCATGTTCTATTAGTGGTTTAAATCCAATTTAATCTGCTCTGTGCCTCTACCCACCTGGCTGGTAAGAAACTCAGTGTCAGTCATTTGGGGGTGTCCTCACCACAACACATCGGATCAAACAGAATTTCTTGGCTTCTGTGGAGACAGAAAACCCGGGAAAGTGCCCCATCCATATGCAGGACTGTCCCCATCGTTGCTAAGGCTCCCTTGGCCACACTGACTTCAGATTGGAATTCTGAAAACTACCATCCAGCTTGTGGGCCCTGAGGCTTCAGAGTTCACGTTGGCTCTTAAACTCCTCTCCACTGGTCTCAGGCTCAGCCCCGGGAGCTCTTCCGACGGCTCTTGAGTTTTGAGCATTCACGACCGCAAAGATCCACCTGCATAACATGCCCAACTGCCCTACCAGCAACGTAAATGCCTTGTGTTCCCTTGAAACCTTGGACCACATCTCTGAAATGTTCCTCTTTCCTGTGGTGGAGCCTTTAAGGTCTTGTCTCAGGTTCAGGATGCTCTTCAGATTGTCCGGGTCTGTACTGAAGCTCATGCCACCCTAAAACGGTCCACAAGGGGGGTGCCTAGATGCCCAAGTATTGGGGTCTAGAAGCATACCCCCACCTGGTTTCATGGAAGACAAAGCCAGTCAATTATTTTTGGTATTATTTTTGTTAATCCTCACCCGAGGATATTTTTTCCATTGAGTTTTTTTTGGGGGGGAGGGGGGGAGGTGGAAGGGAGGGGAAGAGAGAGAGAGAAACATCAATGTGAGAGAGACACGTGATTGGTTGCCTCCTGCGTGCGTCCAGACCAGGGCTGAGGATCAAGCCTGCAACCAAGTTGCAGAATCGAACCCAGGAGCCTTTAGTCCTCGGGCCCATGCTCTATCCACTGAGCCAAACCAGCTAGGGCTCATAGTCAAGTCTTGAGTTGCTGCGTTGAGTTCCCGTCTGTCCTCACTGGTGGAGCATAAAGTTGGGTCACTAAAACCATCTCTCATGCCCAAGTACCTCCCTCCTGGAGCGACCACCACTTCTCCCTCCTTCCTGCTTTAATGAGCTTCTAAAGTTCAAAAGCGGTGGAGGGAGGGTGGAGAATCCACTAGGTGGAGCTCACAGAGGCCTTTACCCAGAGCAGCCCTCCCTGGGCCCCTTCTGCTGGGCCTGAGCCATGCTCTCCGGGGCTGGGCATCCTCTGGCCAAGGACACGTCTCCCAGCCTCTGGCCTTGGAGTTGCTGTAGAAACCTTTTCACCAGCCCTCAGGGTGGTATTTAAAAAGCTGACCTGGTTAGGAGATGGTTCGAAAGGACTCGGACATTCAGCGCAAACTCTGAACACTTCCTTTTTAAATGAACTTTATTGGGGTGACACCGGCTAATAAAAGTGTCTGGGGACCAAGTGTACACTCTGTGATACCGCTCCGTACATGGCGCTGTGTGTTTACACCTCTGAGCCTTGCACAGCCTCAGACTCTGAGACCTTGAACCCGTCTCTCCGGGGCTCGTGTTCCATGACCTC
The DNA here is from genome assembly GCF_028538775.1 of Myotis yumanensis. Taxonomy (NCBI): domain Eukaryota; kingdom Metazoa; phylum Chordata; class Mammalia; order Chiroptera; family Vespertilionidae; genus Myotis; species Myotis yumanensis. The sequence goes on from NW_027223768.1 coordinate 3,460,780, forward strand.
ATGTAATTTCCATTCCTCTCTCAGTGAATTCTTTCTAAAGGTCTTCTCAACCTGCCCAGGAGTTTCAGCCTCTTCGGTAGACCTCAGTGTAGGCGAGTTTACCTTTTTCTTCATTGGAGGAGCAGTCGCCCTTCTAGTCATAACACTGCAGCCCGTGTATAAAAATGACATTCAAGTTTAGAGAATCCAGAAGTTTCCACAGACGATGCCAGAGGTCTCCAACTCATTGGTTTTGAAGTACCGTCAGAAATACAATTTCAGTGTGATTCATTACACAAATATATGTGTTTACAGGTATAGAATACATATAAAACTACAGACTCTTATTATATGTGATATAATCGCATACGCCCACTTCATTCTGTTGTACTTCCCTTGATGTTTTTTAAAAAATGCTGTTGTACTAATTTGAAAGAATATATGCATCCCATGTCCACTGCAGAGAGGGAGAAGCAGAGAGGGAGAGGGGAACGAGGCATGAGGGAAAGGAATCTCATTCGCATTCACTGTGAGCACTCACACCTGTGCTCTCTGGACTACCAGGGAAGCAGAGGGGAAAAGGCGCATAAACTCCTTAAAGGGGCTTTACACTCCCTTTGTCTCACTGGAACAAATACGAGATGAGATTATTACTGATTACCTTAACTTCTAAAATGTTTGCACACCCCACTGAATAAATACAAGATTAAAAATAATAAAACAGACCGCAGACATTAATACCAAGAAAATTATAAAATTATACTATATTATCCAGAAAGAAAAGTCTTTCTATATTTTGAAGAAGTCTGACATTAGCGATTTTATCAACTCTGCATCTGTGAGACCTCAAAAGTGCACCTAGACTAGATTAGAAGCACAACTGGAAACAGAATGGCGATCAGTCCCGCTTTCTCCACATAGCCAGGAAGAGCCCACTTATTCTAGCAACCTAAAGAATTAATAAGGAAATATGGGACTAGATAAGCAAAGGAATAGGACTCCTTCACTATGAAGAAATATATCCGACAACATCAGATATAATGGGGAATATACCACAAAATCAATGTCAGGAATAAGGATTGATTTCCTCCTCATGCATGGCCCAGAAATACAGACTAGTGGTTCTACTTCGGTTAGTTACATTACTACGGTTACTACCATGAGTATAATAGTGATGAGAATGAAAAGTAATGATTACATAAAGTTTTTCTCATTTCACTGACTAGAAGGGAGAGGGAGGAAGAGAGAGAATTTAAAAAACTGAACACTCAGCAAGCTAAGTATATTAAAACTGCTTTTTCTGCTTGCCATTGCAATTCCAGGGATTTAATTGACTCCATTTACATTTTTTCAGTTGGTTTCTTTCATTTCTCGAGGTTAACTTTGTAGTGGTTTTTCCAAGTTTCTGTTTCAGCTTAAGAGTGTTCAGTGTTTTTAAATAATCAGTTCCACAGTGATTAAAAACATATTTCATTTTCCTAAAGATAACCAAATTTTTATGAACGTGAGTAGGTAAAACATACAGCAAGAGGAAAGAAGGGATGAAAGGAAAGGAGGAAAGAAGGAAGGAAAAGGGTTTCCTTGAGTTAGAATGTATGTTGAGAACCCAGTTGCTCCAACTGCTGCCCAACTTCACTTGGGATACAAGCAGAACGTGAGGGAGTGTGCTGCCTGTAGATTCGCGTTGCAAGAATGATTAAATGTGCTTTAGCGAGAAGGACAAGGACAGAGACGAGAAACTCACAGCGCCAGAAAGGAAGAGCACCGAAGAGACAAGTGAAGGGGGAAGACTGTGTCTTATAGTTTTCATTTCTATTCCTTTGAATACTATTGAATGTAAATGTTTATTTCTCCAAATTAATTTAAAAAAAGATAGTCCCTAATAGCTTCTTTCCCCTTTTAAATGTTATAAGCAAATATCATTCTCTTAATTATTAACCAATCAATATTCCAACACTGAAATGGTTATGTTTCAATAAATGATGCTTTGCCATTGAGTCATACTGGCCAAAATAAATAAACAAACAAACAAATAATACACAGATAAACAAACAACCCTCAATATAAAATCTCACAACTTATATAAAAATTAACTCAAAATGGATCACAGACTTAATTGGAAATTGTAAAATTATGAAATTTTAAAAGAAAATGAAGAAAAATATTTGAGAATGCTAAGAGTAGGCCAAGAGTTTTTACACGTGACAGCAAAAATAGAATTGAAAAAGAATGTCATCAGTGCATTGGACTTTGTTAAAATAAAAGTGTTTCCTCTGTAGAAGACTATGAAGTGTCTGAGGCAAGTTACCACCTGGAAGAAAATATCTGCAAACCACATGTAAATATATAAAGTAGCTTTTTAAAAAAGCAGCAAAAAGATGAAAAGGATTCAGTTAGAAAATGGGCTAAAGACATAAACAGAGCTTTCACCAAAGATAATATACAGATGACAAAAAGCACATAAAAAGATGTTCAAATCATGAGCCATTAGGGAAATAAAAATGAAGCCATAGGGGAATATCACTATACACCTTCTAAATAGGTTACAATTTTAAAAAGAGTGAAGATACCAAGTGCTGATAAGGATGCAAGAAACCAGACCTCTAAGTCATTGCTGGTGACGATGTAAAATGCTAGGACAGCCACTCCGGAAAACAGTTTGGTATTTTCTGAGAAAACTATATGCACTTATCATACGACCCAACAATTGACTCCTGTATATTTACCCCAGAGAAATGAAAACTTACTTTCTCATAAAGTCCTATACATAAATCTTCATAGAAGCTTTATGGTTAATAATCAAAAACTGAAGAAAAAAAAATCCCTCAATGGGTGAAGGTTATACAAACTGTGGTACATCTATTCAACAGAATATTATTCAGAAATACAAAGAAACAAACTAGTTATACATGCAACAACTTGAATGAATGTCAAGGGGACTAAAAAAGAAGCTAATATACCAAAAGGTTGCATACTGCATTATCCCATCTATATTACATTCTTGAAATGACAAAATGCAATATATTGAAAATGACAAAATTTTAGCAAAGGAAATAAGCTGGTGTTTGACAGAAGATAATGATGGTGGAGGTGGTTATCTATACAATAACAATTAGCACAAGGTAGTGCCTTTGTAATGATGGAAAATGTCTATGTTGTTGTTAGATGAATCTATACTGAACTAAAATTGCATAGAAGTACACATACACATATGAATATCCTATATAATAAAAGCCTAATATGCTAAGTGCCCGGTCATCATTCAACCAATCAAAGCAAAATATGCTAATGATATGCTAAGGCCGCTCAACTGCTTGCTATGATGTGCACTGACCACCAGGGGGCAGTCAACTGATCGACCAGTCACTATGGCATGCACTGACCACCAGAGGGCAGATGCTCCAACCAGCAGGTTAGCTTGCTGCTGGGGTCCAACTGATCGGGACTGAGCAAGACGGGCTGCATATGCCCTAAAGCCCTCCTGCGGTCCCTCTCTGGCTGGCCAACCTCCCATGTCCCTCCCCAGTCCCGTTCGTGCACCTGTGGGGTCCCTCGACCTGGCCTACGCCCTCTCACTATCCGGGACCCCTTGGGGGATGTCAGAGAGCCAGTTTTGGCCCAACAGCAGAACAAATGATGGCTATGATGTGCACTGACCACCAGGGGGCAGACGCTCAATGCAGGAGCTGCCCCCTGGTGGTCAGAGTGCTCTCACAGGGGGAGCACTGCTCAGCCAGAAGCCAGGCTCGGCCATCAGTCGGACATCCCCCGAGGGCTCTCAGACTGTGAGAGGGTGCAGGCCGGGCTGAGGGACTCCCCCTCCATGAGTGCAAGAATTTTGTGCACCAGGCCTCTAGTATGTAATAACTGGTAAAATCTGAATAATGTCTGTAATCTAGTTAAGAATATTGTATCAAATCCAATTTACTGGTTTTGAGATTATATCACAGTTAGGTGAAATGTAGTCACTGAGGAAGCCAGGAAAGAAGTATATATTGTAAATGCTGCGAAAACCACTACATTTTTGTTGAAAAGATGTAAACAATAAGCCAATAGAAGAGGAAATGCGGGATTGTGTTTTTCACTGAATAAATATGAGTCCTTAAATTTTCAAAAGTTGTAGCCTTATAGGCTTATAGTAGAAACAAGAATAGGTCTTCAAATTAATGATTCAAGCTTCCAAATTAAGAATCTAGAAAACGTAAATCAACGTAAATACGAAGTAGGCAAAAGAGATGAAAAGAATTAAGGTGAAATTGAAAACAGTGAAACAATAAAGTCAATGAAATCAAATGGTACTTTTTTACAAAGAGCAATAAAACTGGTAAACTAGCCAGATTGACCAAGAAAAAAGAAAGAAGACACAAACAGTGGCTATGCCCAGACTTTCAAAACAGTGCCCTAGAGCCAGATGCTGCAGAATGGAGCGTTTGAGGGTTAGCATCATTAACATCTTTGTTCTCTCTCTCTCTCTCTCTCTCTCTCTCTGTCTCTCTCTCTCTCTCTCACACACACACACACACACAATAGGCCCAGATCCCTTTTCTAAGTACCCAGGATAAAGCCAGCTTAATCCAAGGGAAGAGGCTTGTCCATATAGAACATGCTAGTCATGGAATACAAAATCCACCTCAGACGTCAGTCTGTGACGGGTAGGAACACAGGTTTTCATGGGATGCAGTGGAAATGAAAATCAATAGGTAATTAGACCCAATGTCCTAATGGGCAGAGTTTGAATTTGTTGCAGGACCAGGGCTCCCAGCTGTTCTGCTAAGAGTCCGTAAGAGCAGAAAGGAACACAGACCTCTGGGCCTCAGGGTTCTGGAGTAGAGCTGAAAGGACCAGGCGCTCGCTAGAATTATATTGAAGTCTCATTTGTTATCTTTAAAATTAAAGAGAGACCTGTATGCTAATGCTTTATACAAGACATGCTATGGCTCATGAGACGAGGCCATCATCTCTCTCCTCACACGCATGCTGCCGTTGCTGAAGCATGGGCGGGGCCACAGCGGGCTTCTCTACGTTCTTAGAGGCGGAGGTGCACGTTTAGACAGATTTACATGGAAAGCAATGCCTCGGACTTCAGTTCTGGCAAGAAATGCGCACATCTGACCCTCACGGTAACCTATGGCGGTGCGCAGAAAAGGTATATTCATGCCCACGTATACACAGATGAGGAAATTGAGACGTAGGGAATTTGAAGTGCACAATTCCCTAGCAGCAGAGCCAAGAAGAGAACATACTGGGGGCTCTGGAGCCAATGCCAGTTCTATAATTCCTCGTCACCTGAGAGGAGAATGTGCTATAAAACCAATTTATCTTGGATCGCAGTAAAGAGACCTGAGCTGCACCCGCACCAAGAGGCAGAGCTAGCGGCGCAGGTCATCCTAACGTGTGCCCCGAGGACAGCCTCACAGAAGTTTTCTCGTTTTCACATGTCAAGTTGGCCGGGTGACATCGGCTACTGACACAGGTGTGTTTTTTCTTGATGCTGAAATGGGACTGGTTGCACTTGGTTGTACTTCAAAGAATGAAACTGACCTGCCCTGATTTACATGGGGGGGGGGGGGAGCGGGGGGGGGGGGGGGAAGAAGAGAGAAAAAATGCCCCCTTTCCCCAAACCTCTGAAAATAGTTGGTATGTCAGGGAGACATTTTTGTAACCGTCTGGGAGTTCCCACTGCTATTGCCTTACTTTGCAGGACTCGGTGGCCAAGGATTCTGACGATCTCACCAGAAACGGGCAAGGACTCCAGTGCGCTCTCGCCCAGGAAGGCGCTCTGTTTGCAGGATACGAACCTGCTCTGGTTCCACTCGCAGATTTCTATCCTCTGTGCTCCCAACGTCTGGCTCCTTCAGAGGGTCCACCTGCCCAGAGCTACTAAGAAGGTCTTTATTTTTATGATTTTTTAAACACACTCACCCCTTTGACTAGAGCCCAAAGCTTTGAAGTTAGTGGATGATAACAGGTCTGTACCTGATGGGCAACCCGGACTCAGGACTGAACTTTCCACTCGGACCACCTCAAGAGCATTATCGTCCGAGTCTCTGGTTCCAATGTGGACAGACTCCTGGAGTGTCCGGAATTGGATTCTCTTGGCCTATTGGGCACCAAAACCCTGCCAAAGAGGCCCGGATGCCTGGACTCCTGCTGTTCGGAAAGTATAGAGTGGCATGTTTGAATCCGTGACCTGCTTTCACATCCACTGATAGCAGAAGCTGCTTGTTTCCCTCTGATCTTCTTAGCTAAATTTCCTTTGAATAGTCAGAAAAGGAGGAGAGATGATAGTAAGAGAATGAGATAAGTGGCTAACTCTGGAAGCAGCTCCCCAAAGAAATAAACAGGAGTGTTGGCTGAGAAAGGAAAAAGCTTTTTCAGGAATCGCTGTTTTGTTTTGTTTTTGTTTTCAGTTTTTCTCAATAACTCGGTTGAACAACACCGAGAAGCTCAGAATTTAATCATTGGTCTCACAGAGCTTATTAATGCCAATTTATTTTTCATATATTTTTAGTATATGTGATTTTATGGCTAAAAACCTACTAATTACAATTAATGTTATGTTTTTATGTTTAGGGATAATATTTGCCTCTTCTGTGAATACAATTCATGGTAAGAAACCAGTAAGACTATGTGTTAATGGTGCCTTAGAAACACATTTGGAAAAGAAAGAATTGTCAGGCTAAACCAGCCGTGGGCAAACTACGGCCCGCGGGCCGGATCCGGCCCGTTTGAAATGAATAAAACTAAAAAAAAAATGACCATACCCTTTTATGTAATGATGTTTACTTTGAATTTATATTAGTTCACACAAACACTCCATCCATGCTTTTGTTCCGGCCCTCCGGTCCAGTTTAAGAACCCATTGTGGCCCTCGAGTCAAAAAGTTTGCCCACCCCTGGGCTAAACCGTGATTGAAAGAACTAGTAATTTCAGACTCTGCTCAACACTGGAAGCACCTGGGATCTTTAGAAAGTACTCATGCCTGACCCCCACCGTCACATGCTATTCTGATGCATATGAAGTGGGGCCTGAGCGTCAGGGTTAGTTGAGGCTCCCCAGTGAAAACGCTGGTCTAGTGGAATCAAAACTACACGGGAAGTCTGAAGTCCTGAGTTCAAATCGAGTCTCTTTTGTCCATTGACTGTAGAGTTTTGAGCAATTCAGATAACCTCTCTAACCCTTCCTTTTTTTCTTATCTATAAAAACAGAACATTTAGAATGCATTTTCCATCTCTCATAGAAGATTTGTGGAGATTAAATGAGATACTATACAGGAAGTCACTTCATAAATTATCAAGTTAAATATGAAATAATACATAAATATGATTTATATATATTTATATAATCATATGTAATATATAGATATGTTCTGGGTCAAGTCTGTAGGCCACCTGCTCTAGAATCATTTCTTGCTCAAAGGGAGAGCAGTCTACTTGGTCTCCTCAGGCCTTCAACTGATGGAATGAGACCCACCCACAATTTGTAGGGCAATCTGCTTTGCTCAAAGTCCACCAATTTAAATGTCAATCTCATCCGGTAACAGCCTCATAAAAACACCCAGAGCAGCACTGGATCAAATCTCTGTGCCTCCACAGTCCGGCCAAGTTGATACACACAATCAATCATGGCAGTATTATCATTACCATTTTAAACGAGCCACACTGAAAAGGATTATAACCATTGAGTTGTGTCTGTGGGCTTCAACTTTCCCCTAAATACGTTTACATGCACAGATGCTTCTTGACTTAGGGCGGGGTTACATCCTGATAAACCATCGTAACTTGGGATATTCTGCAATTAGAAGGACAAGAATCAGGGACAATTCATCTTAAAAGAGCAGACTTCAATTCTCGGTGACTTTTCCCTCGTTACTCCAGAGTTACACCGAGGAAAGCACAGCTCAGGGAGGGTCAGCGACACACAAGGCAGGCCCTACGAGTAGGTGGGATGATCTGAGAAATACCAAGAGGCCCCACCTGACAAGTATATCTTCCCCTAGGGACATTCCTGGAATTCTCATCCTCAGAGACAAAACTGAAAGACCCTTTTAAAATGCACAAAAGTGTTAGAGTATCATGGATTCATTTATAAGTTGACCAGAACAGGAATAAAATAGCTTTTCAGGAGGAAAAAAGTGATTACGCTCTCATCTTTGCTCTGGCAAAATGGTTTTTCTTCACCAGACAAAACAACCCGTCTGGCTGAATTAGCCCCCACAGCTGGTCCGTGGTGCATCTAGGATTCAAATCCAGGTCTCGTGTGCGTTTTGAACTACTAGTATTCTATCAGACTTCCTCACAGACATCTGGAAAGGGACAGATACACATATGCAAAGGAAAAGAAAGAAACTATCAAAGATGTGTACTTTGGGGATAATTTCTTCTCTGATGAATAAATATGCACAAAATTTTACATGTCATAGAGTAATAGCATCTATCATGCTAATTGTGCCACATTTGAGCATAGGTCTTATGAAGTCCAGTATCCGTTACTTAACCTTTTTCAAAATGAAGGAATAAATTAAGTACGTAGTTCTCCTTTTTTAAGAAACAACTTCTGTTTATCACATTTGAATTGCTTTAATAACTTTATAAGACTTTTCACTGTTTTTGTGTATATTTTGTAGTGTATGCATTAGTGGATAGGAGACATGAAGTATTTCTCTAAAATCTTGTAATTTATTTTTGCGCTTTAAAATAACAGGTATTTTGTAAAAGCACAAGAGAATCATCTGTCAGTATTATTTTGCTGACTTGAATATATAAAGGGCTATTTAGCTTTTAGCTAATATTTGGAATACATATGGCTAGATAGTTAAGGTTCCCCCCCTTCCCTGAACTATATGGAATACAGTGAACCTTGTATTTTACGTTTCCTAAAATTCTGCATTTATTTAAATAAAAATGCTACCAAGCCAAGTAAAACACTAGTTTGGTAATGCTGAGTTCCAGCAAAAGAACACATACAAATGACAGGGGCCAGGGAACTTGAAGCCTTATTTTTCCCTTTACATAACTACTCATTACGAGTGGTGGCTGTAAAGCAAAACCTGAAACTATGAAAAGGAGAAGCTTAATTAAGATTTCCACTCTATCCCTCTCGGGGTAAATATGCTCAAAAAGCCTTATTCGGTTTTTAACAAGGATGACAAGTCTGAGCTCCACACTGATCACACTGACACAGGCCCAGGTTGCGAGCTCAATCCCCAGTAGGGGGCGTGTGGGAGGCAGCTGATCAATGATTCTCTCTCATCATTGATGTTTCTATCTCTTTCTCCCTCTCTTCCTCTCTGAAATCAATTAAAAAAATATAAAAAATAATAAAAATAAAATAAGTCTCCACGTTAGGCCTGATTAAGCACTGGGTGCATCAGGTATCTTCGGGCCAGTTATCAGCATTGTTAAAAGGAATAAAGGAGAAAGGACTCCATCCCTTGCAGAGAGATAAGCCCAATAAGATTTGCCTATCAATGATAAATATCACAATCTGAACTCTCATTAGTCTCCTCAGCCATAGAACTGAATCACTGAGCCCCGGCTGGTGTGGCTCAGTGGATAGAGCGTCAGCCTGTGGACTGAAGGGTCCCAGGTTTGATTCTGGTCAAGGGCACATGCCTGGGTTGCGGGCTTGATCCCCAGTGGGGGACGTGCAGGAGGCAGCTGGTCAATGATTCTCTCTCATCATTGATGTTTCTATCTCTCTTTCCATCTCCCTTCCTCTGTAAAATCAATAAAGATATATTTAAAAAACAAAAACTGAATCACTGAAAGATATGATCCAATAAAAGTTTGCATAAAGTCTATGAAAGGCACCTGATTTTAACTGTGCACGTACATATGTACGGCGAGCATTATGCCCAAAGTCTTTCAAAAGGGTAAGGTTTATACTTGCATGAAAGACTCCTAAAACTATCCGAACATGTAAACATGTTTAGCCTGGCAGGTGTGGCTCAGTGGTTGAGCTTCAACCTATGAACCAGGAAGTCATGGTTCAATTCCCATCAGGCTGTGGGCTCAATCCCCAGCAGGAGGCGTGCAGGAGGCCATGATTCACTCATCATTGCTGTTTCTATCTTTCTCTCCCTCTCCCTTCTTCTTCAAAATCAATAAAAAAATTTTTAAAGGAATTTTTAAATACGTAACTATAACGTAATGAGATCAATTGCCACTTATTTTGGAAAGGATGCGAGGTAAATTATTGCACATAATGGAATTGGATATGTACGCGTTTACCTAGCTATGGGATGTTTTCTTTGCATCTCTTCCAGAATGACACACACACGTCAGCAATGGAATCCTTCATTTTATTCTTTAAAAATAGGTTTTTATTGATTTTATTCCTTTTTTTTTAAAGATTTGGGTTTTTTTTCCTAAATATATTTTTATTTATTTCAGAGAGGAAGAGAGATATAGAAACATCAATGATGAGAGAGAATCATTGATCAGCTGCCTCCTTCACGCCCCGCACTGAGTACCAAGCCCACCACCCGGGCATGTGCCCTTGACCGGAATCCAACCCAGGACCCTTCAGTCTGCAGAGAGGAAGGAGAAGGAGAGAGAGAAACATCAATGATGAGAGAGAATCATTGATCAGCTGCCTCCTGCACACTCCACACTGGGGGTTGAGGCCGCAACCAGGGCATGTGCCCTGACCGGGACTCGAACTGGGACCTCCTGGTTCATAGGTCAATGCTCAACCACTGAACCCCTCCAGCTGGGCTGGAATCTTTCCTTTTATAGATTTTAGTGTCAATTCCTCATTAAAGAGGAACCTGAATGCTGACAAACCATGACACAAAATAAAACATGATGCAAAATACAACCCTGCTGGGAGGCTCTGCAGTCTGCTCGTAGGGAGGCCGAGGGAGAGCTGCAGGTGAGTCAGGGAGGAACACTGACATGGACTCGCATTTCACAGATCTGCGGGCCTAGGGGCTAGATTGCAGCTCCAGCCACGGGCCAGCTCTGCCTGCATTTCCACGATAGGCCCTGTCTTCACTTTTTAAAATACGAACAGGCTTCTCGTGGGTGGGATCAGATGACTGCCCCTCTCCCTTCACCTGTGAAATTTCAGAGCCTATTTGAAAAGGGCCATTGTTTCCCAGGAATGCCAGGCCCAGTCCAGGAAAGAAAGTCTTCGTTTCAACAGGAATTTGGAGCCTGCCTGGGAAGGCCCGCCAGTTACTTGGTGAAAACTGGCAATTCATTCAAGTTCTGAGCAGTTACTCTCCGGGCCTCACTCTCTTTAACTTTCAACTCCTGGGCTTTATGACTAATGTGTTTTTTTCCTCTCGGTCCCCGGGATGTGCCTGCGTGTGTGTCTGTGTGTGCGTCACGGCAGAAGGCAGTGTGTGCGGTGCAGCCGAGGAAGGGAATCTCCTGGAACAGGGGGCTCAGTCCCGAGCGAGCGGGAGACACAGGCCCTCTGCTCCCACGCGGCCCGCGCTGCCGGTGCTTGAGCGCATTCATGAGCACGAGCTCCCGTGTTTAACCAGCATCTGAAAATGGGTTCCCGATAAAATATGTTTGTCCAAGAAGACAAAACAAAGACACAGGACTTGCATTCAAGATCTGGACAGGAGGCCCCTGTCTGCAGCGCATGGAAAATCACTCCTCAAGTAAAATTAGGACTCGAAGCCAAAAGAATACATTGCTCTAAAAAGAAAAAAATAATAATAATAAAACAAAAACTGGACACAGAGGTGTGGGGACAACCTTTCTCCTTAGAGGAGCAGGGACTGGCTGAGTTTCACCACCGACAGTCCCGACGGGCCTACTGTTCGGAGCTCCCAGACATTTCTACAAAATGAGCTGGACATTTTCCAAGACGTGGTCATCCTACGAGTGAGATATTTAAGGACACCGAGTCCTTACTAAGAAAAGCTACCTCTGCCCCGCAAATGTTTCAGAGCATCAGCCAACATCCAAATGAACTAAGATGTAGAAACTAAATAATAGTAGTAATTAACAATAATATCACGTGTTTATTAGCCCATCCATTGGGGAGAGGATGGTGGAAATATTTTTTCAAGGCAAGGCAAGCAATTTTGAATACGAACTGGCATGAATTGCTTTTGTATTCAACATCTAAAGATTTGGGCAATCTTTTTTTATGATTCTTGATACATCACCGATTTAATCCCTCCTTTAACAGGAACGCACCATTAACTTGTGGCGAATTAGCACGTAATAATTTTCCAAAGAGAATCTTCTAAAATGAGCAAATGGTGAGAACAGGCTACTCCAGTCAAAAGATGACATTTGTTTCCTTTCCTCCCCTTTCGTCCAATGTTTCCTGCGATCTTGCTGAAAACCCGAAGTCGTAACATTTCTAGTCGTTGGACGTCAGGGAAGATGGGCACAAAAGCCAGCTTGTCCTTTGGAGACCTGGTTTTGAATCGGTTACAGACGACAGAAAAATACTCTTTTGTGGCTGCTAAAGTTCAGGAATGAGTCCTGGCAGTCTTACCCAATTCCCCAAAGCGGAGTCCGCATTACCAACATCTCATTGGCAGGCTGCGCTGGGAACTCCCACTAGGGCCGGGCAATGAATGGACCTAGTGAAGGTGTCCTGACTCATCTGCAGGGTGGCTGGTCTGGGCGCTGGGGCTCTGCCTTATTATCCCAGACATGTCGCCCATGGAAAAGCCAGGCCCATGTGCTCGCACGACAATAACAGACTCGAAGTTTTATTAAACTGTAGTCCCAGAGAAAGGTTTTTTTTGTTGTTGTGTGTTTTTTTTTCCCATGAGTTGATACAGAAACGCAAAAGACTCTTAGGAAAGAAAACCTATGGTCAGTGGACCACTTGGTTCTTTGACTTCCGTCCCAAAGTCTTTCCTATTGGCTGGGAGAGCCAGTTCACTTGGTGGAACGGGACTTCCTCCGGGCCTACGCCAGGCTCCTCTTTACGTAGACATTTGGCCCATTTGTGCCTGGAGAGCAAATGACCAGGGCCGACCCGAAAGTCAGATTCCTAGTGGGACAGAGCAAGGTGCTGAGAATGACATATGGCATCTCTTTCCTAGTCTCGAGGCTGCTGTGTGAGGATTTACAGCTGATGCCTGAACAATGCATATAGCATCCAGCAGATGGGGGGAAATCTTAAATCACATGATTTGGCTGACTCATCCCAGTGGTGATGCCTACTTTTATCACTTATTCTGGTTTAAAGTTTGTGTTACAGTGTTATAATGTTGTTATAGGAAGTAGCGCCATGGTCTTTCTAGTGATTTGGGGCAGACAGAATTTAAGATTGAACTGTATTAACCTGTAATGCCAAAAGGCTTTTCATTTGTCTTTCAATACTGACCTCTAGTGGTCAGCTAGAGCAATAGCATAGGTGGCTCAGCAGGCAAAGGTTTATTCCGTGAGGAAAAGGGGTATAATTATTATATTAAGTTTAAACTATATTAGACCCTCGATGCCAATTTATAGTTTGAATCTTTAAAATTCCACAATAATCTACTGGTCTCATAAATATCTGTGTACTCTTATTTAAAAACTAAGTGATAGCTGGCAAGTTCTTAGCTGATTTTTTTTTTTTTTTTTAAAGAATTAAGGAACTTTAATGGCTTAGAAGCAGAACAAACTAAAATGCATGTTAATGTCGATCTTTGTGTACAGGAAAATGAGGAAGAAAGCATTATAAAAGCTTTTTTTCCTGAAAAGTGTGTAAACATGAAAGCGGATATAAAAGAATGACTCTATCTTACCTCCAAGCACTGACAGCATTTTCCCTCATTCACCAAGAACTTCCTTTTAAGCCAACGATGCAAATGAGGAGTTGTGAAAAGTCTTTATGCAGTAGTTCTCAACCTTCTGGCTCTTTAAATACAGTTCCTCATGTTGTGACCCAACCATAAAATTATTTTTGTTGCTACTTCATAACTGTAATGGTGCTACTGTTATGAGTCGTAATGTAAGTATCTAATATGCAGGATGGTCTTAGGCGACCCCTGTGAAAGGGTCCTTCGACCGCCAAAGGGGTCGCGACCCACAGGGTGAGAACCGCTGCTTTACAGGAATAGGTTAGGTTAACCTGTTATTAATTCATTGGTTTTTTTTTAAAGACGATATACTCTGGTAAGGCCATCAAAGAGAAAATGCCTCTCTTTGCAGCATTACATTGGAGAATTCTATACAAATGAACTGGGAAATGTTTTCATGTTGCTTAAGCTGTATTTACCATTTTGGATTTTCAAGGTAAAACTCTCTCTGACTCAAGTCAGTCAAAAATAATCAATCCAATAACTAGACTTCCTAGTTTTAGTTACTTTCTTCCAGTTACACTAGATGTCCCAATGAGCACCTGAAAACTAGAAGTGAATATACAGCAACTTTCTGACGTTAATCTCTCATCTTTCCATCCCCTTCCGTTATCTTTGACCTCACGGGGCCTGAAGTTCACAGCCATCTCTTTATGTTCCCTGTCCAAGGCCCAGTACTTGACCCGCTCTCTTGTCACTACCCTCTATTCCTTGACTCTATCCCAGTTCATGCCACGCAGCTAACAGAACCCTAACCCTGAATGCCACCTTCTGTCTGCCCTCTGTAGGCCTACGCTTAAGGAGAACTTGGCAACTTAAGAATATGTTTAAGAGCTATAAATAGTTCCTAATAAACTAAACAGCATCTCTTGAAAATAATAAGATATAGTTTGTTGGTAAAAAACTATTACTTTGAACAATAAACTCCTACAATGTGGGATAAAAAAGGAGTTATTTAAAAAGTCAATTCTGCCGAAACCGGTTTGGCTCAGTGGATAGAGCGTCGGCCTGCGGATCGAGGGGTCTCGGGTTCGATTCCGGTCAAGGGCATGTACCTGGGTTGCGGGCGCATCCCCAGTGGAGGATGTGCAGGAGGCGGCTGATCGATGTTTCTCTCTCGTCGATGTTTCTAACTCTCTATCTCTCTCCCTTCCTCTCTGTGAAAAATCAATAAAATATATTTAAAAAAAAAAAAAAAAAAAGTCAATTCAGTCCTAGCCAGAGCAATCAGGCATGAGAAGGGCTGAGCGCGACGCAGGCTCTCACTGTAGAAGGAAGATGCCTCAAGGAGCTGAGGGCACCCCCAGGAAGGAAACGAGGGCCTCCGTCCTACACCCCCAAGGAACTAGCCTCTGCCAACCACCTGAATGAGCTTCCAGGTGCCTTTTTCCTGGAGCCTCCCCATAAAAGCCAGCACATTGATGTCCACCTCGTGGAAGGTCGAGGAGAGAAGCTAGCGGAGCCCACCCAGGCTTCTGACCTCCGAGATGGTGAGATAACAGATGCGCGTTGTTCGAAGCCAGTTTCTTACGGCAGCCTTAGACCGTCTGCCCTCGGCGAGCGCTGAGATGACTCTCAGCCACAGGAGGCCCCGCTGAGCCTCGCCAACTGCCAACCCACAGACACTTTGATGATGTAAGCCGCCAAGCGTTCGGCAGCTGGCTGGGTAGTCATAAATAAAGGGTATAGACATGAGGGCTGAGAGCTGGTGTGCGCTGTGTTAAAAACCTCAAGCAAATGGCACTGCTGAAGGATGGGGCCTTGAAAAGAGAGGACACGGTTAGTGATGCTGATGGAGGCACACGGAACTAAGGGAGGGCGTTTTCAAGGCAGAAGTCATGTCTACACATTTATGTTCTGAAGACAAGGAGATGGTGAAGAGGGTTAAAGTGAACCTCCGAGGACAGAAATGATGATTGGTTTGTGAAACGATACCCTGAAGACATGGGAGTGGATGGGCTCTAATGCACGTGAGAGGCATCTCCCCTGAGGCAAAAGGTCACAAGGGTATCAACATGGAGGGCCCAAGCCTTTGGGAAAAGATTCTCTTGGTCTGTCCCACCTCCAGTGGACTTCTATCTGAAGCTTGAAGAACGTTCTATTTTTTTTAATCCTCGCTTAAGGATATTTTCCCATTGATTTTTAGAGAGAGTGGGAGAGAGAGGGAAAGACAGAGAGAAACGTAGATGTGAGAGAAACACATCGATTGGTTGCCTTTTGCACGCACCTTGACCAGGCCCTGGGCCAGGGAGGAGCCTGCAACTGAGGTACGTGCCCTTGACCAGAATCGAATCCGGGACCCTTCGGTCTGCAGGCCAATGCTCTATCCACAGAGCCAAACCGGCCAAGGTAAGAGTGCTCATTTTTGAGCCACAAGTTTGAAAGCAGCTATCATCATCATCATCATCATCATCATTTCTTGTTTTCCCTCGTGTATTATAAAAGCATCCCCTCCCCCACAAAAAAACGGTAAACTTAGAGAGGTATTTCATTGAATTAAAAAAAAAAAACCCACACACAACACCATGAAAGACATTTCCTTACTTGAGTGGTGCTTTATCTAAACACCTTGCCCGCAAATCATGGCTGGGTCCCCGGTCCTCTCATACAATTCAGCCTCAGTGACGTGCATTCCCACTTCATATAAACACGGGTTAACACAAGGTCTGCGCTTGTTCCCTCAGCACTTGGAATGCACATTTTTGAACACTTTTAACTTTTTGGGTTCTGTGAAAGGAACGTTTTGAAGGCATTTTGGCAGGTGCGCTGGCTAGCTTCACTGAACCCATTCATGAGCACAAGGGAGCCTTCTGCACTGGTTGCAGACCAAACCTAAGGGGAAGCTCACTGGGTAAACACTCCTGTTTACTTGTCATGGTAAATCATCCGATTTACGGTTGAACTAGTTCACTGTACACAATCGATTTGTGTGATAAATAAATTAATGAGTAACATATAGGGGCCAAGACAGACGGTCGCTTCAGGACAATGGAACACTGTGAGGCTTTAAATAATGTGAATTTGATTTGTGTCACTATACATTGCAATTAGCATCATCATCATCACCGTTTTACTTTCATGTGGAACAGAAGTTTCTCCTAGAAAATGAACATGAACAGACACCTCATGGAGTAGCTATGCTAGCTATGCCCTTGTATTTGTCAGGGTTCTTCAGGGAACCAGAACCAATAGGTTGTGTGTGTACACAGATTTATTTTCAGAAATTTGCTTACCTGGTGGTGGAGGCTGGCAAGTCCAAAATCTGCAGGGTGGGCTGGCCGGCCGGAGACCAAGGGGGAGCCGGTGAAGGCCTCTGCTTCAGAATTCCCTGTCTTTTCCTCTACGCAGGCCTTCAACTAGTTAGAGGAGGCCCACCTACAACAGGAAGAGCAAGCAGCTTGACTCAAATTTAAATGTTAATTTCACCCCAAAACACCCTCACAGACACATCTAGAATAATATTTGGTCACAGAGCTGGGCACCACAGCCCAGACAAATTGACACATTAAATCAATCATCAAGCCCTTTCTTAATTGCAATCAACTGTAATGCAACTTTTAACATTGGGCTGGAAGGATACCCTCGTGAGGAACGGAATTGGGCGCAACAAGTCACTACCCGGGAGAGACCTGTCAGATGCCCATCCCTGCCTCCATCACTTCTGCTCTGCTGCATAGAGCATGTACATACAAGGCATTCATCTCCACCCCGCTCCACCCCTAATCTCCACCCCTGCTCTAGTCTACATGACCTGGTGTCTGGTACCATAAGAAGGAGGAGAGGAATGAATGGGCATAAGTAACCAGCAGAGTTGACCATATATCTAAATGTGAGTTAACAATTAGATATGATCATGAGTGATTGTGTGCACTTGTGTACATGAAGAACATATTTAGAGGAAATCGTAGGCAGTGTAATTCACAGCTTAACACCCGTTAGTACTGCAGCCATCCGTCAGCTCTTGTGGTCACACATTACAGCTCTGCCAGCAAGGGTTTTCTTTATGTCACAAGGCAACTAGATTCGTTTGGATTAACTTTGAAAAAAAGGAGACACTGTTCACTCTCCTTCATTTTAACTTAGCAGAAGTAAAGACTCTCAATAATTCGCTTTCTCACTCTTCCATTATTACAATGTTCTGGAGCCTCATGACTGATACTGCTAATTCTCATTCTTCTCCAATGTACCCAATCTGCTATAGAGAATTCGTAGTTAGATAAGCCAGTGAGGATTTTTCAGCTTCCTCGCTGTCAGCGTCCTATGAAAGTGTCTGCCAGTGATATTCTTAAATCGAAACATGATATGAAAATCTGGTAAGTGATTACTTAATGAAATATGTAAATCTGAACTTGACTGGATTATTGACAAATTTAACTGCAAGACTGAGCTTTCAACAAAATTTAAAAGTTACAACAACATGATAATAATCAAACATTATTTAATTATGACAAAGTTGATCACTCATTACAATAATAGCAGCTAGCATTCATTGAGCTCTTACAGGCACTTTACATATATTATGTCATTAAATCCTCACAGAAATTCTTGAGCTTGATATTATCATTATTTTACATGTGGGTTTCAGAGAAGTGAAGGATTTCTCAAGATCACAGAACTAATAATGAGTTTTTCTTCAACCATTTATGCCTATGTGTGTATATATATCTCTATATTTATCTCTCTCTCTCTCTCTCTCTCTCTATATATATATATATATAGGCATAAATGGGAGGGAGAGAGAAACATCATTGGTTGTCTCCCCCACGCCCCCAGCCCAGGGACTGAACCCGCCACCTGGGCATGTGCCCTGGCCAGGAATGGAACTGGCAACCTTTAGGTGCACGGGACTGCACTCAACCAACTGAGCCACACTGGCTGTGGCTGTAACTTAGTATCTTAAACATAAATATGCTTTTCTTCATTTATCCATTTTTTCTAAGAAACAATAATCCAGATTGTTCTCCTGTAAGTTATAATGGCCTTACTAACAGGGGTTACAATGCACAAGAAATCATCCTAGAAACTGGGGACAAAGGCACAAAAAGGAGGCTGTGGTCCGTTATCCCCACGGGTCTTCATTCTGACAGGCTAAGAACACGCACCCACCAACTGAACGACGGCGGGCTGCCCATCTTTACCCTTCAACTTTTCATTTCTCTACTCTTCGCTGCAAAACTACATAATGGAGGCTCTTAGAATTGTTCATAAATCAAAAATAGGTACCTGCATAAAGAACCAAAGAGATCATCTAAGAATAAACTAGATCCATGAGTTGGGATTCTTTTGGTAGCTACTGGCGGGAAATGCAAAGAAGGTGGGTGTCGGAAGGGAGGGAGCCTGGCCAGCTACAGGAGCCGGTGGGGGAGCTGCGTGTCAGGAGAGAAACCAGCCTGCCCCAGGGCCAACGTTCAGGCTCCGCTCCTGGTGGAGGCCCTGTTCTGGGCCACGCTCCCTCGTTAACAACACGCCTCGCTGTTTCCAAGCCATGCAGCACCGTATCACCAAGCCCAGCCTTGACGAGCCCAGCTGATCACAGCGGCTTCCATTGGACTGTCTGCTGCTCCCATGAAATAAGGTCAGTGGCTGGACCGTGATGGCTTCCAGCCAATGAGTCTAGCCCTGAAGTCAACAGAGGTAGCTCAATGCAAACCCCATGGCTGAGAAACGGGATGGTAGAGCAAGTTACCCATCTGAACGTTCAGAGATTTTTGCATATTTATTTGATGGGGGGTAGACTTTATTTTACATGAGCTAGGTTGCCAGTTTGCTTAATTCTAGATAATTGAGGTATCGCTAAATAATAGTACTGACCAAAATCATTACTTTGGGAAACAAATATTGACCAAATGTCAGACTTCTATTGTTTAGATGTACCATGCAGATTACCTAGAAGACAACAATTTGTTGGTGATCTTACGAAACAGGTATTTTCTCTGACTTAATACACTGTAATATACAATCTGGCTAAAACTATCTAAAAATAGGTAAAAGCTTTTGAAAACTTCGCAGATAGAAGCAACCTTATGCTACTCCCTCCTTTTTGCTAAAAGTAGAGAAAAAAAATACTTTCACATGCCTTTTGATTAATAAGAAGCATATACACACACTTAATCAATTTCAATTGATTGGTATTTATAAAATTAATTTTCAAAAGCCTCAAACTTCGATCATTTAGAGGTTATCTCATTTGTAGACTCTTCAACACTTCCATTTCTTTCTTTTATACCAGGTGCCTGTTGGCAATGTTGCTAAAAAAGGTGCAATTAAACAGGCACAATAGCAGTTTCTTTTCTCAAAATGGCACACATTGCGAGCTAGAAGAGAATGAAAATGGCACGTGCCTCACACCCATATAAGTGAGCAATAATTAGAAGAAGAAGAAGAAAAAAAAAAGACAAAGTTTTTGCTCAAGAATAAAGGATAGAGGGCATAAGATAGAATGTAGCTCATGCTCCAGCCATAATCATGGTAGATTTTGGAACCAGCAGGTAAAGGTCTATGGTTGAAAGGAGTAAGAAAACTCTGGTTAATAATAATCCTATAAGAGACCTTTCTGAGCGCTGTGTTTCAATGGGAAATCATGAGTATTGTAACAAGGTGTCAGTGGGACGAGAGAAATGCTAGATGTATCATATGTAGAGGATGCCCACTGACCTCCACCCAGTCTCCTGTGTGCTCTGGGCTCTGCCTGAGACTGTGCTCAGGGGGCAGCTGCAGCCTCTGACCAGGGCCTGTACCAGGTCCTGGGGCCTCTGACCAGGTCGAGGAGCCAGCAAACGTTTTCTCTGGAAGCCCTGGCTGGTGGTTCCTGCCCACGAGGACCGCATAGAGCCTCAGGCTCCGGAATTTTGAAATCAAACACTGACAAGCGCGGCTGGTTTGAGTTTGGTTGCAGTTTGGATGCTGAAGGGATCTTAAGAGCTCAGCAAATATGGATGTGTGTGGCTTTCTTTGGCTTTTTCCATTTGGAAAGAATGTCCAGAGAAAGGGAAAATGGCATCAATTGGTCCTTAAGTAAACAGAAGTAAAGGAGAAATTTCTAGAAATGGAAGAGTTGAAACTTCAGCACGTCCAGTTATGTATGCCTCTTGCCGGCTTTGGGGTTAAATGTGTCCAGGATTTGATCTCTATTGAACAGAACGCCAAGGACAGAAGTGCCCATAGGTGCCCTTAGCCAGGTCTCGGGCCTGCCCTGCTGGGGGTGAGCAGGACACCTGGGGAGCAGCCTCGAGAAGGGACACATTGCTCTTTCCCCACAGACATGCAGGCAACGGATTCACTTGTGACTCAGAATCCTCACGGGTCTCACCGGGCTGTCACAGCAGCCGCCGGGCCACGTTCAGCCAGTGTCTGTGTGTGGCTGGTTAAATCCTTAAAAAATAAAATAAAAATAAATAAATCAAATGAAAGATGAGCTAGTCAGAAGGGCAGAGCACATGATGGAGTGAAGAATAAAAATAGGCAATTCTTATTTCTGATTAAACTTTTATCTTCCTATCATTCTACCAGCCTAAAAACCATGCACTGTCTAGTATATGACACTTCCCCATCTTCAGTTCCTGGGGGCTTAAAGCAGCATTTGCCTTGCCTGGGACAAGCTTGCCATCTAGTGACCGTGACTGACAACTGAGAATATGCAGCTGACTTCAGTGCACACACAGGCATGCACTGTTAACCTCGACTTAAACCATTCTTTGTAAAAAATGTATTTTCAACAACAATTTAGAGTGCCTGTTATGCGCTGGGGTCTGGAGCTACAATGGTGGGAGAAAATAACACGGTTCCTTAAAATCTAGTGGGAAAGACAAACATCACCCATATAATCATCAATTAAAAGTAAAAATAACAAAGAGAACAACTGTAGGGCAGATTCATTAATTTAATACTTAGTAACAAGCCTCTGAGGAAGACGGTGTCTTCGTTTTACAGATCAGAGAACTTGGCAGAGCAGGTAAGGAACTCCCCCTAAGTCACACAGCAGAACAGGCATATAAACCGAGGCAGTTTCACTCCCAAAGCTGTGCTTTTAACTACCTCTGAATGCAAAACGGAAACCCTGATACATGCAAGCAAGATAAAGATAAGACTGGACGTCTGGCCTGTGTGGCTGAACGGTTGAGCATCGACCTGTGGACCAGGAGGTCATGATTAGATTCCCAGTCAGGGCACAAGCCAGGGATTTGGGCTCCATTCTCACTAGGGGGCGCGCAGGAGGCAGCTGATCAATGATTCTCATCATTGATGTTTCCAGCTCGCTCTCTCCCTTCCTCTCTGAAATCAGTAACAGTGTTTTTTAAAATCGCACTAGGTACAGTGAGGGAGAGCAGACTGCAGGGTGTGGGTGTGTGCAGTGGGAGTAAGGAGACCCATTGGAGGGCGAAGGCAACAATCCACGTGACGGATAATGATGAAGTGCACGAGTCACATCAAACTTACAAATAACCGGAATACACAGGAAACCGGGTCGTACCAGGGGAAGAGGTATACGGGAACTTAAAGGCAAGGACACCAAGAGCCCCCTTTGGATGAAGATCAAGACCATTAAGGGGGTGCATCTGCCGCATGTCTAAGTGAACAGAAACAAGAACACCCGAGTGTCTTCAAGCAAGAGTAGAGAGCTCTGCTTCACTGCTGCACAAGGTGAACGCAGGAGTGAAGCGTGAATTAGTCAAGAAATGAGCCGGGCCTGAGCGCCCAGCGGGCTGCTGTGTGCACAGTGACCCAGAAGACAAAACACGTGTGTTTCGACCCTTTGCTCCTTACACCGAGTTCTCCTGCCTGCGTGGACCTCGCTGAGTTGCAAAAAGAACTTGCTGTCTCCGAGGTATCCTATCCGGACAGTAAACCCACACCCACAAGCGCACCCTGCAGCCTCCTCTCCAGGCAGGAGCGGGAAGCCCGCCAGCGCGGCCAACTGCGCAAGCGCCACGCCCCTGCCGGTGCCCGGGCCCGCACATGCGCAACAGACTCCTCCTGGCGGGCTTCCCTCCTCCTTCCTCAGCTCGATTGAGGTATTGCCTCTCTGTTCCGTCTTTGACAACTTTTTAAATCTTCACACTCTCTCGGACACATTTTCGTCTTTAATACCTTCCGCAGCCGCCTGGAATCCTAACCACGTTCCTTTCCAATCACTGCAGAACCACGCCCTCCAGTCCCAGGAACCGCCCTCCGAAGTGTCACTCTCGCGAGCGTCTCGCGAGAAGGCGACCACCTCTCGCGGCATTTCCGTGCTACCAGAATCCTTCGCGCGAGGCGGAAAACTTATCCATTGATCCCAGCTTGCGCTTCACTGCGGTGGTCCGCTCCGCGTCCCGGCCGTTCCTTCTCCGGGGCCCATGGCGGCCCCCGAGCAGCCGCTGCCCGCGGCCAGAGGATGCCCGAGCTCCGCTTCGCTTTCCCCGCCGCGGGGCGACCGAACCCTCCTCGTGAGGCACCTGCCGGCCGAGCTGACCGCGGAGGAGAAAGAGGACTTGCTTAAGTATTTCGGGGCGCAGTCCGTGCGCGTCCTGTCCGATAAGGGGCGACTGGTAAGGCGCTCGCGAGGGGCGAGTTGCTCGCGGCGCGGGGTTCCCCTCTCTCCCATCCCGATCTCCCGCGGGTCCCGCGGCGCTTTGATGGGCGGAAGCTTGGATCGCTGACAGCGCCGCGGGACAGGGAGGTGGGGAAGGCGAGGATGAAGGAAGGGACGCGGCTTAGTTAGGTACCCATCCCGGGGTCCCCAAACGCCTCGGAAGATGGGGTGTTCCTCCCAGGCTCCGTGCTCTCGGAAACAGGGAAGAAGGACTTAAAAAAAAATGTTGGTTCATTTACAAGCCACTCATAAGACAGTCCATGAACAGAGAGGAGAAACTGCTATAGTAGATTGGAGAGAACTAGTTACAGAATTCCTATTTCGTTTCTTTTA
Organism: Myotis yumanensis; assembly: GCF_028538775.1. Lineage (NCBI taxonomy): Eukaryota > Metazoa > Chordata > Mammalia > Chiroptera > Vespertilionidae > Myotis > Myotis yumanensis. The sequence goes on from NW_027223768.1 coordinate 3,484,431, forward strand.
TACCTGACGACGTTTTAGCTGGACTTGTCTGCATGAGAAGAGGAAGGCGCTAAGTTTCCGCAAGGTGGTCTTTGGGGCAAGTCACCCGTGGAGCTGCAGGGCCCCTAGGATTCTGATACGCAGCCAGGGTTGAGGATTAGTGAAAAAAGACCAGTTTGGTCCAAGTGTCAGGTACAGTAAGTCCTCCATATCATCGATAGGTTCTGCAACTTTAAGCAAAAGGACATACAAGGAACCTGGTTTTACCACAGGCTGATTGATGGAAACAGGAGGTAATCAAGTTCCCGAGGCAGCTCATCAACTTAGAAGGAGCGGACTTTGAACAAAATGACATTCATTGTTCCAGGACCTGCTGTGGACCAGCAGATACGAATATTCTATGTGGTTCAGTTTAAGTGCATTTAATCAAGTCATCTTGGAACAGATTAGACAAAAGTAACAATTTACTCGAGCAACTTTAAATGCTTTAGGCAAGAACTCTTTCTTAGCATAATAGTTTATTTTCTTTCGACTTAATGTAATTTATATTTAAACATAGCGTTCTTCCTTTGAACCCTTATTGCAAAGATAAAGCCCACAGGAAATATGCACTCAAGGAATTTTCTTTCTTATGAACATTTTTAAACTCTGCATTTGGGTGTATAAAGTTTAAGATCTTTATATGTATTATAAAATAGCAGATATTTTATATTTTTGGATAGTTTAAGGATAGTCGTTTGGGTATAGTAGAAGTTTTTAAACTTTTGATCTGTTGAATTGTTTGACGGATGTGTGTGTGTGTGTGTGTGTGGGTGTGTGTGTGAAATTAGCAGTAATCAGTTAAAGTGATCTTGATTTTTCATTCTTTTCCAAGATTTTATTAATGTCAAATCACTACTAACTGGTAAAATATCAGACTTCCTTATGAAGACCTGAAATTATATTCGAAATAATTTTTGTGCCTTAATTCTTTTTCAGAAACATACAGCGTTTGCTACTTTCCCTAATGAAAAAGCAGCTGTAAAGGTGGGACTTTTTCTTTACTATCAAAGTTAACAATTATCCAGTCTTGGTTCAAAAATAACACATAAACTATAGTTTTAAAAAGCAAAAGGGTTTGCATTTCAAGATTTGGCTCCACAGGCTACCTTTGACTATCATTTGGCAGATCTCACCCAGAGGTTAGGTATTGGGATCTAAGAACAGTAGATTAACTATGTGCTGGATTTAATCAGATTTTAATTTTGCTAAGTGATAGGAAGCCAGTCAGAAAGGCTGGGCAGCGTGAAATCAGAAATGGGTAAGAAATAGCCAAAGAAGTGGTAACAGCATTAACCAAGGACATGTGTGAATGCAGATGGTCTCTAACAATCACTGTTGGTGCAGTATCCAATTTCTTATTCTTCTCTTCCAACGGAAGGCACTGACAAGACTCCACCAGCTGAAACTTCTAGGTCACACTTTAGTTGTTGAATTTGCAAAAGAGCAAGATGAAGTTCATTCCCCATGTCCCCCTTCAGGCACAGACAAAAAGAAAAGGTGCGTAGACAGTTGGGTTTTCCTCACATTGATACGTTTCTCTAATTGAATGTAATACAGTAAAGCAACGTATTTTTGTTTCTAGTCATGCATTAGGAGTTGATTTAATATTAGGAATTAACGTGAAGTGGGAAGAGAGTACCGTTAACAACATTCACCTTTAAGTGGAGGGAAGGTAATTAGCATAAAGTCTGTTGTATTACAGACTGTGGGTGTCATGCATAGGTATGGCTTTTGCAATCGAAGACTAGTATTTGCTTTCTAGTTATAGCTCTTGGTAAGTTATATAACCTTTACAAATAAGCTTTACACCAGTGGTTCTCAAAGACTAGTAGTCCCTGGACCAGCTGCTTCCTATAGGATCTTGACTGGCATACAGGTTTTGGGGCCTTAACCGGTCTGCTAAGTTAGAAATTGGGGGAGGAGAGCAATGCAATTATAGAAATTGGAGCATCACTGTTGTACACCATGTAAATGTCAGGGGTTTTCAGTCTTCAGTGAGATTTACCACAACGTCTTCCTAGGGTTTCAGTGAAGATTAAATGAAATGTGGCATGTCATGGACAGTATCTGAACATTTTATTTATTATGGAACAGTTTTCATAATGCCATGTATGAAAAGATAATTTTCTTTCTGTATGTACTTTTTCACTCTATTTCTAAAGTTAAGATCAACTTTGATTCTGTGTGTCCTAGGTCTGATGAGCCTGTGGAAGATGATAAAGAAAAGAAAGAACTTGGTTGTTTGACTATAGAAAATGGAATTGCACCAAACCATGGGTTAGTGCTTTTTCTTTTTATTTTGTTGTTCTCTCTCTGTGTGTGTGTGTATTGTAAATCAGATAATTTATTCAAAAGGGATATTTGGTCATGTCTATTTTTAGTCTGTCAATTAAACATTTTGAGCTATAAAAACTGGTCACTGAATTTGGTTCCATTAGAATGTTCAGAGCTACGAGATAAGTTCTGATAAGAAAAGTCTCATTTTCCTGTAATGCAGCCAGAAGGCAGCTTTCTTCCTAAATGGGCTTGTTTGGGTCTATTAGGCCCCAGCAACCCTAGACTCCTGAATTATTGGATCGGTTCTTTTTGTTACCAGATTATCTAAAACCAGTTATTGATATGAAACTCAGTGGAACACAATGAGCATTTTACGAGACCAGTGCTCTAACCCCTGAGCTATGAAGCCCACAATGAGCATTTTAAATATTTTTTCTAGGCTGACGTTTCCTCTGGATTCCTGCCTCAAGTACATGTACCCCCCGCCGTCCAGCACAATCCTCGCCAACATAGTAAACGCCCTGGCAAGTGTGCCCAAGTTCTATGTCCAGGTGCGTAGAGTAAAACCAGCTTTCCCCACAGGAAATGCATGAGGAACCTGGCGTTTTATTTTCCATGCCAGCTCTCAGAGTTTTCCACATAGTACTAATTAGACTCATTCCGCCAGGCAGTGACATTACAGTAGCTGACAGATGTCATAATCAGTGCAGTCTGCTGTAACCATGCCACAGAGTAGGCGGCTTAAACACAGAAAATGATTTCTCACGTCTGGAAGTTCGAGATCAGGGTGCCAGCGAGGTGGGGTTCTGGGGAGGGCCCTCTTCAGGTGGCAGATGGCCTGGCATATGACCTAATTACTTCCCAAAGCCCCATCCCTTCCCCCACCTCCTAATACCTGCACATTGGGGGTCAGGATTCAGCATGTGAGTTGGGGGGTGGGGTGCGTCACAGACATTCTGTCCATTTCAAATGGTAATGAAATATTACTGCCTCCAAGTACAGGCTTTTATAAACTACGGCATAAGCAGCCCATTATGTTTAGTATTAATACCAATAAACAGAAGGTAATTTGGGAAATGCAATTTCTGGTAATTCTTGGCTACGTTAGCATACACCTTTAAATAGAGATTCTTTCTTAACGGAAAGGACATAGTTGATCCCGTGGCAAAGGTTTGAAAGTATTGATAGTAATAGGATACTTTCTGAAGTACAGAATGTAGATAATGTTGATTTTGTCATTTTACTTCTCTGTTTCCTAATTTTACAATAATCAAGGGAGAAATAGCATGTCAGAAGGTTTTGTATTGTAATAATGAGAATAACGTTTGCAGAACAGACAAAAATTTAGGAAGGCAAACCTGAGATACACCAGGGCTTGTTCCAGCCTGTCCTGGGGTCATGAAGGTGAGAGGTCTGCCGGCCTCTGCACCACATTCATCAGTAGTGTCATCGCAGAGTTTTTAAGTACATAAAACGTGAGCTGATCACCATTTCACTAAGCGGTTCTAAATCTTTACCATTTAAGGTGCTTCATCTTATGAATAAAATGAATTTGCCCACACCTTTTGGACCAATCACTGCACGACCTCCCATGGTAAGAAAGCTCTTAGAATTTTCAAGATTCAAAAATGCTCCTGCAGGGGTGGGATTATTGAGACTAAATGCTACAGATGCCCTTGGCCTCTCCTGTGCCCTGAAACTAAGGAGCAGGTACAGAGTCCCTGTGATGGAAATAAGGGTCATGTGGAGAATGCAAAGCTGTTAGCCCTTCGATCCAGAGCAGCCTGCCCCGTAGGATAATTACCTGGAGCCTGGAGCCGACTTCCTTATCTCACCCCCTGTGGCATATAGAGCTTTCTTTGCAGAAGAAAGGTTGCTAATACTTTCATTAGAGTTTGCTATGCACATTTATCAGGAATTCAGGTAAAAGGCTTTGTGTGCTCTGGAATAATTCTGGTTGTTATTTTGCCACAGTCCTTTTTCAGATAACCTCAATGAGAAATTATTTTCAGTGCTGACATTTAAGTAGAAAATTTTCCCGCCACCGCAGTGCCTGGCTCAGTGCAAGGATATTAAGATTATGCCAACTGCAGTTAACAAGTAAACTCAAGTCTTAGTCACTTGACGCAATATAAGCTACTTCTTGCTCATGTCAAGTTCATTCCAAAAATAGTGCAGCATGATGCTCTGCCCTACTGAGTCATTCAACAGACCTCCGTCCCCGCTGCGCGTGTTCTCAGGTTGGTGAGGGCTTTGCCGTGCAGCCTGCCAAGCAAGAAGGAAGAGAATTTCATGTGTGGAGGGTTTTCATGCCAATCCTTCATTGGCCAAAACATTTTCCTGGTGAACTCTAACTGCCAGGGGAGTTTGGAAATACTTGGTTACTTTAGCATACACCTTTAGGCAGAGATTCTTAAAGGTGTATGCCAGGTGCCCAGGAAAAAGCACATGTTTGCTCAGCTCGCCATCTGCCATGCAGGGGTCCCTCCGTGTGTGTGGAGTGTGTTGGAATATGAGCTACAGAGAGACGAGAGTCGTGCATCGAATGGAGTGGTTTATGTGTTCTGGAAACATCACTGGTTTTGTTGTTGTTTAGTATGAAGACTATGTGCCGTTACACGCCCCTCTCCCACCTGTGTCTCCTCGGCCCCCGGAGGAACCGCCGTTGCCGGACGAGGACGAGGACTTATCTAGTAAAGAGTCCGAGTATGAAAGCAGCGATGAGGAAGACCGACAGAGGTCCGTAACGTCATATCATGCTGGTTTAGAGTCAAAGAGACACATTCCATGAGAGGAGATTCTCTTGCTCTTCTGAATTTTACTGTAATTCGTGGTAACTTGGGGACATTAGAATGTGTTTATCCCCAGCACCAACCCCTCGAGCATATAGTAGTTATACACTATTTCAGTGTCACCCAAGGACATGTTCATTGATTTAAAAAAATTTTTTTTTTTTAGAGAGAAGAAGGGGCGGGAGGATGGATGGACGGAGGGAGGGAGGGGGGAGGGGGGGAAAGAGAGAGAGAGAGAGAGAGAGAGAAACATTGATGTGAGAGAGAAACATCGATCAGTTAGTTGCCTCCTGTACTCGCCCCAACCAGGAATTGAACTGGCAACCTTTTGGTGTACGGAAATAATTTTTGCCTTTCCCTTCTCCAAGGCAGAATGGCCAAACTAATGGAATTGGCAAATCTTCAGCCGAAAAGACCAAAAGCAACAAGACAGCGCCATGTGAGAAAAAGGCGGAAAATAAAGGACATGCTGACCACACCTGCGCCCGTCTCTCACAGGTAGTTCTGTTTTGGATTATGGAACAAGGGTTCTGTAGGTGCTAGTCTGCTTGCGGAACTCACATTTTTAAAATATAGTTGTGGCAGAGATGTCTGTTTGTCATGGAGTTCTATGTATTTCAATATCTTAATCAGATTAAATTACTCTTAATTGCAATTTTAATTTCATGGAACTTTTCTACTATGTCAACTTCCCTTGAGCTCATAACTTCATAAATTGAGAAAGGCGTTTGTTAAAATGATCTTTTTCCCCATTTTTAATTAATAGTCCTCATGTACTGTCCCTGTCACTGGCTGTGGGACTCTGCGATCTGTCTAAACTAGGACCTTAATAGGACTTACAGCAGAACATGTGTCAGGGTTTACCGAAGTTAGTTAATGGAAGTTTTACTTTGTGAAATGCCTGTAGTGGTGCGTGCTTTATCAGTGTTAGCTTTTTAAAAGTACAGTAAACACAAAATAGTGTTTTCCCGGGGACATTCTTTGTGGTTGCAACGTAACGCTGTGATTGTGAACTGCAGTGTACACCCGGTGCTGTCCCCGTCGGATGTATTCGATCAGCCACAGCCGGTCGGGAATAAAAAGATTGAGTTCCATATATCCACTGACATGCCGGCTGCATTTAAGAAAGAATTAGAAAAGGAAGATGATTTTGAAGAACAAAATCCTGGTAAGCACGTTCTAGTTCTTTTTTTTTTCTATTCCATATAAAGAAATGCTCTTTATTTTTTTATTGCATTTACTGGGGAGCCATTGGTTAATACAATTATACAGGTTTCAGGGGCACAGTTCTATAATATATCATCTGTTTATGGTTCACCATCCCAGGTCAGGTCTCTTTCCATACACGTGTCCCTCCTTTACTCTCTCCTACCTCCCCCAATCTCTGTTTCCCTCTGGTAATCACCATACTGTTGTCTGTCTATGAGTTCATTTCTTTTTGTATTTTTTAAAATTCTTTCACCTTTTTAAAGGAATTTGAAGTAAATGTTCTTTATTTTATTTGTTTTCTTTATTGATTAAGGTATTCCATATGTGTCCTTATCCCCCCCCATTACCCCTCACCCCCCCCCCCCCCCCCCCACACACACACACTCATGCCCTCACCCCCCTGGTGTCTGTTCATTAGTTAGGCTTATATGCATGCATACAAGTCCTTTGGTTGATCTCTCTCCCTAACCCCCACTCTCCCCTACCTTCTCTCTGAGGTTTGACGGTCTGATCAATGCTTCTCTGTCTCTGGATCTGTTTTTGTTCATCAGTTTATGTTGTTCATTATATTCCACAAATGAGTGAGATCATGTGATATTTATCTTTCTCTGACTGGCTTATTCGCTTAGCATAGTTCTTTAAATGCGATGTAAACATGTTTCTCAGTCAGCGTTTGAGTTAGAATTATATTCTATATGCAACGTTTCTGTCTTAGTAATTGTGAACTATATGTAAACTATGCCATCAGGGCTTCCTCGGTACCATGGGATACTGTCCAGTGGCACCTTTTTTATATAATCAGCACTGGTGCTGCCGATGGGAATGTCACATTGCCTGTTGCGAGTAATGGACTGCAGGGTGCACTGGAGCCTGGCTTGTACTGATGTCTGCACTGGAAATGCGCTAGAAGGGTTCTTACGCTGGCTCGTGAAGTGTGATGTGCGGTGGTTCTGTTGGTATATCGCAGTGTTGGTTAGGAAACAGCAGTGTGACCGACCATCTTGTGCGTAGATGCCTGCAGGCGCCAGTTCTCTTAGTACAGGTTTCTGTGCCTTATGAAGACCCATACTCCTGCAAACCCTGAAATACTTAACTATTTGAACCTTGACAAGCAGACTTTGCCTGCCTGTTCTAAAGTCCGAAAAAACACCAGAGGGCTTGGTGTCAAAGACGTCCTGACAATTCAGAGTGGAAGACAGACGGCCTTGAAAGGAGGGATTCTTAATGGCTCCTGTTGACCTTGACCCTTAGATTTACCTGCTGCCCAAGGTGATGCGTCCACTGTAGGATTTGGAAAGATCTTCCCCAAACCTAACCCGAGCGTCGCCGAGGAGAGTAAGGAAGACTCTGACGAGACGCCGTCCGAGTGCATCTCCAGGCGGGAGCTGGAGAAGGGCCGGGTCTCTCGAGAAGGTAATTCCAGGACGTGGACCAGCCTTGCTCCCTCTGAGGCTTTAACATTGATGTAAAATATCTTAACTTTACTTCCTTGTTTTGTTTTTAAATAAGAAATGGAAACGCTTTCGGTTTTCAGAAGTTATGAACCCGGTGAACCAAACTGTAGGATTTATGTAAAGAATTTAGCTAAACATGTTCAAGAAAAGGTAAGTCAAATTTTGTAAATAAAGTTTATTATTTTACTATTTATTTTTTTGGCTGGACTTCCTTACTTGTTTTGTTTTTGTTTTTGTTTTTTTCTTATTGAAATTCTAGGACCTTAAATTTATTTTTGGAAGATATGTTGACTTTTCATCAGAAACACAACGGATAATGTAAGTGGCCGTCATATTCTCAGTTTTCTGTTCACCTGGTAGGAAGTAACCCTGGTTAACCCAGCGCTTGTCCTTTAGTGAGACGCGGAGTCGGCAGGCTTCTTTGCAGATGGGCAGGTTGTAAACATCCAGTGGTTTCACCTCAGTGCAGGCCACGTGGTCCCGGTTGCAGCAGCTCAGGGCTGCGTTCGGAGCATGAAAGCGGCCACAAACAATACATAAAACTATTGGTGGCCGAGTTCTAGTAAAATGTACTTAGAGAAACAGCCTCATCAGAAATGCGGGTCCCAAAGCAGAGGTTCACCTGCAATAGGAACCACCTGGAGGGAGTGTGGGTTTCCAGACGGAGGCGGGGCCTGTGGGTTTGCGTTCCTAGGAGATCAGGGATGGGCCGAGCTGCTGGTGCCCAGTCCCCCTGGAAAACCACCGTCGGTGCCTCACCCGGTGGCCCACAGCTGTCAGGCCGTTTCTCACTCTCCCCCTGGCAGTCACTTCTCTGAACTGGACTGAGTCAAGCAGGGCTCCTATGAGAGCGTCTCGGAGGGATATGCTTTGTAAATGACATAAAAGCTAATGTTTGCAGTTAGAATTTTATTCTTTGAAATTCCATAATAGTTGGCTCCTAAGTACGTAAGACTGTTGTGTTGGCCATGTAAACTAGAAGCAGAAGAGGTGAGGAGAGAGACTTCTCAACTAGTTAATTTTGTTATAAACTTCTTGAGCAACCAGCACTTTTCAAGTCTGGTCTGGCCTTGTGTACCTTTTTTAGATAGGTATGCACAGGTCTTAACATTCTCCATTATATGCATTAGTCCCCGATGCCTTTTCTTATTAGAATATCAGAAGGTTTTCTTGCCGGTCCTTTTTCTTGTTGCTGCCTTTAAATCATGATGGTAAGAAACATAAATAAGTAAATACTTTATGTACGTCGATATGTACAAATGTGTGTATACATTCTTTCCTTCTATTTCCAGGATTGCCTGCAATTAGAGTTTCATGGGGAAAATAATTCTATATGGAGAAAGTTGTATCTGACAAAATGACAGATTAATAATTGTTCCCCATGGGACTTAGTCATGTGAATTTTAAAATCTCACTGCATTTTTTATGCTTTATATGATTTTCCTAGTCCTATAGACTCTCTAAATGGCAAGCAGTACTTTAGTTACAAGTTATAATCTGCTTTTTCTAAGGAGTCTCCAATATAGCTTTGTGTCCAAAATGTTAAAAAAAAAAATACACTATTGAAGAGTGGAACTCTACACTAGGAATAACACATCTGCTTCGTATTCCAAGCTCTGGCTTGAGCTCAGTATAACAACGGTGAAGAAACCACCGTCTCCGTGGGCATCCCTGTGAAGGGGTGGTTTTGACTCGGTGATTAGTAACAACTCTTCCTGCTCTGAAATCCTGTTCTTTTTCTGGGGTCATGATCAGCCCTTCTGTTCTTGGCTGTATAGTTGTTTTTTGTCTCTTGAGTAATAGTATTGAATTGGTTGCATGGAATTTTTAAAAAATAGAGATACGACGTAACAACTTAAGAAATGTGCTTCATAATTGCTAGTAAGATAATTTTAAAATCACATAAATACATTTAAGATAGCTAAAAAATATATGTAAGTGCATCCTCAAACTTCTATTGTCGACTCATAGAATCAATTTTAGAACTGACTACAAAATACAGTGTTAGGAAGCCTGAGGAATCGATGTGCTAATGAGGTTGTATAGTTGTTTTCGCACTGAAATAGCAAATTCCATTCGTTTGGTCACCATGGTTCTTCTGACCTCCAGGTTTGACATCCGCCTGATGAAGGAGGGCCGCATGAAAGGACAGGCCTTCATTGGGCTCCCGAATGAGAAAGCAGCAGCAAAGGCCTTGAAGGAAGCTAACGGATATGTTCTTTTTGGAAAACCTATGGTGGTTGTATCCTTTTAACCTGACTGTTCCAAACACTAGTTTTTAGAAGAGTATAGTTGAAACTAATTTTTATCAACCTTTAGAAGACTTAACAACTGACATTCTAACAACTGGAGGTACTCAATCACAGACGTACTTAGCTGAGAGAGATGAGTGTTGTTTAGATGGTTATTGGAGATGAAGGAACCTCAGCAGCAGCAGGAGGTTATTCAAATGTAGCCAAGGCTAAATCCATCTCTTACACAGCCCAACAGTGTGTGCACGCTGAGCCTGAGCCTGCAGTCCCCCGAAATTCCTTTAGGGTCATTAAAGAGATACAGTTCATTGTAGTTTTATCTTATATCTTATCGTACTGTAATTCATATTTGCATTTAAGAATTTTAATAAACAGAATATACCATTGATTAATCACCCTGCTTTTAGTAGTGAATATAGTTTGCAAGTTATTAATCAGCGGGATAGATGAAGGTCTAGGTGTGGAAGATACTGACTGGAGACAAAAGGTACATTTTTTACTTCTCCCCCAAATCGTGGACAGCAGGTAGATAAAACGTATTTAACAGATGCCTGAGAGTATAAAAATAAATATAAAAGATAAATTCAAAAACTCTGCTCTACCCTGAATTAGAAAGTTCTTGATAATTAGAAAAGATTGCTTCCAATTAAGGAAACCTTAATTTTTAAATATTAGCAATTCGCTCGATCTGCTAGACCAAAACAAGATTCTAAAGAAGGAAAAAGAAAGTGATACAAATCGGTCAAGGTAAGTGTGGGTATGAACAGGTGGAAGGAGAAGACTTTTTGAGATTCTGCCACAAACTCCTATGGATGAGGGTCCTGTGGTTTCCCCGCCCGTCACCCCTGCCTGCCACTCGGAGCTGGCAGAGCAGCACCTCCAGTGAAAGCCCTGAGTTCCATGCATCCGTCTGTCCATCTCTGTCTCTAACTGTGCTGTTAATTCTCATTCAACTTCAAAGTTATAACTGCAGAATAAAGCCTATTTGTATATAAAAGTCATACTTGGAAAATGGGTCTTATAAAGGGGAGTGTGTCAGATTGCCAGAGTTTCTGTCCAGGAGGCCTGGGGTGGGGACCTTGGAAACCAGGAAGCCAGCTCTCCTCCCCCTCCTGCCCCCCAGTTTTTCTGTGACGGGGTGTGTGGGCCAAGCCAGGACAAATCAGTCATCCTTGGTGGGCCTGAGCATTTGCATTATAATTACTAATTGAACACTTAAGAGAAATATATACATGTCTTGTGGAATGAAATCTTTGTTTTTCAAATATGTAATTCTAATGCACACTCCAGTAATTTTATTATTAAAAATGGTAGAATTACATTTCCAACTTTAAAGTTGTGTTACATTGATGAAAGAAAAAAGAATGGAAATATATCCTTTTTTATTTTATTTAAAATATTTCTGCCTTTGTACACTGGAAAAAGATGAAGTAAATGAGTCAAAATTACTGTTGTTAAGTTGAAAAAATTATTTAACTTAGAGAAAATTTTGCTTCATGTTTATTCCTTTTATGGGATACCTTAAATATTTGAATTTTGTCTTAAAACATCTATAGTGGTGTAGTCAGAAGTCCTACAAATGCCTTAGTGGAACAGTTAACAAGAAACAATATATAGTGTGTGTTTTTAAAAAATCATTTATATGTAAACTTCATGTGGAAATGAGAAGAAATTAAACTGCATCCCGCTGTTCTTCTTTAGAAGCATTCCTGCGTAAATACCGCTGTAATACTGTCATGCAAAGCGTATCCTTTCTCGTATCCTTTTGGGGGCAGTACTTTTGTTTTTTGTTTTTCTTAGAAATGTTTTGTCCCTCCCACCCATTGGTCCAGAATAAGCAATACTTTTTGCAACTTAAAAGAAATATTTCTAAATGTCAGTGTTGATTGAACAAATCTTATATGGGTTTGTTTAGATGTGCTTCTAAATTTTCTAGACTTTCCTTTAGGTTACGTAATTTTTTCAGGGAAAGTTAGTGAATCAGGTCAATTTATTTACTTGTAGAATGTATGCATTTACTTTAATACAGAATTTAGCCCTTTTTCTTCATTTATGTAATTTCTAGGCCAAATTCAGTAACGTGTTCTGTTTTATGACATACTAGAGGCCTGGTGCACGGATTCGTGCACCGGTGGGGGGGGTCCCTCAGCCTGGCCTGCGGGGATCAGGCCAAAACTGGCTCTCCAACATCCCCCAAGGGGTCCCAGATTTCGAGAGGGCGGTTCTCGGATGACTCTCCCCAGAACCGGGCTCCCTCCTCTCTGGTTCCCGGTCCATCACCGGAGAACCACTGCTGCTAAGTGACTGCAGCTTAGCAGCTCCTGCATTGAGCGTATGCCCCCTGGTGGTCAATGCGCATCATAGTTACTGGCCAGTCGGCCGGTCGCTTCGGCCTTTATATATATAGATTTAGTTAGGTATTCTGTATCATGTGTTGTAAAATTTGGGGAAAGGTTTTTTCTTTTATTATTTTAAGAATTCAAATATTAAAAAAAAATATTAGCTAGTTAAAAATAGCATAACTAGATTCCTATGTAAATTCTAAACAAGAGTAGCAGATCTCACCTTTGAAGTGTTACTGAAATTTCCTTTGGGACAGACAGCGAGTAGGAATTTCTTCTTCCTCTTAAAGAAGAAGAGAAGTGTATCAGGTGGAGGACAGAATGTTGACTCAGGGTAGCACATTAAATGGAGAGAAACAGTCTGGTGGATATGTCAGAACAGTGGTTTCCAGACTAGTTCATGACCAGGATTACTCAGAACTGGGTCTCAGACTTGATTGCACATTGAAATAACCTGGGAGACTTTCAATGTATTGATTTTAAAAAAAGACACACTAAAAAAATCTACTGATGCCTTGGTTCCTCCCCCAGAGTTTTGACTTATCGATCAGATGTGCAACATAGATTATGGGATTTTTTAGACCTTCCAATGTTTTGACTCTAACATGTAACGAAGGTTGAGAACCCACCTTGGAAGGATTTTTAGACTGAGATTCCTGAACTGGGTCCCAGAACTAATAAGTCAAATCTTTGGGAATCGACGAAGAATCTAATTTGAAAAGATTCCTTCCCTTAGTATAGTTATAAGGACTGACCAGTTTGGATACGACTTTGTCAGATTAAAATGGTTAGGTACCTAATGTCACCTACCCATCTACCTTCCAGGTAGGAAAATAAAGGTTGGTTGGTGCCTCTACATTTCCTTCTTGCAAATCCTGCTATTCTTAGTCCTATGGAAACAATTCAGAAATCTGTTGATAATCACTATTATCCTAAGAGTGCAAAAAATTATAGATATTGAAATTTCTTTTTTTTCCCTATAGGGAGTTAAATGCTATATTTTTTAATGTTATAAATCACTTTCTTTATAAGTTGTTTTTAGACAAATGTACTGACATGATTCGCTAATTTTCTAAATATAAATATTTTAGCTTTTACTTATTTTTAAACTAATGAACTGTTTTATACTCATTACTGCTTTCAATTAATTTTTATGGTATTTTAGGTTCCTTTTGAATTCCATGTCTTTCCCGTGTTTTGCACCTTTGAGAAGAAATTGACCACCTGGGCTATGGAACTGTGCGTAACAGCTTTTAAAGTGTATCTAAAAATTAAGTGTATATGCACTTAAATTAGTTTATTGGACATATATTATGTGTATTTTAATCAGCTTTCTATATAATAAATTATTTTTTCACTAAAATGGTATTCTTAATTTTAATGTCTTACATAGCTAGGAAAGTATGATTTTATTAAGGTGGTTTTACAATATTAAATTAAATTGTATTTTAATATTATAAATAATGCCCCTTTTTAATTCCTACCTGTATACCAGTGCTCTTACTTGCAAAATTTTCTTTAATAGTGATCTTATTTCTTGTAATTCTTTTAGGAGTTTTGTTTGTCTGGCTTTGAGTTTTTTATTTGTTTGTTTATTTGTGTGTGTGTGTGTGTGTGTGTGTGTGTGTGTGTTTCCAGTTTAGGGAATTTGTTTAGTCTTTGATTTTTGTGCCCCTATAATCTATTAGAATATTATTCAAAAGGTAAAAATGTTTCCCATATAAAATTCCCTTCCCTTGGTGAAATTAGTTTCAGCTGTAGGTAAGTAGGAAAACTTTCATACACAGGCGTATCTCACAGATATTACAGTTTGGTTCGAGATCAGCACAATAAAGCGAGTCACATTTTTTTGATTGCCCAGTGCCTATAAAAGTTTTGTTTATACTGTAGCCTATTAAATATGCGGTAGCATTATGTCTAAAAACCACAATGCACATACCTTAATTTACAAATACTTTATTGTTTAAAAAAAAAAATGCTACCATAGTCTGAGCCTACAGTGAGTCATTTTTTTTTTTTGGAGTGTCTTACATTGATTATTAATAAACAGTAATATTTTGAAAGTAGTCTTTTCTGCTGAGCAGTAGGCCTCAACAATAGGCTTAAAATATTTAGTAAGCCATGTTGTAAAGAGATGTGCTGTTCCATTTTTAGAGCCTGGCAGAGATTTAGCATAGTCCTTAAGTGCCCCGGGACTTTCAGAATGGTGAATGTGCACAGGCGTCACCTGAAAGTCACAGCTGCATTAGCCCCTAACGAGAGAGTCAGCCTGTCCTTTGACACTTTGAAGCCAGGCAATGACCTTTCCTGTCCAGCTCTGAAAGTCCCAGTGGCATCTGCTTCCAGTGTCACTGTTCTCTCACTGCAGCCTGTTGTCGCGTGTGGCCACCTCCTTCATGATCTTGGCTGGCTCCCTGGCTGACTTGCTGCAGCTTCTGCATCAGCACCGCTGCTTCACCTGCCCTTTTGTGTTGTGGAGACGGCGTCTTTCTTTAAACCGCATGACCCAGCCTCCACCAGCTTCAGACTTGGTTCTGCCGCTTCCTCACCTTAGAACTGACGGGAGTTGGGGCCTGGCTCTGGATTAGGCTTTGCCTTAATTAGGTTGTGGCTGGTTTATCCTATCCAGGCCATTACAGTTTCCTCCCTATCAGCAATAAGGCAGTTCTGCTTTCTTATCATTTGTGTGTTCGCTGGAGTAACACTTCTAATTTCCTTCAAGAACTTTTCCTTTGCTTTCACAACTCAGCTGTTTGGGGCCGGAGGCCTAGCCTGTGGCCGTCTTGGCTTTGGACATGCCTTCCTCACTAAGCTTACTCATCCTTAGCTTCTGACTTGGAGTGAGAGACCTGTGACTCTCCCTTGCACGTGGACACTTAGAGGCTACTGTAGGGTTATTAATTGGTCTCCTTTCAATACTGTGCTTCAGGGAGGAGGGAGGCATGAGGAGAGGGGGGGGCAGGGAACGGCTGGCCGGTGGAGCAGTCAGAACAAACACAATAATATCTGACATGTAAACTCTGATTGCCATACGGTGGTTTTCCATTATGCCTCTACAAGGGCTCGGAGGAGTGTGAAGCAGTGAGACACCTTAAGTGTTTGTTCCCTTTAAGGAGTCTGCCTGTTCGCAACATGAACAGTCAGCGTCATCCTGGTAAGTCAGTCATCAGACAGAAGGCACAGCATTCAGGTTGCTGTTTTAGGTGAATCAAAGTATTTACGGTACAAATAAGACTCCTTCAAAATCAATATTAAGACATTAAGGGCCCTAGCTGGCTTAGCTCAGTGGTGTTGACCTGCGGACCAAAGGGTCCCAGGTTTGATTCCAGTCAAGGGCACATGCCTGGGTTGCGGGCATCAGTGATTCTCTCTCATCACTGATGTTTCTATCTATCTCTCCTTCTTCCATCCTCTCTGAAATTAATAAATAAATAAAAAATTTTAAAAAAAGAGATATTAAGGCTTTCAGAGGAAATAAGGGAACAGAATCAATAGCTGATGCGCACCTAACATTCACCAGGCACTGTGCTGAGTGCTGGGATGTAGTAATTATCTGATGTTTACCACCCCATAAGAAAATACGTCCTTCTGTGAGTAATGGAGTTTGTAAGTAAACTCCAACTGTGAGTTTAATTTCCTTAACTCATGCACATACAACAAAAATAGTGACCTCGGTGGGATCGTTCAGTAGACCTGAGAGCAGACCACTGTGTTAGGCACGTAAGAGGGAGAGCTGGTGCTTCTTAGGAGGAACAGAGTTCCACCCCAAGAACTTAAGCAGCTGACGTTTGTGGAAGCGAGCTGTGTGGAGGCAGAGCAGTCACAAAGAGCAGGGGGGAGTCTCACCGGCATGGAAAGGTGCCAGGAGAGGCCCTGCACCAAGCAGCTGAGCTCTAACGCCGTGGGCAAGTGAGGAGGTCACACAAGACTTGAGAGCATCTAGGACTAACATCAAAATGGGGATTGCATCTATTAAAAATGCACATCAGGCCCTAACCAGTTTGGCTCAGTGGATAGAGCATCGGCCTGCGGACTCAAGGGTCCCAGGTTCGATTCCGGTCAGGGGCATGTACCTTGGTTGTGGGCACATCCCCAGTAGGGAGTGTGCAGGAGGCAGCTGATCGATGTTTCTCATGGATGTTTCTAACTCTCTATCCCTCTCCCTTCCTCTCTGTAAAAAATCAATAAAATATATTTTTTAAAAATGTACATCAGTTAGAAATGAGAAGAAGGGTGTGTGACAACATAAGAAGGTATATTATTTGAAAAACTATGACAGCACCAGTATACCACTTACTGGTAGTTAATATATCAGAGTCCTTGAAAATCCTAGAATACAGAAGAAAATCTGAGCCCCAGATTATTTTATTACTTGAAATTTTTCAGAGCTTAGACAAAAACAGATACAGAGAACAGCATTATGTGCTAATGGAGGCACTGACTGCCTCACTGTGGGAGAAAAAGATGAAAGGAGAATGAAGTTGGAGTGGGCAGCGCTGTATGTATTTTTCTTTAAAAAGGATGTTTGAAGAATATTTTGGCAAAATGTTAACATTTCTTAAACCTGGGTCTTGGGACATGGAGTCTTTTTTTTTAATGACATCTTTCTGTATGACAAATATATCACAACGAAAACGAAAATAAAGCAAAAGAGTGGCATACCTCTAAACCAGTTTCTCAGCTATTTTTTAAAATTACTCTCCCTCCCAAAGGAGCATTTTTAGACTTTTTAATCAACCTACACGAAATTTTAAAATCACAACACACTGTACATCTGCTTGTACACCGTGTGCGTATCTGTCCTGTGATCAAAGGAAGATTTTTCTTCCTCCCTCACCGGAGAGCAAAACAAAGGCTAATCGTTTGGAAGACAGGCGGTTCTTACCACTAAACAGTAACAGCATACAGAGTGTTCTCTGACCTCAGCCAAATGAAACCAGATATCAAGTAACAGAAAAACCTCAAATTCCTGGATATTAAATAATGCATCGCTAAGTAACATATAGAGCAAAGCAGCATTCTTAAGGGAAATTAGAAAATAATTGAATTTGAATGAATGAAAGTACAACAAAAATTTGTGAGGTACAGCTAAAGAAGTATTTAAAGGGAATTTGCTTATATTAGAAAAGAATAAAAATGACAGAGTAAGGATGTACGTTCTACTTTAAGGAACTAGAAAGTGAATAAATTAAACCCAAAGCAAGCAGGAAAAGGGAATAACAGTAATAAGCACAAACCAATACTTTGTAAGCAGGAAATATTGTACTGTAAACAAAACTAGTTCTAGCCAGATTGCAAAGAAAAATAAGAAAAACAGCCCCTCCCCCCACCCAAAAAAAATTATAAGAATACTGGAATTTGAACAAATTTGTTTTTATAAATTTGACAACTTTAATGATATGGACCGATTTCTTGAAAGTGAAAAACTATCAAAGCTTACTCAAAAAGTAGGTGGCTTGAACAATCCTTTTTCTATTTTAATAAATTTACTTCCTGAAAAGAAAGCTCATGGTCTAGGTATTTTCACTAGTAAATTCTGCTAAACAGCAAATGAAAACCAACAATTCTATAGAAGCAAACACTTCCAAATTAATTTTCTCAGTCCTGCATTATCTTGATACTAAAACCAGGCAAAGTACAAGAAAACTACAATATCCCTATTTCTCATGAGTATATCAGTGGTTGGCAAACTGCGGCTCTGCAAACCATGGCTCGCGAGCCACATGCGGCTCTTTGGCCCCTTGAGTGTGGCTCTTCCACAAAATACCGGCTCTTCCACAAAATACTGACTTCTGCGCATGGGCCATTAAGTTTCAATCGCACTGTACGTGCGCGCCCGCACGTGGTATTTTGTGGAAGAGCCACACTTTGTTGACATGATGAATTACATCTGACTTTCAGAATTTGAACTATCTGAACTTCCCAGGATAAACTTCACTTGACCATGATGTATAATTCTATTTATATATTGTTTGAACAACTTATTAACACTTGATTGAGGATTTATGCACCTATACCCGTGGTCCCCAGTCAGGGTACGTACAATAATCAACCAATCTGTATATATAAAAGCCTAAGCGACCAAACGACCGTTGACCGGTTGCTATGACGCACACTGACCACCAGGGGACGGATGCTCAACACACAGGATTGGGCTCTCTCCTGTCTGGATTGAGCCTGTGGGGATTGAGCTGAAACTAGCTATCTGACATCCCCGAAGGGGGGATGGATTTCAAGAGGGTGCAGGCCAAGCAGAGGAACCCCTGTGCATGAGTCCATGCACCGGGCCTCTAGTGAATGTATAAATAAGTGGAACAATAAATTGATGTTTCTTTTCTCTCTCTCCCTCCCCTGTCCCATCCTATCTCTAAACTCAACATTTTTTAAAAATGAAAACTTAAATAAGTGGAGAAAAATGTGTACGTTTCAAAAGACTCATGATTATTGCCCAGCCAGTGTGTTAACCTATGTATGAACCAGGTTTAATTCCATGCAGAAGGCAGCCAATCAATGATTCTCTCTCATCATTGATGTTTGTATCTCTCCCTTTCCCTTCATATATATATATATATATATATATATATATATATATATATATATATGCCTAAGTGACCGTTACGACCAAACGACCAGAACGACTGGTCAACCAGTCACTATGAAGTGTACTGACCACCAGGGGGCAGACACTCAATGCAGGAGCTGCCCCCTGGTGGTCAGTGTGCTCCCACAGGGGGAGCATGGCTTAGCCAGAAGCCGAGCTCATGGCTGGCGAGCTCTTCTATTAAAACACCGATATTAAGAAACTCAGTAAAAACACATGGTCAAACTATATGCTGTCTACAAGACTTAGATCCACAGACACAAATAGATTTAAAGTGAAAGGATAGAAAAAAATGTTACATACAATTAGTAAGCAAAGAAAGCAGGGTGGCTATACAGACAAAATAGATTAAATAAAAAAGGTTGCAACAGAAAATAAAGACAATAGGTATTAATAAAAGTTTCAATAGGGCAAACGGATGTAACAATTCTAAACATTTACACAATTATAACAGACCATCAAAATGTATGAAGCCAAAATGGACAAAATTGAAGGGAGAAATAGATATTTCTACAATAATAGTTGGAAACATCAGTACCCCACTCAGGAAAAGGGATAAAAAGAGAAAATAAGGAAGGAAATGGAGGACTTAGCTTAATAAATCAACTAGATCTAACAGACAGGCACAGAACACCCTGCCCAACAATAACAGCATACTTGACGTTCTTGTCAAGTACACGTGGGACATTTTCTAGGACAGACTATATCTCAAGCTACTAATTATTCAAAGTATTTTTAATGTATTCAAAGAATTTTCAATGGGATTAAGTTAGAATTCAATAACAAGGGAAGCTGGAAAATTCACATTCCCATTGAAATGAATGCATTCTTGAACAACCAATACATCAGAGAGGAAATCACGTGGGAAATTAGAAAATATTTAACTGAAAACAAATGTACCAAATGACGGGATGAATTGACAGTGGTACTAAGGGGAGAATTGACAGTTATAATTACCTACAAATAATGAAGATCTCAAGTCAATAACCTAATTTGCAACTTAAGGAACTAGAAAATGAAGAAGTAAGGAGACACAACCTTAGAAGAAGAAAGGAAATGATAAAGATCAGAGTAGAGATCAATGAAACAGAGAAAGAAGATAATAGAGACAAATCAATCAAACCAAAAGTTGACTGAAAGAAACAACAAAATTAAACCTTTAGCTAGATGGACAAAGAGAAAAAGACTCAAATTACTAAAATCAGAAATGAAAGGGGACATTGCTGCATAGTCTACAGAAATGAAAAAGAATTATAAAGAGTACTATGGCCCTGGCCGGTTTGGCTCAATGGATAGAGCGTCGGCCTGCGGACTGAAGGGTCCCAGGTTCGATTCTGGTCAGGGGCATGTGTCTTGGTTGCGGGCACGTCCCCAGTAGGGGGCGTGCAGGAGGCGGCTGGTTGATGTTTCTCTCTTATCGATGTTTCTGGCTCTCTATCCCCCTCCCTTCCTCTCTGTGAAAAATCAATAAAATATATTTAAAAAAAATAAAAGAGTACTATGAAGTGTTCTACACCAACAAATTAGATACCTAGATGAAATGGACATATTCTTAGAAATGCATACCCTTGACTTCCTACATCCCAAGAGAAAGCAAATATCATATAGAATGTCTTCTGAATCAAAGAGCATAAGGGAACTTAATGGTTGTATCAGAAAAGAATAGGTTAGTAACAAAACCTACAAATCCTCCGTGGCTTATAATAACCACGTGTATGTCTTGCGTTCATCGTAGGTCAACACGGGCACTGACCCTTCATCTTAGCCACTTCACAGTTGGCCACAGAACTCCATTCTGACACAAGATTTAACAGAGAGAACAAAGAGGCCTCCAAGTCCAACATATTCCTCCTGCTTGCATTTCACTGCCAAAGCAGGTCACAGGGACACTCGGCAGCTCAACAGGGCAGGAGTGTACAATTCCCCTGAGGGAAGGAGCACTGAGTATGAACAAGAAAACATTCTGTGGGTGCATATGGATCAAGTCCTAACAGGGGAGTTAATTTTGTTCAGAGTGAAAATTTGAAGAAATAAAAAATAAGAGGCTAACCCCTCATTCTGTGATCTTCTAAACATATTCCTGAAAGGTGAAAGTCAGGCAGGCTAAATAGCCACCTCAGGCTGTGAATAAAGAAAAATTGAATTTATTTAAGGAAAAGGGATGGGGGATGGGACCATTGAAAGGGAAGGGATCCACAGCACTGAGCCAAAGGGTACTGGGTCCACGATGGCAGCAAAAACATACTAAGGACAGTGCAACAAGGAAGGGCTCAGAAGCAACAGAGAGCCGAGGCGGGGCTGCTGTGGCTCACTGGGCAGTCAGAGAAAAGGGGCCTTGGACACAGGCTCAGGGGCTGAGCCCGAGACGAGCTGCCGCTGCCCATTGCTCCCCTGGTTGCAAGTCTCATGGGGTCCCTTGGAGGTTAGGGGATGCGTGCCTGTGGGGGAAAGAGAGGAGGAGGGAATGGCACTGGCTTGCTCCTTTGTTCTCAGAGTATCTCTTGCAGGTGGAAATCTTAGGGGAGGTTCAGAGGAGGGTCTAACAGAATATTCATCAGCTTTCCAGGCGTGCTCTTTCAGGGCATGGTCTCCCCTGATTGGTCGGCACCAGGGCAGGGGTCATTAGTCATGTAGCTGTTCCTGGGGCAGCCACTGCATCGCTTCCCTGGTTTTGCTGCTTTTCTGAGCCTGGAGCTGAAATACAACTGAGGACTAGCCGTTGTCTCTAGGGAGGAAAGGTCAGGGTCTAAACCGCACGACCAGTGATATGAAAAATCAGGGTGTGCTAACCACGTGGGCAGCCACACTCTAGGGCAGCGGTCGCCAACTGGTGGTCCGCGGACCACTGGTGTCCGTGAGGTCCGAAAGGTTAGTGA
The DNA here is from genome assembly GCF_028538775.1 of Myotis yumanensis. NCBI lineage: Eukaryota > Metazoa > Chordata > Mammalia > Chiroptera > Vespertilionidae > Myotis > Myotis yumanensis. The sequence goes on from NW_027223768.1 coordinate 3,506,255, forward strand.
CCGCTGCTCTAGGGGAGGATAGGTTACCCTGGGGCGGCGGCAGTGGTGGTGGTGGGTTCCCAGTTTTGCCCCTTGCTAGGCATCCAGGGCTTTCTGCCCTGGTGAGTTTCTGTACCTGGCCCATCATCCTTGCTCTGCTCATGTCTGTCAACAGTTACTACTAGCCAAGCAAATTCCCAGATTCCAAAATACCTTCACATACAATACTCTGTGACACCCAGTGACAGGCTGATCGGACTGGGTTACAAGCTCACTATGGCGTCACAGTTTGGTCTCAGTAATTAAAACTGGGTACGAGCATAGCTCTCTCTTGCATTTACACACGTGAGAAATCAAAGTGCTAATACACGGAAATGGCACCAGCAGCACTGGATGCGTGTTGCTAGCTGTAGTTATTTTTGAATATTTAACATATACCATGATTCCCATTTGCTAAATGAGGATCGACATGTAATGTACAGACTTCATGGTTTTCCTCCAGGCTCAGAGCCGATGGCAAAGCTTGCATTCAAAATTAGATTTCTGGTTTAGAGACTTCGTTTACATTCTAGTCACACTTATGTTACTTAACTCATTTAACACAGCGATATTCTAATCTGTCTTTAAGGGCGTTGTTTGTTTGTTTTAGCAATTTTCCCCCCAATGGATTAATATAAACCATTCAGAAAAGAAAGGGTTGTCAGATTGGGAGAGGCTCAGAGAAAGAGAAAGGAAGGACAAAATGAAAGCAACCTGGCAGAGGAGTGAGGAGAGGCTGCGGGCTGGAGGAGGGGGGGACAGGGCGGGAAGCCCAGGCGCTCAGGAGACTGGCCTGACCTGATGCCAAGTGGGGCTGAGGCTAGACCGGGTACCACGTGGGTTTGGAGAACTCAGCAGGGTCCTCAGAGCCACTACTGGGAGGAGGAGGATTATGGGCAGTTTATAAAGTCTAAAATGCAGCCTTTTTTCCCTTAATTGAAGAGAAAAAAAGAACTGTTTGTTTTCTTAATTTTTACCGTTGATAAGAGACTGAACGGAGGATTTGTGGGATTGCTGGCTTACAGAAGTTGATGTGGTAAGTTATTTTACAGTTTGCTTTTTTTAGTATCCTGTAATCCCTTCCCCCCTTTTTGTCTTGAAATAAGTGGCTCCTGGCATATGATTCGATAGAGTTCAAAGTGTCACAATCTATTTTAGGTTTGTTGACATCTAAAGTCTCAGTGTCCACCAGCACAAAACGTACAATTTAGATTTGAAATGCGTCCAAACCTTCACTCAAAAGGCAGCGCTCCCTGCAGAGAACTGTAGGCAAACTTGACTGTCTGCCTTCTCTTCTCTAACCTTCCCATGTGACTTACTATCCTGATCTCAGGTGCATTTTTCCTGCATTTATTTCTCCTTTCTTTTGGTAAAGGGAGGGCTCCTAGGCGACAGGGTATTGTTTTAAGAAAATTGTACATGAGATTCCATGGAAAACTTAGAGGGATTGTGACTATTTTTAGAAGAGAAACCATTACCTTGACCAAGTGCTGCAGTAGTATTACTACCTAACGTTCTAGAATATTGAAAACTGGGAAAACAGAAAAAATATAAAAACACCCGGAGAGAAATACAAGTGATGAAATAACAGACATAGATGTGACATTGCTACTAAAAGTTTTAATACTTTTATTTTATTTTTTAAAATATATTTTGATTTTTTACAGAGAGGAAGGGAGAGGGATAGAGAGTTAGAGACATTGATGAGAGAGAAACATCAATCAGCTGCCTCCTGCACACTCCCCACTGGGGATGTGCCCGCAACCAAGGTACATGCCCTTGACCGGAATCGAACCTGGGACCCTTGAGTCTGCAGGCTGACGCTCTATCCACTGAGCCAAACTGGTTAGGGCAATTTTTAATACTTTTATTAAGTTACTTGCTATAAAGATATTTATAGAGCATCTACCAGTGGTTCTCAACCTTCTGGCCCTTTAAATATAGTTCCTCATGTTGTGACACAACCATAAAATTATTTTCATTGCTATTTCATAACTGTAGTGTTGCTACTGTTATGAATCGTAATGTAAATATCTGATATGCAGGATGGTCTTAGATAACCCCTGTGAAAGGGTCGTTCGACTGCTGAAGTGTTGAGAACTGATGATAGACTAATGACTACAAATGACAAGAGTAGATAACTTTCTGTTCTTGGTTAATGTTAATTCATGTACATGTTAAAATATGTATTTGTACCTGTCTGAGACGTGAGACTGCTGGGGACAGGGGTAAAGAAAAAGCATATATACTCACACATTACTTCTCTAGACATGTGTTAAGCACATGATTTGATGGAGAGATGAAATGTTCTGTTTCCTTAATTCATAGACATTCAATTTCCAAACTGTTTCTTAAATCTTAGGTGCAGAAATTTAAGTAACCGAAAAATTGGGGCTAGGGGTAACAATTTTTAAAATATATATATTTTATTTCAGAGAGGAAGGGAGATGGAGAGAAATAGAAACATCAATGATGAGGGAGAATAATTGATTGGCTGCCTCCTGCAAGCCCCACACTGGGGATCAAGCCTGCAACCCAGGCATGTGCCCTGACCTGGAATCCAACCTTCACCTCTTGATTCATAGGTTGATGCTTAACCAGTGAGCCACACTGGCCAGGCCTAAGGCAACATTCTGCCTATGAATTTAGTTGGCTCTGTTTGTTCTTTTCCTTCTATCTTTGAAGGGCTTTGGAAATAAAATCGAATGATAAGTAAATAATACATGATTGGGGACTGCTTTTTATGTCTATAAAGTGCCAGATGTTAAAAAAGGCTGATATTCCCTAATAAAGAAAACATTAAGGTTCCCAGAGGTCAGTTGGATTCATTTCCTGGACAATCTTATGCTTTATTGATAATTCCTTTCAGATTATGAGTCAACATTTTGTGCCCCGAGTATTTGCTCATGTGAACATTTGCTTTGTAAACCATGCTTCTTGCAGGGATATAAATAGTGGCTGAAAAGAACGCTGACAACTTCAGAGCAAAATGAAGTTCCTGCTGTTGCTCTCAGCCCTCGGGCTCTGCTGGGCTCAGTACGCCCCCAACACCAAGCCTGGGCGCACCTCCATCGTCCACCTGTTTGAGTGGCGCTGGGCGGACATCGCCCTGGAATGTGAGCGGTACTTGGGTCCCAAAGGATTCGGAGGGGTGCAGGTGGGTCTGGCTCACAGCGTACGTCGCGGGGCTGCTGCGCCTTATAGCACATGGTCTCCTCTGTGTCGGTGAAGCCCAGGAATTGTATTTCATATGCCCTCAAAGGAGTTTTGTGAGGAACATACAAAATTCAGTATTGTTAGCAACTTTAGGTTCTGTTTCTGGTATATTCTTTCTTCAGCGGGATAGCAGCAATAGACTGTTCATCGTGTCCAGTGCTTATAGAAAAATGAAGCAGTTTATACAAAGATTGAGAAAGAATTTAAGGCCACGGATTGTTTTCTAGACTATCCAGTGATACCAAGTAAGCCACCATTTGATACCTAAGATTGTTTTTCTTTGTAGATCTCTCCACCCAATGAAAATGTTATCATTAATAACCCTTCAAGACCTTGGTGGGAAAGATACCAACCGATTAGCTACAAGTTATGTACAAGATCAGGAAACGAAGATGAATTCAGAGACATGGTGACCAGATGTAACAACGTTGGCGTAAGTGAATTCGTTTTCTTTAAAATATCTATGTCAGACAATAGTGTGGTGAAGGCCTGGGGGGGGGGGGGGGGCGCGCAGGTGCGGGGTGGAGGGGGTTAATGAGGGAATATAGAGGGACATCTGTAATACTTTCAACAATAAAGATACATTTAAAAAATAAAAAATAAATGAATTACGTAAAAATATAATTTCTCTCTGCCCGCCCCCCATCTCTTGCTCCTTTTGAGAACATTTCCCATATTTTTTATTTTACTTTATACTTCACCTGTAACTAAAGTTTAATTGTAGCTTATATTCATTCTTCATCATTCTTTGTATGTATGCCATTTACCTACTAAAGATTAAGTCGGGGTTTAAAGGCATCTTGCTTATAAAGCAAATATCAACCTTTAACCCTTGTGACTGTACAGATTTCCGGGGATACTTTCTCGTCAGGAATTGGACATTCCAGTGACAATGTCTGGGTCCCTCCCACGTGGCTTGTGTCTCCATCCGTAATTCCTGAGTCTTCTTCCCCTCGGGCTGTTTGATGATAAACCATCCCTCTGATGAGGAACACAATAAGAGACAGTTTACCACCCCGTCTTCAGAGGCTGAGTCGGTAGCAGAGGGCAACTCATGGACATTTCCAAGATCCGCAATCTCTCCTCCACTTACTCCTGCCTCCCCCAGCAAAGGCTCTTTGCCTCCGTTCACAGTCACGGGAGTTTCTGGTTCTGCTCATTTCCCATGTATGTAAACACTTGGCCTTGTGGCTGGCAGGCACGTAGGTCTTTGGTTCACCTGATTTCCCTGTACACTTGGTCTTCTAGGCAGGAACGTTATAACGTAACTAAGAAAAAGAACTAGTCTGGAGTGTTATGGACATGCTGTCAGCTTCGGTCGATGATGTTCTAGATGGTTCCCTCGCCATCGATCGACCTGAAGCAGAAGCGCTGCCTTTCAGGTGCACATTTACGTGGATGCGGTGATCAACCACATGTGCGGCAACGGCGTGAGCCCGGGGACCAGCAGCACCTGTGGGAGTTTCTTCAACCCTGGCAGCCGGGACTTCCCCTCCGTCCCGTTCTCGGCCTGGGATTTCAACGACGGTAAATGTAGAACTGCAAGTGGGGACATCGAGAACTACAATGACGCTTACCAGGTAATTAGGGACTCCGCCTCGACCCGAACAAAGAGCTCTCTGTCTGCCCTTCTCTGCACGGTCGTTCATCTCCACTGAAGTGCTACCTTAGCTTCCTTAAGAAAACAGGGCTCCAGGTCTGATTGGACAAAAATAAAACAACTCAAAGCAATAGGTACCACACTTTCTCCAAGTTACTGATTCCCAATTAAAAAGCTCAGCCACTTCATTTCCTTCATGCTCCGTTTTCACACCAGGAAGTACCTCAAAGGTATGTCCCGACCAGAGTGTCCATGTCCCCAGTGCCCAAGGCGAAGACAACACTATAGAGATACTTATTGATGAACAAGTGAATGACTGGCCACATGGGTGCTCATTTGGACACCATGTCTTATCCATCAGTCACGAACTTTCTGCCTCCATAGGTCAGAGACTGTCGCCTGGTCGGTCTTCTTGACCTCGCCCTGGAGAAAGACTACGTGCGCTCCAAGGTGGCCGAGTACATGAACCACCTCATTGACATCGGGGTGGCCGGCTTCAGAATCGACGCCTCGAAGCACATGTGGCCCGGAGACATGAAGGCAATTCTGGACAAACTGCAGCCTCTGAACACAACCTGGTTCCCTGAAGGAAGTAAACCTTTCATTTACCAGGAGGTGCGTTAGACATGTGTGCACATACAATGTAGCTTAATTGATCAGAAAATGAGTGACGTATTTCATTAAAATATAACTTCTGTAGGTTAGTAACTGAATCATCCACACAGAACAGGAATCAGTTGTAGAGGACAGTGTTCTTTTTTTTAATATATATTTTTTATTGATTTCAAAGAGGAAGGGACAGGGAGAGATATCAACATCAATGATGAGAATCATCAGTCAGCTGCCTCCTGCACGTCCCCTGCTGGGGACCAAGCCTGCAATCTGGGCATGTGCTCTGAGCGGGAATTAAACTGTGACTTCCGGGTTCATAAGTCAACACTCAACCACTGAGCCACACCAGGCAGGCGAGGACAGTGTCTTTAACTTCCTTTTGTTCAGAAGCCCTTCTTCGTCGAACTCTCTAAGTCTTGATCACAAGGGGTTTTAAGGAAGAGCAGAGATTCCGTTTAGGCTGCAAGCACCTCTTTGTAATGGACCGTCTCCCATCAGAGACCATCAGAGAAGACGGGCCATAGTCTGGTTGTCGTGAGCCAGGCTGCGAGAGGTTAAGGCTTGTCTGTAGCACTAGGAGCTGTGTTCTTTCAGGCACATTGATTAACCTCCCTGTGCTGCAGTTTCTTCACGTGAGGAAAAGGTCATAGTGATGTCTTTGTTGTCAGGAAGTTAGGCAAGTTAGTACTTATCAGGCACCTAGAGATGCTGTTGGCCAGATAGGGATTGCTCTGTGAGGGTATCTGTTTACAGGGAAGACTCCATCAGATGCGGGTTTTCACAGGACAGCAGGCCACCTTGTCTAGTCACTTTTAATATCGTAGTAAATACCGTAACAACAAAAATGAGAATCTTGGAATAAGGAGCATCATCTGGGGCATGTCAAGTAACATTGTTTAAAACCACTTTAAAAAATACTTTTTATTGATTTCAAAGAGGAAGGGAGAGGGAGAGATAGAAACATCAATGATGTGAGAGAATCATTGATGGGCTACCTCCTGCACGCCCTACACTGGGGATCAAGCCCGCAACCCGGGCCTGTGCCCTGACCTGGAATCCAACTGTAACCTCCTGGTTCATAGGTCGACGCCCAACCACTGAGACGTGCCAGGTGGGCAAAAGCCATTTTCTGTATGACATTCACTTGTTGGTTAAAGGTATAACCTAAAATGGCATTCCCCCTACATTTCTTCTACTTGAGTAACTCTTCCAGGTAATCGATCTGGGTGGTGAGCCCATTAAGAGCAGTGACTACTTCGACAACGGCCGAGTGACGGAGTTCAAGTACGGTGCCAAACTGGGCACAGTGCTGCGCAAGTGGCACGGGGAGAAGATGGCCTATCTGAGGTGAGTGGCACACGCCTGGTTCTTGGATTCACTTTACAGACTGATTACATATCACATTATGCCGATAGGAGTTATCTTCTGAAGACCTTATGTAGACCCTGGCGAGGATTCAGTTACCAACAGCAAGTGTGCTCGCTCCCCGGACTCGAATGGGTCATGTTTATTGTAGAGAATGTCAGTCCCAGGAAGTATGTCTAGAAAGCCATCCCCTGGGGCTTCTCATCTATGGCTTACATGACTCTCCTAAGCTGACTGCCGGCACTGACCTGGGAAGTCCAGGTTGTTACTAGAATGGTCTGTCATTGAGAAAGTCCCTACAATGTGGCCATGCTGTGGCATTCACGAGCCTCCTCTCAAATGGTTTCACGTTTTAAAATGTCTGTATTGTAAACGCAAACATGGAAACCTTCTTTTACACCCGTTTGCCATTCTGTATGCGATGGACGTTGATCCTTCTGAAGTCCATCTCAATCACCATCCCTAAGACTTCCGAAGGGATTTTATAAATTACAGAAATACCGGTAACGCGAATGCAATACAAGTAATTTGTGTGCATATACACACATGGAGTGTATTCATAGATAACAGAGCTATATCTACATAGACTGTATACAGGGGCAGGCAAAAGTAGGTTTATGGTTGTGAGATTATTCCCCTATTACTGATATATTAGTTGTTGTATTATTTATTTGTATGATTTCTATGTGAACAGCTGTAGCCCTACTCTTGCCCACCCCTGTACATATAAACCTTACACAAAAATCCTTTCAGTGAGAGAATTTCATTATATACTGAAAGAAACACACATGTAAGTTACTCTATGGTATGTGTGTGCGCGCCCACAGGAACTGGGGAGAAGGCTGGGGCTTCATGCCTTCCGACAGAGCCCTCGTCTTTGTGGACAACCATGACAACCAGCGGGGACACGGCGCTGGAGGCTCATCCATCCTTACCTTCTGGGACCCCAGGTGGGAACAGAGTTCTCCATTTGGTCTCCCCCTACCTTTTAACAACACTGAAAACATTACTTTCTTTTACGATGGTATCGTTTTGTAACTTCCAGACTCTACAAAATGGGAGTGGCATTTATGCTCGCCCATCCATATGGGTTCACACGAGTCATGTCAAGCTTCCGTTGGCCAAGGTATTTTGTGAATGGAAAAGTAAGTGTTGGTGTCGTGCAACATACCTTTTTCTCAAGAAAAGGAGGGCAGCTTTGTTCTAAGTTTACCTGATGCTGTTACATTTATTATTTGTTTATCAACTCTTTACGTGTAAGCTGACCCAGGCCTCTTTTAGCAATGGAGTGGATATTAAAACACTAAAATTCATGGTCTCTGTTGTTAAATGCTATGCAAGCTATTTCTGAAACATGAGAAACATACCTCCTTATTTCCCCCAAACACTTGAACAAAAGGATACAGTGAGTATAATTGGTACCTCTTATAAGTACCTGCTACTACCTGGCTGGTATGTGGATTACAAATGAACATGTGTGAAGAACTTAAAACAGCACCTGTTCATAACTTAAGCAATATAAATACTGGTTAAATGTTTTAAAAAAATTGTATGGAATGCATATAAGCATAACTAATGGACATAAGACACTGGGGGGTAAGGGAGGGTAGTGGTTTGTCAAGGGCGGGGGGGGGGGGGGAAAGGATACTTATGTAATACCCTTTGTAATACTTTAAGAGGAAAATAAATAAATAAATAAAAAAAAAAAAAAAAAAAAAATTGTATGGAAGGCAAAAAAAATATATAGTTGAATTGAGGTTAAAATAGGCAAAGTACTTTATAAGAAGAAGGATCATATATGTATTAAAGAACAGAAATGTGCAGAGTATACTGGGAAAGATGCAGATGAGAAAAAATTTGGTAAATTCACTCATCTGAGTAAATTTTTTTAAAATATATTTTTATTTATTTCAGAGAGGAAGGGAGAGGGAGAGAGAGAAACATCAAGGAGGAAGGAGAATCCTTCCTGCATGCCCCTATTGGGGATCAAGCTTGCAACCCTGGCATGTGCCCTGATTGGAATCAAACTGTGACCTCCTGGTTCATAGGTTGAATGCTCAATCATTAAGCCACACCGGCCAGGCTTTAAAAAATTTTATCTTTGAAACATGGCACTAGAAAATGAGAATTCAGAGGGAAGGTGATGAGAACTTGGTGAAAGGCTGATAGCTACTGAAGGAGTTGAATTCTACATGAAGACACTCTAGAGACAAACAGGAGAGATTGGGTTTGGCATACTGGAGAAGGAAGAGGCAACACTGATATTTAAAATCTGAGCATTTTTTTATTCTTTTTGCTAATGAAGGATATTAATGATTGGGTTGGGCCACCAAATACTAATGGAGTAATTAAAGAAGTCACCATTAACCCAGACACCACCTGTGGCAACGACTGGGTCTGTGAGCATCGCTGGCGTCAAATCAGGTGGGGCCCTTATTCAGAGAGATCCTCTTATAATAACCTTGCTTAGCATTTTATGTGAAACTGTCGAAGAATGCATCGCAATCCTACTGTGTTTTGCTTTCAGGAACATGGTCATGTTCCGTAATGTGGTTGACGGTGAACTTTTTACCAACTGGTGGGATAATGGTAGCAACCAAGTAGCTTTTGGAAGAGGAAACAAAGGATTCATTATCTTTAACAATGATGACTGGTAAGTAGATATCAATCAGAAATTATATTTTATACTAACGTGTTCTGGGTTTATTCTTTCCTCTTGCTGCTCATTTACTTTTTCTTTAATATCAGAAAAAGTCTTTAGTCAGTGGATTAAATGAACCAGAAAAAAATGATGGTTCCTATTCTTTTGATCTCTTTGATCTCCTCTTGATGAGGGCTCTCTGTTCTCAGAAGAGCGGTGTTTGTACACCTTGTATACCATGTGCAGGTACAAGGCACGTTCTATGCGCCCACATCCACCCATGTTAGTGTACAGGTTGTGAAATCACTAGATGAACATGTCGCTTGACCCCCTTTCATGTCAATGATGGGAGATGACTGCCTGGTACTGAAATACCTTTTTCTAGTTCTTTTTCTCAACTAGTCTTATATCTGGTTCTCTGGTCCTTTTCTTCACTTCCTGCTCTCCATGCCAATCGTTTTCAAAGCATATGTGTAACGAATATGTATCTTAGGGTCAGCGATTCACCTGAGGAGAGTTGAATTTTACACTTGAGACAAGAGCGTGCCTTACACCTTTTTGCAAGCTGCTGAAATGTCTCCGTCCAAGGGCAACTTCTATTTATGCTCAGCTCATTCCAGCCTAAATTATATTCCACAGACAAAACAAAGAATCCAGCATATCTCTTCTTGTGTCTAGTCCTTTAGTTTCTGTCTTTTGTGGATGGGAGAAGCAAAATAAATGTATGTGACAGCTTCTATTTAAAACCATATACTCCTTCAAAGGAATGCTAGATTATTTTTATATCCAGCCCAAATTCATTTTGGCCTCTTGAAAAAAAGAGATTTTTTGGAAAACAATCAAATTAAAATTTTTGAAAGTAATTTGTATTTCTTTAAGTTCAGCTGAGGACATATTTTAAATATTTGTGTATCACAGTAAGTACTTTTTCAAAATATATATTTTGGTTGATTTCAGAGAGGAAGGGAGAGGGAGAGAGAGAGAGAGAAATATCAATGGTGAGAGAGAATTATTGATCTGCCTCCTCACACACCTCTTACTGGAGATTGAGCCTGAAACGGGGCATGTGCCCTGACCAGGAATCAAATCTTGACCTCCTGGTTCATAGGTCGATGCTCAACCACTGAGCCACGCCGGCCGGGCACCTCAGGAAGTACTCTTACCTGAGGGGCCTGTACAACTCAAATCCTCACCGACAGTCCTCACCCGTCATGTTTGGTGGTATTCCCTGTTGACCAGGAAGTTGCTCGTCTCCTAGAGGATTCCTCTGTCCCTGAGAAAACTCATCCCACGGAAAGGTCTCTGTGTTGGAGTCTCTTCTCCCTGAGACCTGACTGTGTGGTGTCCGTGGCATGAAGGGCGGCCGCTCATTTCAGAGGTCATCTGCGTCCTTGCTTTTCATTGTGTGGAACTCAAGTGAAATCTTCACGTTTCTGTCACAGGCCATTGTCTTCCTATTTGCAAACGGGTCTTCCTGCTGGCACCTACTGCGATGTCATTTCTGGAGACAAAATTGGTGACAAGTGTACAGGAATCAAAATCTATGTCTCTGCTGACGGCAAAGCTCACTTCTCTATCAGTAACAATGCCGAAGATCCATTTATTGCAATCCATGTGGAATCTAAATTGTAAGATTTGAATTAAATCTACATGACCCCAGAGAAATAACCACGTGTATTTCTTTTTCTGTACATATATAAATTCTTCACTCATTTTTTTTGTAAAAGCTATAATAAGTAACCAACTTGAAATCTAAGAAAAGCATAAACACTCACATAATTATACAATTATAAGATAATTACAATCCACATTTTTATTTTAGAAGACTCACATTAGCCTATTTGGCAGGGTTGGGGGTCTAGGTGAAAATGGTAAAGGGATTACCCCCCCCCAAAAAAAAACAACAACAACAACAACAACAAAAAACCAAACAAACCAAAAACTCATAGACTCAGACAACAGTATGTGATTACCAGAGAGAAAGGAGAAAGGGCGGTATAGTAGAGGGTAAAGGGGTATAAATGGTGATGGAAGGAGACTTGACTTTGGGTGGTGAACACACAATTCAATATACAGATGGTGTACTATAGAAGTGTACACCTAAAACCTATATAATTTTATTAACCAACTACAGGCCCAGTGCACGAGATTCATGCAGTGGGGTGGAGGGGACCCTCAGCTAGACTGTGCCCTCTCGCAGTCCAGGACCTCTCGGGGGATATCCACCGGCAGTCAGACACACCTCTCGCAGTCTGGGACCCCTTGCTCCTTTCTGCCCACCTGCAGCGGAGGTGGGAGAGGCTCCCGCCACTGCTGCTGCACTTGCCAGCCGTGAGCCCAGCTTCTGGCTGAGCGGGTCTCCCCCTGTGGGAGCACACTGACCACCAGGGGGCAGCTCCTACATTGAGCGTCTGCCCCCTGGTTGCCAGTGCACATCATAGTGACTGGTGTTCCGCTGTTCGGTCAATTTGCATATTAGGCTTTTATTCTATAGGATGTCACCCCAATAAATTCAATAAACATTTTAAAAAAGAAATTTCTAAAAACCCAGATAGGCATCTTAATGAACACCTTTGTTGATAGTAATGCCCATTGCCCAGCTATGGTTCATTGATGTATGCTTGTATTTATTTCTCCCCTACAGTGTTTCTAGCAGTTAGTTAGGGATAGCTGATTTAAAGATGAAGCCTATAAAAGTTCATAACATTTGGGTGCTTTTAACAATATGAAAGCCCCTTTGCAGTTAATAAGTTAAGAAATAAACTTAAATTGTGCAGTCTGTAATTCTTAGTTATCTAGAGCTCACAGGAATCTTTGCCTCTACATTCTTTCCCCCTTTTCATTCTTTCCAATGGCTTTAGCCTGATGTTGTCGGGCTTTCTGTTCTGCCTCTTAGCGCCCAGTGTGGATGGATGTTTATTCAGTGCTTTCTTGACACCAGATACTCCAGGTTTTCCTCCTGATTGTCTAGCTATTCATTCTCCTCCACCTTGACTTGAAATGGACTTTAAATGTGGGACTTGTTAAGGCTCTCATCTAGGCCTTTTTATAGCTCTCTGTTATTTTTCTTATGAAAACATATGAGGAAATAGAAGCCCCAACTCGGAAACCCTCTTCTTTTACCTACAAATATATCTATTCCTTGCCCCGATCACGTTCCTCTCACCGCCTGTCATAATGAGGAAAATGTGTCTCCACTTGAGTTAGTAACACCATGCCATTCCAGTTTTATCCTTCCGAGGACTTTGTTTCATAGATGGTTTTCCTCTTCTGCTCTAACAGTCTTTTCCATTTTGCTAGATTTAGTCCCTTCATACGACACGTAGTCGAGTCTTCCAGACAAAAAATTCACAACTCCCATTTACTTGCTCCCCTTCCTAGTCATTTTTTGGGGTTTGTTTTCATCACAAAGTGATGTTTCAGTGGTTTTAACCAGGCATTTTTCATCTCTTGACTGTCCAGTTTCTAGTATCATCACTTTATTGAATCTTCTCTCATCAACATCATCAAAAAAAATTTATGTGACGAATCCAATGTACGTCTCTACCATTGTCTTGTCTCACTTCGCACCAACTTTCAAAATGCTGAGCCACACTGCTTCCTCGGCTCCTTTGGCATCTGCGCTTCTTTTGTCTCCCACTTTCCCTTTTCTCTCACTGCTCTTTTTTCACACATTTTTACGGGCTCATCTTCCGTTTGACCTAAGGCTCACACAGATGTATATTTGTACTGTTTTACTCCCTTAGTGTATTGGACCTTTAGCCTCAGGCAGTGTTTGGCACATATTATGTAAGAGCTCAATGCTTGTTTGTAACATAAATTGAGATCATGAGAGGAAGAAAAGAAAAAGATATCATTTTTGAAGACAGATTTATTAGTAAAGATATGGTCTTAGAGTAGAGATATTCTTTTTATTCTCTCTCCCATTCTTCCCAAGTTTAATGATTCCTGGTTAACCCTGATTTCTCAGATCATAAATGTCATGGGATCTCAATAGAAATGAAAAAGGTATTTGATGAAATTTAACAACCTTTCATGGTAAAAACGCTCAATAAATTTGATATAGAAGGAATGTGTCTCAGAATAGTACAGGTCATTATGACAAGCCCACAGCTAACGTTATATTTAATGGTGAAAAGCTGAAAGTTCTTCCTCTAAGATTAGGAGCAAGACAAGTGTCCCTTCATTCACCACTTCTACTTACCACAATACTGGAAATTCTAGCAAGATCAATTAGGCAAGACAACGCAATAAAAGGCACCCAAATCAGAATGGGAGAAGTAAAATTGTCTCTGGTTCCAGATGACATGATCTCATAATGGGAATTCCTAAAGTCTCCACCAAAAGAGTGTTAGAGCTACTAATAAAATTCAGGTTAAGCAGCAAGATACAAACTCAACATGCAAAAGTCAGTTGTGTTTCTGTACACTAACAATGAACTATCCGAATAAGAAATTCAGAAAGCAATCCCATTCACTATAGCATAATAAAATAAAAATACTGAGGAATACATTTAACCAAAGAGGTGAAAGATTTATACACTAAAACTGTAAGGCACATATCACAGAAATTGAAGAAGACACAAGTAAATGGAAAGGTATCATGTGTTTTTGCATTGGAAGAATTAATATTATTAAAAATATCCACACTATCCAAAATGATCCAGGATTCAATATGGTCCCTATTAAAATCCAGTGGCATTTTTCACAGAAATAGAAACAAAAATCCTAAAATTCTATGGAACCAAACAAGATCCAGAATAGTCAAAGCAATTGAGAAAGACAGACAAAACTAGCGACATCACACTGCCTTGTTTCAAACTATATAACAAAGCTTTTGACTTCAATAAAAAACTAGATATAAAGGGGGAAATCTAAATATATTAAATGTAGCATACAATTTGTGGCAGAAAAATCACAAGGTTTTAGAAGAAATCATGTAAGAACTCTAATTAAAAAAACACACAATACTTTGAAAAAACAGAAGAAAAGTGATATACTAAAATACCTTTAAAGGTCTTTCACAAGAAATTGAACAGATGGGCAAATACAGCCTGTTTGCTCTTTTTGTCCTTGAACATAAATTCTGGGAAAAGAAAAAAAGAGAGAAGTGTGGCTCAGGGCCACTTACATAATCTGTTTTTAGGTAGAACTCGGTGTGCTGAGAGGATTTGGGTACAAAGAGCACCACTTAGGCTAGAGTAAAAGGTGATATTTATTATTTCCCTATAATTGCATATCTGCCAAGACCAGCTCACTACTTTCCTATACTTTTAAAGACATTTTCTAGTCAAGAAACAATGATATTTTCATGATCAATTCAATCCGTGGCCTTTTTTGGAGCACCTCTCCGCACCTCAGTTTCCTCAGGTGTAAAATGAAAATGACAATTCCTTTTCAGTTTGGTGTACTGAGAAACTGTGCCTATAACATACTAACTGCTGTTGCTGGTTACATGCATACTTCACTTCCTCAGTCAAGATGTGTCTCTTACCCTAACGCTGAGGGCTAGCAATTCAGTATTTCTCCTAAGAACCACCACGTCTTGGGCCTGGAGCAGAAGGCAACAGTCTACTCTAATTTGAAATCTTGCCAGGTTCAACCTGTGTGCCATTAGGTGAAAGTTAACAGAAAACCCCACTTGGCCATGGCCAGTGGTTCAGTGGTTAGAGCATCTACCTGTGCAAAGAAAGGTCACAGGTTCAATTCCTGGTCAAAGGCATGTACCTGGGTTGCAGGTTTGATCCCCACCCCCAGTCTGGGCAGGGAGTCTCTCTCACATTGATGTTTCTCTGTTTCTCTCTCTCTCTCTCTGTCTTCCTCAAATCAATAAAAACATATCCTTGGCTGAGGATTAAAAAAAGGACAAAGAAAATTCCTCTTGGCTTCAGTGTTTCCAATTCAGTTCTAGCTCACAGGACCTAATTTAGTTCTGGGTCTAGGGATGCCACAATCAGAAATTTCAGTCTCAGCTTTGTATGTTATGATCTTATCCGTGTTCTGTGGCCACAAGTAAAAAGATTAGGTGTGTTCCAATAAAAATGAGCATTGATCAAGCCACCGTGTGCTTATTATGTGTCCAAGCACTCTCTGAGGAACTTCGGAACATGTTACCCATGCTTAAGTGCCAAGTAGAGTGGGGAAAACAAGACAGAGCTGTCGGACACATTAACTAGAACACAGAGGGAAGTAACAGGGTGCAAAGTAGGAGGGATAGTAAGTGGTTTGATTTCAAAGGAGGCAGGTCTGAGAGGCTCTGAGAAAGATTTGTGGGGAAGGAAGGCCTCGATGGGGATGAGGAGGATTTGTGAGGAAGCCCAGAAGAAGAAAGGTGATGATGACAAGGCACCGAGGAACGAAGGAGGCTGTGGAGTGGAGCACCGATGGCTGGGTCGGTGAGGCTGCAGAGGGAGTATGGAATACTACTGGAAAGGAGGCTGCAGAGGTAGAATGAAACTCACCAGGAAAATACATTTTCTGCCAAGACTCTTCTATTAGGTGGGATGTATGGACTCCAGCGAGGGCTGGAGACTCCTGAAGAGAAAGGATGTTACCATCTATGCAACATAAGCATGTGTGACCGCGGGAAGAAGCCAGCGACTATCGTTCCTGATGCTGCTATTAAGACAGAGTTAGTTAATGACGCTTCAGTGCAATTACCTTTATGGTTTTCTCTCTTCCGCCCCCGCCGTGTAGTTGCAATGGCACTGGTTCTACTGGGGTCTGCTCAGCACACAGGCCTGCCAATCTTCCTGCCAGTTCCGAGGGCGGGCCTGTCCTGCCAGTCCCCGCGCCAGGCTCCTATTGTCATGTTGAAATAACTGACTGGGAATGACAACTTGCTTCCCGCTCACTATTTTTATATAATTGGGGATGGAAATAATGGAACTACCCCCTGATTTAACTGTCAGTCAAGTGACAACACAAGCACAGGATGAGATTAAACCAAGTGCCACAATCTGCCAGGTGCTGATGGTTTCAGTAGGAAAAAGTTCAGATATAAAATGTTTTTCTATATCACAATGAGTATTCATACATTTTAAAATTAAACTATAGAATTATGTCCTGCAAAATTCTCTTTCAATGAAGATAGACTTTTAACATATTCATGGAGAGAAAAAAGCATCATTTGGTACAAAGTATTTTGTGCCTTTTTTTTCCAAAAGGTACCAAACTAATGAAGAAATGTGTATCCATGCCACAAAACAACTAAAGGAAAGAAAGAAAGGAAATTATATCTCAGTAAAACGTTTTCTGAGAAAAAAAAAAGTGTTTTTTGAAAAACACAGTTTTAGAGATATTTCATTTTAGAGGTACTATGTGAAAACATTTTTAGTGTGCAGGCTAGAGATCTCCCAATATACATAATACATTTTTTTTCTGGGTCCTGGGGTCAAACTAATTGAAAAAGCAAACAAAAGAATAATGAAGACAGAAACCAAAATATCACCTTTACTAAAAAGCCTATCTAGGAAAATACAGTTTGTACCAATGGGCAAGTGGCGTTCCTAATGGTGAATCTAAGAATTCCACATTCCCACTCAGCAGCCTAAACTGGGGCAGGGCTCCCCTGAACAGGGGCAGAAACTCTGGAGAAAAAAAAACAAAAAGCTTGATATCATTCTCAACAGGAAGTCAGGGCCAGCAGGAAGAGGAGGGGCTGGGCTGCATGTCTCCAATCTTTCCTTCCAAACTCATCACAAAGAGCGTTCCCCCTTCAACGGACCCACACTCACCATCAGAAGTGAGAGCTGTCAGAACTGCTTCAGTCAGCAGACCAAGTCTTGGCGTCCTTGTTGGCTTCCTGGGATTGTTGACATTGGCCTCACTTTAGCACCTACCCTGCCCTGAGACCCCTACTCTACCTGCGTATCAATAATTCTACCGGGAATTGACTTATCTTACTTAGTCAGCTCAAGGTACTTGGTAGGTTAGCAATACAATTATGAGAGTATTTAAATGCATGGATGCGTATATTTTGAAATATATTTTAATTCAATACTGTGTTCATTACTGGCATTGGAGAACTTCTCTGAACCCGAAGCCTTCCACAATGACGCTGCTTTCTATGGTAAAATCTTTCATTTCTGAAATTTGTTCTTATGAGGAAACCACGTCAGGAAAGATGTTACTGGGAAACTGTGTCACTCAGGGTCTCCCTCAGATGCCCTATGGCACAACAGTGCACCGAATGAGTTAAAGGGTACAAATCTTACACCTGGTCAGATCTGGGGCCCTGGTCAGATTTGGGTCCTAATGGAATAGAGGCTATGGAGTTGCCTTCTTTCTGTTTAGTGTCTTATTGTAGCTGATATCCTTTGGTTGTCTGTATTATTAATATCTGTTAACCTCGAAATAAATGTCAGATTGAAATTGAAGAGGGATGTGGGGACTTTGCTAGAGAAGAATCCTTTTCGAGATACAAAGAGAGGTAATATGGAACCTCTGTTTCCTAGTGGCCCATTCACTAAGCATTGGTGTTACTGTAGGAATTCTAGGCAAGTTCCATCTTGGGCTCCTGCCTTCTTTCAGTGCCAATCCCCTCTTAATTTAATTTGCCTGAGATATTTCGTTTTCTCTCTTCTCTTTTCTGACAAATGTTACACTGCTCGAGATTTGCTCTGCCCATCCAAAAGAGAATAGTCATACCTTATTTTACTGTACTTCGTTTCATTGCGCTGCACAGGCCAAAGTAGGGGACTTGGTCTAGTCTCCCTGTTGGCTGGACTTCTGGGGCAAGGGAATCCTGGTGTGTGGGAGGAGGAAACCACCTTATGTCTGAAATGCCCTTTATATATATATAATATTTGTTGATTTCAGAGAGGAAGGAGAGGGAGAGAGAGATAGAAACATCAATGATAAGAGAGAATCACTGATCAGCTGCCACCTGCACACCCCCGCCACTGGGGATTGAGCCTATAACCTGGGCATGAGCCCTGACATGGGAATTGAAGGGTGACCTCTAGGTGTTCACAGGTTAACGCTCAATCACTGAGCCACACCAGCTGGGCTGAAATGCCTTTTGTAGCGTGTCCCTGGCTAAGGGTTACCTATAACAAATAGACCCTAGAGTAGACTCTATGAGGCATGGCAGCCATCTTCTAAGTTCTTCAGCTCTCTGATTTTTGAAATGGATATGTTTTATATCTTGTGTTCCTATTGTGTGAGGCAACCCACAGACCGTATTTAGAGACCCCAGCCATTGTTGGGAGGCAGATACTCCTGCTCATACAGGAACGTGGGCCCCCTGGGGCTGCTGTTGACATTACAGGCCTCTTCCTACTTTCTCTGAACCTCTTGATTGACAGTATCCTTCAAATCATGAGCGAAAGGTTGATGCGGGGATGAGTCTCTGCTGCACTGTGTCTGAGCTGATAGTCTCATGCTGTGTGTTCCCAGGAGGGAATAATATGTACCCTCTGACACCATGGAGGGAACTTATAACCCCAAAAGCTTCATTAATGAATCATCTGATTTTCAGCTCATTCTGAAAAGATGTGAGAGACAGGCAAAGGTACTACGACGAAAATAAATGATCTGAGAGCAGACACGGAAGTTTAGAAGAAAAAAGTCTACTGAGGCAATATACACCAAATGCAGCCGTCCCAGCTCACAGGGCCTCCTCACACTCAGCGCACACACTCAAAGTGTTAGGGGGAGTAAGAGACCTACTCAAAATTAAAATGAGTAAGAATCAGAAAGGAAAGTACCTATGGCCCATGTGAAGTAATTATTCAACAAGGAAAGTAAAGTAAACAAGAGAGGAACATAAAATTCCAGCAACACAAAATCAATAGTGTTCTTTAAAACCACCCTAAATCATTGGAAAAAGTAATTTAAAAAATCTAATTTACAATAAACAACAAAACTGTAAGATACCTAAGAATAAACCTAGCAGAATTATACATTGGTACTATAAAAACAATCCTAATTTTTTTAGAACACTTAATGAAAATGGAAATATATTTATACATGAATGGGTTTCTTGAAATTAAAACTGTGATAACTGATATAAGAATTCTGTAAGAATGTTGGAATGTAAAATTGAGGAAATCTTCCAGAAAATAGAGGAAAAGGACAAGAGGGAGAAAATAGGTAGATAAGAATATTATTCCAGGAATTCCAACATCTAATTTTGATGATTTTTGAAAAGGCTCTAGGGAAGACAAAAGAGGCAGGTATGAGCTCAAGGATGAGTACAGAGGCCTAAAATTGGTATGTTGGAAGTAATGAATATCACCAATATTTCAGAAAACGGAAAGGAAAAGAGGCATGATGAACACTTCCATAGGAAGAGAATGACTTGTTCTCATCTCCTGGATCAAAATACTATTAGCACCAGATGGAAAAAATGTTTTAAATGAAAAGTTTAGCACCAGAGAGCCAATGGCAGGCAGTCGACGGAGTGCGGATGGATCTAGATTCTGGCTATACAACTGATTTGCTAAGTAACCCGAGACAAACGGGTTGATTTCTTTGGACCGCAGTGTCCTGTCATCAAGGACAGTATTACCTACTCATAAGCTTGCTAGGAGGGACCAGGAGGCCACTGCAGGACTTGGAACGTAGGAAGCGCTAAGTTCATGTCAGCTGTTATTAGAAAACCGATGAGCAGTATCACTGGGAGCTCCAGCACAATGCAGCAATATCGGGAACATCCCCAGGGCAACGATTTCCAACTTGGAATTTTCCGGGCAGCCACACCCGCAGCCATAATCTGTGGGGAAGAATCAATGTTTATCCCGTGCAGAAACCTAAAAATATGTAACCCCCGTGTGTCTTTTCTTTTTTTTAAGTCCAAATGAGTAAGTAACTCCAGGTGGAGGAAAATAAGGTTTCAGAGATGAGAGAATCCCATCCAGAAGAGACGGGAACGCGACTCGGAATATAATGACCAAGTCCAAGGACAGCAGGGTCCCATAGGCTGGGGAGAAACCAGGAAACGTCAGATGAAGACATGAGTGGGATCTGTGAGAAAGGTCATTTTAGAAAAATAAAGCTGATGTATTGTCTGAGGGGCTTGACCACGGGAAGATCTGATTAAAAAGCATTCTAGAAAACGGTTGCAGGTTTGGGGAATGGATTGTTTTTAAATGCCAAGCAAATAAAAAAAATTATAACGTAACTTTCAGAAGAGGAAAGACGATCGTCTATGTAATGTTACAATGCGTGGCTCAGGATGAGAAATGCTTGTGAAGACATATATTGAAAGCAGTAAATTTAGATTTAACTAATAAAGCCTTATTGGGAACATGGGGAACAGAACACGCACAGAGTGAAGGATGAGTTATGGTGCTCATTGCTGCCTTCTATATTTGGAAATCAATGCATAATATCTACAGTGGGTGGGGGTGGTTCAGAATAGATTTCGCTTATAAAAAACCCCAGGAGAATCCTTAGATTTCAGTTTACGTTTATTTTTAAATATCGAAGGTCACCTGAATGAGAGTGCAAAGTCAGTGCTAGATTCAAACCTTTAGAGTCATTAATTACTAAAATCCACTTGGAACCCACATTCCCTAATAAAGTAATTTTTAAAAAATACTAGCCTTGGCCGGTATGGCCCAGTGGGTTGGGCCACCGTCCCGTACACCTAAAGGTTGCAGGTTTGATTACCGGTCAACAACCGACCGATGTTTCTCTTTCTGAAGTCAATGAAAAACATGTCTTCGGGTGAGGATTTAAAAAAAATAACAAAAACTAAATTGCATACAAATGCAAGAAACTCTAACCAAGTTCTGAGCTTTGCATTATGCTATTTTAATGTTGATCTTTAAAAAAATATAAATGTTTCCAAAACGCAGTTTTCCCTTGTTTCAGGTTTTCTAAAGCCACTAGCACAGGCTAACCTGCCTGTGGCATCTTCCATCTTCGGTTAGCCTAGGGCCAGTGGTCGGCAAACTGCGGCTCGAGAGCCACATGCGGCTCTTTGGCCCCTTGAGTTTGGCTCTTCCACAAAATACCATATGCGGGCGCGCACGTACAGTGTGATTGAAACTTCGTGGCCCATGTGCAGAAGTCGGTATTTTGTGGAAGAGCCACACTCAACGGTCCAAAGAGCCGCATGTGGCTCGCGAGCCGCAGTTTGCCGACCACTGGAGGCAATCCAGCTGTGGCCTCCCTACTATGTAGAACACACTTTGGAAAACCCTGGTGGTCTGGGGGCCATTGCACCTTGAAGTTCTGGAGAAACGTGTGTCCTACAGCACGACCAACACAGTGTCCAGCGCGGGCTTTGCTGAGCGGCTCGGTCTGCACGGAGGCGCCTGGAAGAAACAGGCACTCCTGCAGGAGGGCACACTCCACCTGGGCTTTGATGCAGAAGGAAGTGCGCAGCCGATATGGAGGCTCCGGTGTGGGTCCTGGTCCGTCCCCAAATCAAGAGATTTTCTGAAATCTTCTAGAACTTGAGGCACAAATCGAAGGAGGTGCCAGGAAGTGTCTGTTGTTTCTGACCTGCTGCCTGCCATCAAGTTAGTTGAAGTCAGGTTAGGTTTTGGAACAGGCTGATATCCTTAAGCTCATCCTTGGTAGATGATTAACGTCCAAGCTTTATTTCAATACAGGAACTTTGAACTTTAAAAAAATAGCACCTGACCCAGCTGGTGTGGCTCAGTGGTTGAGCATCAACCTATGAACCAGGAGGTCACGGTTCAATTCCTGGTCAGGGCACATGTCTGGGTTGCGGCTCAACTCCAGTAGGGGGTGTGCAGGAGGCAGCTGATCAATGATTCTCTCTCATCATTGATATCTCTATCTCTCTCCCTCTCACTTCCTCTCTGAAATCAAGAAAAATATATTTAGAAAATAAATTAAAATGGCACTTTTAAGAAAAAGAGATTTACTCTGGGGATACCAGCTGTTCATAGAGTTAACTCATCACTGGTCCGTGGATGCTCTGGGTGCCGCGAGGTCAGGTGTGCCCAGGCTCGCACTGCTGCCAAGTTCATCACTGCATGTCACTCAGAGAAATGCTGACAGATTGCCAATTAGGGTGAGCTTTCCTGTCACCCCTGTCCTCAATTTTTATTGTTCAAAGATGAACACTGTGCCGTATGAACCCATATGTTAGGGACAGCCCAAGAGGCTAGGAAAACACATTCAATATAATTGGGTGAGGTGAGCCCAGGCACAGGGCAGGGAAGGCTGCATTCTCATCATTCCAGAGATTTTGGAGGAAAAACTTTACATGAGGAACTGGCAAGGTTTCTAAGGGGGAAAATAGCTCAACAGCTTAGACAAATGTTTTCAAAAGTTATTATTGCATTCATAGAATTCTACGTTATCTATTGAAAGAAATAGGTAATTTGAGAAAAGCTCATAAAAGAAAAAAATGCCATTAGGAGGACAAATCTTCATGGTTAGTCCAATACCTATGTATCTTTAATCTTCCACCTCCCATGCTACCTGAGCTCTCGCTGTGGTTTAGATTCGCCTCTTCCCAATGCTTCGTGATATGGAGCACTTTTTCATGAACCTGGTGGCCATGTGGATGTCTTCTTTGGATGTTTATTCAGGTCCTTTGCCCATTTTTCAATGAATTTATTATTTCTTATGACATTGAGCTTTAAGAGTCCCTTATATATTTGTGAGATTTACCCCTTATCAGATATATGGCTTGCAAATACCGTCTCCCATCCTGCAGGTGGAGTTTTCCTTTTATTGACTGCTTCTTTTGCTGAGCAGAAGCTATTTTTGACTTTGCCGCATCTGTTTCTGGTGTTACAGCCCAAATAACCCATCGCTGAGGCTGAGGGCAAGGAGCCTCTTCCTGTTTTCCTTTCTATTTTGTGGTTTCGGGTCTTGCATTTAAGCCTTTGATCCGCTTCGAATTAATTCCTGTGGATTCTGAACACAGGGGCCCAGTTTCATTCTTTTGCATGTGGATATCAGGTGTTTGGACACCATTATTGACTACCCTCTTTCCATCGTGTGTTCCTGGCAACTGCGTCAAAGATTAATTGACTGTATATGTGTGTGCTTATTTCTGGGTTTTCTCCTCTATCTCAGTTCTCTGTGCCTATTTTTATGTGAGTGCCATTCGGTTTTAATTAGTATAGCTTTGTAATGTCGTGTGAAATCAGGAAATGTGATGACTCCAACTTTGCTCTTCTTTCTCAAGATTGGTTTGGATATTTGAGATCTTTTTGGTTACATATTCCAATGGGTCAGAGGAGAAATCAAAGAATATATCAAAAAATACCCTGAAACAAGTGAAAATGGAAACACAAACATACCAAAACTTATATGGTGCAGCAAAGGCAATTTTGAGGGAAAGTATAGCAATAAACATGTACATTAAAACAAGAAATATCTCAAATAAACAATATAACTTTACACCTGAGGAACTAGAAAAAGATCAAACTAAGCCCAAAGTAAGGAGAAAGAAAATAATAAAGATCTGGGCAAAAAATAACTAAAATAAAGACTAGAAAAACAATACAAATAAATCAACGAAACTATGAGCTGGGTTTTCTGAAACAAAACAAAATTGACAAACTTTGAGCTAAGAGAAGACGAGAGAAAACTTAAACAAGTAAAAGCATAAATGAAAGAGAAGGCATTACAACTGATACTACAAAATACAAAGAGTCATTAAAGACTACAGCGAACAATTATATGACCACAAGTTGGGTAACTCAGAATAAATTAATAAACTTCTAGAAACATAACCCACCCAAGGCTGACTCATGAAGAAATAGGAAATCTGAAGGTAATGAAATTCAATGGGCAGGCAGACATATAGAGCAGTGATGGCGAACCTATGACACGTGTGTCAGAGGTGACATGCGAACTCATTTTTTTGGTTGATTTTTCTTTGTTAAATGGCATTTAAATATATAAAATAAATGTCAAAAATATAAATCTTTGTTTTACTATGATTGCAAATATAAAAAAATTTCTATATGTGACACGGCACCAGAGTTAAGTTAGGGTTTTTCAAAATGCTGACATGCCGAGCTCAAAAGGTTCGCCATCACTGACATAGATTCAGGCTTAATAAGAAAAATCTTTGCCGTATCCATGTATTCGGCTTCAATACATGTATTAGCTATTTGAGTTTTCACTATATAAGTGGTAGCTGAGCCATAGTGGAGTTTCCCTTATATTTGTAGAGTGAAAAGAGAGGAGAGAAGAAAGAGAGGAAAAGGAGATGAAAAAGTGGAAGTGAAAGCACGGGAAAAGGAGCTAATACTAGGGGTAGAAAATGGCTATGGAGGTCAGAACTAGGAAGTAGTATAACAAAAACAATGGAGCTAAAATAAGGAAAAGACTCATGTGAGACATAGGGGCGGAGAGACTGCATAGACAACTGACAACCTTGACATGGTGACCTTGGCAGTACCAGTGGAGTGGTGGGTGTACAGGGAGACCTCCTATCTGAGAATTAGACGGGGAGATAAACAACTTCAAATCACTGTGCTTGGAAATCTAAAGCTTAAATTCCATTAGAATATCAGAGCAGTTTGAAGACAATATACATAACATGGGCCTTGTAGAGCTTAAGAAGGTTTTGTAAAAGAAATGTATGATTACAAGGAGATTAATAGATGTTTGAAAACAATGGGCTTTTTATTGATTTTAATTTAAGTGTATGAATTTTTGGTAGTTTGTGTTTTCACAGTACTGTGGCATTTAGATGTTGAAGCTTTGCAGAATTGCTAGCTGAATTGAAATAGATAGCTTAGGCTCTCTGATTTCCATTTAAATGTTCAACAAGCCATCACCAGGAAGTAGTTTTGCATGGTCTATAACAACTTTAAGAGATTTGCAGCTGTGCTAGGAATACATTCAATTATAGTAAATATGACTTTTAAAATTACTTTTTGCTATACCTTCAAGTTAGTGTAGAAGGAAGTGGTTTGTCTAGATATAGGATGAGAATATAGGTTTGAACATTTGATATTTAAAAAAAAGAGAAACTTCTGGCCCAGTGTGACTCAGAGGTTGAGCATTGACCTATGAACCAGGAGGTCACAGTTCCCTTCCTGGTCAGGGCCTATGCCTGGGTTGTGGGCTCGATCCCCAGTAGGGACCATAAGGGGTGTGCAGGAGGCAGCTGATCAATGATTCTCTCTCATCATTGATGCTTTTCTCTCTCTCTCTCTCTCCTTCTCCCTTCCTCTCAGAAATCAATTAAAAATGAATTAATTAAAAAAAACTGCACACATAAAAAGGAAAAATTGCAGCAACTATTTTTTACAGATAAAACTTAATGAAAAAGAAAAAGTTGAGCTTTCAGGGTGGACTTTTTTTTATTACAGAGCGGTATTTTTATTAAGTGGCTGAAAGTTTAATTAGAGTTCTCAATATTGTCTGTTGAATTTTAGATGATTTCATGTTTAATGTTGGTAACAGTATGATTGCAGTAGGAGGGCCGAATCTAAAATCATGGCATATTAGAGCAGGAAGACAGGCTGGCTGTCATTTTGTTGGTCCCAAACCCCTGTTTTTCAATTAAGAAATAACTTGAGAAAGTTAAAAGAGACTAGAAGGTACATCTACATGGAATGCCCTGGAGGTGCTGCCATTTTCTGGCAGAAAAATGTAGGAAGTTTATGAATGACTACTTTTATTTTTTAATTTTTTTTTTATTGATTTCAGAGAGGAAGAGAGAAGGAGAGATAGAAACATCAATGATGAGAGAGAATCATGGATCGGCTGCCTCCTGCATGCTTCACATTGGGGATTGAGCCCACAACCTGGGCATGTGCCCTGACTGGGAATCAAACTATGACCATAGGTGGATGCTCAACCACTGAGCCATGCTGGCCGGGCTTGAATGACTGCTTTTAATTATAAAAGGTTTTCAATATGCTGCCATGA
The DNA here is from genome assembly GCF_028538775.1 of Myotis yumanensis. NCBI lineage: Eukaryota > Metazoa > Chordata > Mammalia > Chiroptera > Vespertilionidae > Myotis > Myotis yumanensis. The sequence goes on from NW_027223768.1 coordinate 3,532,533, forward strand.
ATAAAAATATTATGTCAAGCCCATAACCTAGAGAGTGGCTGGAGGTGAGTCTTTAATATAGCTTTTTTTTTTAGCTGGTTAAAGTTATGTTGACATCAGAAAGCACAAAGAGCAGAAGAGGGGGCACCTTTTCATTACATTTCATAACAGGATCTTCTTAGGTACCAGAGTGATAGGCAGCAGGTGTAGACAGAGCACGGAATTAACAGATAGACTGCAGCAGGCATGTAAAGTAAGCATGTGACTCAAACATACGTGTGACTCTTCTCATCACTGAACTCTGCGAATTTCATTTTTTTCAGAGAAAAATGACTCTGTGTCTGAAAAATATCTATTTGCTGTGGAAAAAAAAAACCCAACAAAAATACTTAGAGGATGAGACCTGATTATTTTAGGACTAATTATAGTTACATTTTTTTCACTAGTGTAACAAAAGGGCTCCAAGAATTTTGAGACACACTGGGGCTAAAAGCGTGGCTGAAGGGATGAAAAATCTTAATCCAATGATAAGTATTGTTAAGCCTGCCCAAGGTCAGAGAAATGGATGCTCGGTGTTCAAGGAGCTAAAAGGTAAAGGAAGGAAAGCAAACAATAAAATAATAACATATAATAAATAAGGTTTAAAATATTATAAAAATGTAAAGAAAGGAATAATGTTTGGCCTATTTTTCTATCCTTTTACTCTGGTGGACTGCTTCATAATGGTGATTTGGTTGTCAAAACAGTCACTGTAGAAAAGGATGAAATGGCAGTGCTGCCGGCTGCGGTGGGCAAGAACTGGCAGTTTTCGTCGGTGCTGCGTCCTTTCCCGCTCCCCTTAGTGTTCCCAAACCAGGGCCCTGGAGTCCAGCTAACTGCCCGGCCCCACAGATAACAGAGCGATAGAGTTTTAGGACAGGGAACGGGCAATTTCTCTTGCGATCAGCTAGAGTTTTGTCAGAGTGACGTGCACAGCGGGAAGATAGATGTCCTTATTCCTCTTATTGTCTAATGGGCATTCGATACTAATTGTGATTTGAATTGTTCATGTGCACTAACACTCGGAGTTTCCAGATCAATACAGATCATATCAGAGAGTAATTTCATTATTCAGCAGACGGGACGACGGCCTTCTAAATGCAGCACCTGCCTGCATGCTGCGAGGAAAGAAACACACTGACACACATGTAAGTGTTCAAAGTCTCCTTTAATGCAGGCCTCCAGCACGAAATGGATCCCACTGTATTGGTCCTGTTCACATTATTTTACAGAAATAAAAATTTTCTAACAAAAAACTGCATCTTTTAAAAATTGATTTGAGAGAGAGAGGAGAGAGAGGGACCAATTTTTGTTCCACTGATCTATGTGCTCATTGGTTGATTCCTGGATGTGCCCTGACCAGGGAGCAAACCTGCAACCTGGTGATCAGGACCACACTCTCACCCACTGCCCCCCACGCCAGGGCAGACACTGCCTCTCCCATCTCTGGAAAAAGGGAGTAGGAACATAGATGGAAAGAAAAGCATGAGATAATACAAAAGGAATATCCCTCCCAACTAACCTTGGTTAAAATATTTGTGCGGTTGTGAGCACGGAGTTGGGACAGAATAGAGGTCCCCTCTCTTCGCTAGGACGCCTTCCTGGGTGAAAATGCCATTCTCTGTGATTTCGTGTATTTTTCAATTGTTTGTTTCTTGGACCTGGTGTTTGATGGTCTTTCTATTTGTTTATGGGTTTGTTGAGAGCTGCAGTCAGAACCAATGGCCATTTCTTTCACAGATGTTTCTGCAGCCTAAGAAAGTGTGTTAAATATGGTGGCTGCTTGATGATTGTGAGTCTAATGGTTAATTAATACTAAATGAAGATTAACATGTTCCCTTTAATATGTTAATTTAAAACGTCCTAAAGAAATCAAAGCCCATTATTTCTCTCATTATATTTTCATACTGCAGAGGTCAACACAGCTGGCTAAGAATAATGAAATACAGAGAGAATGACAGTGAAATATCTTGTCACAAGGGGGCACTGCTATTTCAGATATGAGGCTAAATAGAGCATTTCTCTTCAGGGGGTGAATTTTCTTTTGTAATGATAAAAGTGTTTTGAAAATACTTCATGCTATCTTAAGAATTTTTAGATCTCAGATTAACTTTTAAATAGAAAACTTCACAATTAGTGTTGCCTTTGGCTACATTTCTTTTTTCCCCCCATCAAGGTCTGTGAATTCCCTGCCTCAAACATCCAGCTTTGATTGAATTTAGATATGCAAATGGAATCCAGTGCCCGGGGGGAGGGGAGAATATGCAGACAAACATATTCCAGGCCATACTAGTTCTATTTCTGACTTTTATTTCCTTGTCGACTTGTGAAAAAAATAATGGATTCCATTTTACTAAATGTCATGATTAGGGGTGACAATCAACTTTTGTCCGTCGGGTTAGTCATTAGCATTTTTCATTTTTAGGAAAGAGGAAAGTGTGAAGGTTCTGGATTGGCATGGTGGGAAGGCGGCAGTGCCATACATCTCCTACCAACGTACAGACATCTTGAAGCTGAAATCAAGACCAAGGGAAAGCCCTGGCCGGGAGGCTCAGTTGGTTAGACCATCACCTGGATATGCCAAGGTTGGGAGTTCAGTTACAAGAATCAACTAATGAATGCATAACTGAGTGAACAACAAATGATATTTTTTCCCCTCTCTCTTCCCCCGCTTCCTCTCTGAAAAATCAATAGATGAATTAAAAAGAAAAGTGAAAATAAAAAAATTAAAATAACATCACAGGCTCTTATATTCTCTGTGAGAAATATTCATTTAGGCTCCTTTTTCATACAGTCGTGGCTTGTAGAGCTATCATGATAATTACAGAGGATCACTTTTTACATGAAAACAGGACTCTCACAATAAAGTAGCTGAGCGAGCTGCAAACACCGTAAGGTGAGAGGTGAGGCTCGTTAAGGATCTGGAAAGACTAATAGGGATAAAGGTTTGCTAACGACAAACAGTCACCTTCTCAAATATAAGGAGAAAAGCATCAGACCCACAACACCTTCCTGCCTGAAGTCACCGGGAGAGACAGCATTCGTTTAAAAATGGAGTCTGAGAAAGGACAGCACGTCAGCCTTTAAGCATCGCAACTGCAACTGCGTGTGTTCAGGGCTAACGGTGCTGGAGCTCAGACCTGAATTGCCTGTATAGCAGCCTGGGCATTTCTCTTTGGAGCTAACGCATGATCTGGCCTTGCAGGCGTGTGGACAGCATGTCAGCCTTGTAGGCCTTCCTTCGGCAACTGACCTGCAGTGAGTCAGTCCCCTGCATATTCTCTTAAACAAAACCCTCCACCCATGTCACCTTCTCAGAGAGTCCCCTTCCTTGGCCACTCCTCACTCCACCTGGTGCCAGACACGGCAGGTGTGGCCCTGTGTGTGCTCTCTCTGCCTCACTGGAGTAGAAACTCATTGGTTTCTTGATTTCAGAGCGGAATGGAGGGGGTGGGGGGAGGGGGAAACACACAGAGAGAGAGAATGAATTACTACTGATTGGTTGCGTCCTGCATGCCCCACTCTAGGGATTGAGCCTGCATCCCAGGCATGTGCCCTGAACTGCGAACTCCTGGTTCACAGGTTGACGCTCAACCACTGAGCCATGACAGCGGACAGGTTTCCTGTTCTGTTCGCTGTGGCATTCTCAGTGTCTCAGCCACCCAACCCATAATCGGTGCCTCAGTACATGTTTGTTCAATAATGAAATGAATTTTCATACATCATGGATCTAGAGATTCAATTTATTTTCATCATAGTAAGCAACCAGTAGCAGATACTTAGTGAAAATGAATTTGGGGAGCTATTAGAGAATTCCTAAAAGTGGGCTTTACCTGACTAAAACTTTTGCATGTCCAATGTGGTTTTTCTCTAATCACTCTACACTATGGAGCATAGAAAAATACGTACAAGTTTGAGGAATCAGAATATTTGAGCTGTGGCCACCAAGGGGACTCCCCCAGGGGCATTCACTGGATACAATCAGAATATTTAGGTCTGACTTCAGCCTTAGACATACACACATTCAATCTTCCTATATGGTCTTCTCACTGGGGATGCTATTTTCAGAACAATAATTTGGCCAACTCCTACTTCTCCAGCAGGGCACACTCACCCCCTGGGGACAGCTGGCTGAGCTCCACTGCCATGGCAATCCCATGGGGTGAGGACAGAAAGGTCTGGTGTGAGCCTCTACAGACTTCTATGCACAGAGATTGGGGCGGGGCGGGGGGGGGGGGGGGTGAGCTCAAAATAGCTTGTCTTGAATTCTAAGGATGTAATCAAAGATGTTTACACATTTTATAGTTCACTTCATTATCTATTCATGTCTCTTTTAAAATAAAAATAATGCTCTTTCTTACTGTCTAAAGATAAGGCTTTGGGATTCTGTTCTTTATAGACCACTGATACACGGCCCCCAATACAATATTGAGCTTGATAAGCGTTGGCTTATGCCATCATAGAACCATTTATGGACTCAGACACCCGTTATGTGCCCAGTACTGTGTCATGTGCTTGGAGAATAAAGATAAACAAATGCAGGAGCCACACTAATAAACAGATGAGTGCAATGTGGTAACTGCGGTGATAGAGGTGAGCACAGGTGGGCATGGGAATATCGGGGGAGGGGTATGCAGTTGAGCCTGAGTGTTAGGGAACATTCTATTAGAAAAGCTTCCTCGCCCTGCCGGCAGCATGGCTCAGTGGTTGAGCGTCAACATGTGAACCAGGAGCACAGGCCCGGGTTGCGGGCTCAATCCCAGTGTGGGGCGTGCAGGAGGCAGCCCATCTAGGATTTTGTCTCAGCATGGATGTTCTTATTTCTCTTCCTTTCCCTTGCTCTCTCTGAAATCAAGACAAATATATATATATATTTTTTTTTTGTTTGTTTGTTTGTTTTGTTTTGTTTTAAAAGAAAAGCTTCCTAGACATCACCTTCTGGAACAGTCTACCCTGGCCAGAGGTACAATGAAATAACTGAGGAATGTGGAAGTAGAAACCGTGAAAGGGAGCGCCTAGGAAAGCTGGGGGAGAGGATGGTACTTTCCCCATCTGCACAGTGGTGCCCTGGAATCCGTGATTGCCATGGGCCCATCTAGCTCCCGATGCAGACCTCTTCCCAGGTCCCCGAATATGCCTGGAAGAAGTCTGTTACGGTGGAAGGCCAGGAGGCTCTATAAATGAGTTAATAATATGCCCTGTAATATGAGTTTATCCAGAGTTCAAGGTGACAATGTGTCATTTTTAAGCATACATTTTTAGGTGACAGGCCATTAATATAAAACTTTAATAAGACAAGGAACCCAAACCAGGCGACTTCATTTTATGTTAAATACGTTTTAACTGTGTTGTCATACTGACATTCCCCACCCATAGACATCATGGTAAAGTAAATCACACTAAAGAACAAGAGAATTTTTATGTAAAAATGAAGAATTTGCTTCTCATGGCTGGCATATCATATGTTGAAGTTACAGGCTTATCATTTTTAAGCTTATTCACTAAACTATCTTTATAGTCTTCATGTTCCCAACACAGCCTAAACATTTATGAAGCTTTCACCTCAAAATCTCAATATGAATATTTTTTTCTCGATATGAATTTTCTTTTTTTGGTGTAGACATTTTATTTTGTTATTTTATTTTACTTTTTTTTAAATCCTCACCTAAGGACATTTTTTTTCATTGATTTTATTTTTATTTTTTTGCATGCTTGGTTTTATGCTTGTTTGTTTTCTAACCATCATAACATTCCCAAGAGCTAGGAACAAATGATTACTTCCCATTTCACATGTAAAGCAGCTGACGATAGAAGAGGTTAAAAAAACTTGCCTAGGGTTACAGTTTGGGGTAGGCTGGATCTGAACCTAGGTCATCTGACCCAATAGATCATACTCTAAATCAGTGCTCTCAGATCACTAGTATAGTTGGTGAGCAGATCCATAAAGATACTGCTTGGTAGACTCCGTAGTACATCAGCAGGATCAAGGAGGCTCTGTCTCAGGGAAGGCAGGCTTAGGGACTGAGGTACAGAGGACTAACAAGAGTTGACAAACAGGAGTGATCAGCGATGCTGCGTTAGGTGGAAAGGACATATACTACAAAGGAACAGAAGAGAAAAGAGAGAGCTTTGCTGAGACAGTGTGGGGTTATTATGGATGAGGTCTAGTGAGGAGGGATAAAAAATAGATGGAGAGACCTCAGCCAGTGTGGCTCAGTGGTTGAGTGTCGACCTACGAACCAGGAGGTCATGGTTTGATTCCCAGTCAGGGCACATGTTCAGGTTGCGGGTTCCATCCCCAGTGTGAGGCGTGCAGGAGGCAGTTGATCCATGATTTTCTCTCATCATGGATGTTTCTACCTCTCTCTCCCTCTCCTTCCTCTCTGAAATCAATAAAAATATGTTTAAAAGAATAGATGAAGAGAGGCCAAGAGGGGCTGGCCATAAAGTGCCCATTACACATCCTATATAATAAAAGGGTAATATGCAAATTGACCCTAACAGCAGAACAACTGGGAATGACTGGTCACTATGACACACACTGACCACCAGGGGGCAGACGCTCAATGCAGGAGCTGCCCCCTGGTGGTCAGTGAGCTCCCACAGGGAGAGCTCTGCTTAGCCACAAGCCAGGCCGACGGCTGCCAGCACAGCGGTGGTGGCAGGAGCCTCTCCTGCCTCCTCAGCAGCGCTAAGGATGTCCAACTGCAGCTTAGGCCTGCTCCCCGCTGGCATGTGGACATCCCGTGAGGGCTCCCGGGCTGCCAGAGGGATGTCTGACTGCCAGCTTAGGCCCGATCCCCAGGGGAGTGGGCCTAAACCAGCAGGTGGACATCCCCAAGGGGTCCTAGACTGCGAGAGGGTACAGGCTGGGCTGAGGGACCCCCGAGTGCAAAAATTTTTGTGCACCAGGCCTCTAGTATCTCGATAAAGATGTGTTTGTTTTTTTTTTATTAGGGCCGCAGGGTGTTATTGAAGCATTTGAAAACTATTGAGAATATTTCCATTACAAAGAGATTGCTTTGGAGGGATGTGGACAACCTGGAAATTGTCAAGTGGGGTGAGACTGCAATCAGGAGTTGCAGTAACTCAAGTAGAAGTAATTCTCCTCTTTGGGCTCCCAGATTAAACACAGGACCGGCACCTCAGATGAGAGCTACTTGCAGTCACCAAGTTGGGTTGAGCCTAAGTCACCTGATGGTCAGAGAGGTTTAATCACTTGTCAAAATGTACAGAGCTGTCTGGTGGCAGACCTGGGACTAGAATCTAACCCAATGCTTTCTTTGATCTCAAACACAGTCTGGGGAACATTGATTGCATATACACCAATAGAAATACAAAAACTTTGCTATGTGTGTTTAGAATAATACACACAGGTATAGAGTTCTGGTTAAATTTCCCTTCTTGTCTTTCCTTCCTGTGTGCTTGGTTTTCTCAGTCCGTGGCCTCAGATATTCCAGTTGCTACTTTCCCAGTGAGGGTCCTCCCATTGCCAGATGTCTGTCTTGGAATGTCTAAGGGAAAAGCAGTGAAATAGAGACAGAAATCTGGGCTGGGGGGCAAATTACCACCACAGCCATTAGCTATGAAGAGATGCCATTGGAGACCTCAGGAACAAACATCTGGATGGTTTTCCTCTTAGGCTACGAGGCAGCCCTTTGTTACTGTGCTCCCGGTATTCCTCGTCTCTTTTCCCAGCGACTGTGCTGGCCTGGAAGACAGTGTTCTCTCCTGAGACCCAGAGACTGACATTTATGTGGACTTAATCTATATGTCCTAGGACACTGCAAAGGTTAAGTAAATTCTATTTCTAATACCACGATCACAAAATTGTAAATGCTAGGGGCTTTAGGTTTTGACAACTTGGGGCCCTTAATTTTGAATAAAAATTCTACCACCACCTCGAAATACCAGATGCTGCAGGTTAGCAGTGGGTTATACAGTCTGTAGTGTAGGATTTGTCAAAACAGGTTTTATGAGGATTTGGCTGGATTCAGAAGTAGAATTGGCCTGAATATACTCTGGCATGTGAAATATACGTGCATATACATCTATACATGTTTTTTGTTTAAAAATTAAAGCTACAATACATTGTATGCCAATTGCCTTGTTCTCAAAGACAAGTGTAGGGCAATTTATTTGCAAAGGAAATTCTATAATTTACCTAAAAATATCCAGGCGTATCATCTAGTCATTTTGGTCTTCAGGAGGTCAAGGGGTTGCCTCTGCTGAGATAACTTGTAGTTATTTTGTGATTCCTCTTCTATTGACTGACTGGGAGGTGACAAAGCAAAACGGAAATTGAAAAGGAATCGAAGCACTTGTTGCAACTGAGCATCCGAGACACCAGCTCAGGGTCCAGTTGCACAGCAGTGAATGCTCTTTTGCAGCTAACAGCCGTGTTTTTCTAGTTATAGAAAGATCTCCCAAGTTCAGACACAGACAGAAATGGCTCACAAATTCAAAAAAAATTTGGAATGCACAACGACCAGCAATATCAGGGGATTTTTACCTAATAAATTTGCCAACAAATCAAGACTGTAAGTAAATCCTTCTGCATTGTGGGCAATCAAATGCCCACTAACAGGAACTACTGCCTAAATTAATATAATCCCAGAAGTGCTCCGTCTGGTTCAAAGCTAATACCACAGGGGCTTAAAATTCACACGGGATAAGCTGGAGGATATCTCTTAATAATGGTTTAAATAAAAGGAAATTATGTGAAGATTCCGAATTAAATGCTCTCACACAGAGTGGGCTCAGCTCAAACTGCTCTTGTCTCGACTTGGCCTGTCTCCTGCTGTCCCTATCTTTTCACACAGCACACTCAAAGGGAGCAGAAAACATATTTTTAAAAAATATTGCTTGTTTCACTAAAACCTATGGCTGTATCTGGCAACTGTTTGGTATAAAGATTGCATTGGGCATTGTGGCTCATTGCAATGGCTCTCAGCACTCACACATGCAGAATCAGAGCCATAGTCTTCACCTCTTGAAACCTACCAACACCTCCCCCCCACCCCCCCCCGAAAATCGGTGGCTTTCTCCTTTGTTTCTAAGGACTGTCTTGGAGTATTCATCACACTGTTTTGTAACCACTTCTTCTAGCTCTCGAGTGTAGCATTAAGACCTGACATATTTCACCGGATGTGAATGTGACCATCATACCAAGTAGGCAACCAGGCATGGGAACAGTATCTGTCATGTCACTTAATGGCAGTGTTGGCTCCACGTGGTCTTAGAGAGGGCAGTTCAAGGCCCCGGCGTGGAACCCTGCTCCCTAATTGCAGAGAGTAGAGCAGACCTTGTTCTCAAAGAAGTGTGTGTCTCCATCCGAGCTGTCTGAGGACCACCTGGACTGTGCCCCTCTATGCTGTCCACTAGACTTACCTGAAACAAAGGATGTCGCACCTGTTCTATAGCAAAGAGATCTAAGAGCCATGGAAGAAATCTATTTAGAGCCCAATTCCAATAAAACAACTGTATAAATACATATTTAGACAACGGGAGGAATTTGATTATGAAATTAGAGGATACTAAGGAATATTATCTTTTTTGTTGGTCATAACTCTGTCGCTTCGGAATTTATAGGAAAGCAATTAGAGAGGGAAAGTACAAGATATTTAGAAATTGCTTTAAATACTTTGTGAGGAGGAAGAGGATATAGCAGATGTGACAAAACCTTGATGATTCTTTATGGGTAATGGGTATATAAGGTCATTATCATGTTATTTGTCATTTTTACTTTGTTTGAAAGTTGTTGTAATTAAAGTTATTTTAAAACCCATAGAGTGCAAGCAGCCCCTTCTACTGCTTTTACCCTAATACAAGTTAACACCATCATCTCTCACCTAAATTATTGCAATAGCCTGTAATATCGTCCACCAGTTATCCACCAATGACCACTTAAGTCTGCTTGCAGGCAAAGGAATCCTTTTTTAAAAAAATCTTTGTTGTTGAAAGCATTACATTACATATGTCCCCCTTCCCCCCCCCCCCCCCCCCCCCCCGCCATTGACCTTTTCTAGCCAGTCCTTCCCCCTCCAGGCCTTCACCACAGTGCTGTCTGTGTCCTTGGGTTCTGCATATTTGCAAACAAGTTCTTTGATTGATCTCTTCCCACCCATCCAACCTCCCCCACTTTCTCTCTGAGGTTCAACATCTGAAAACATTAAATATCAGAATGTGCATAGATAAGCCGCACCTCAATAAAAATCTCTATATTGGTCAATTTAGAGAAAATATGGATTGTGAAGTTGTTGGTTTACTGTCTTGATTGCTTTGCTTACCCATTAGATCATTTTGATACCCTCCAGCAAAAGGAGCACATAGATTCTAAGAAATGCTATGGTTTTGGTGTAGTTTTGAGTGAAACAGTGAAAAGCAGAACTCTGACATCTGTCAAAATACATGTTCTTTTTAAAAACTCTGTTGCTGTTCAAAGGAATACAGTCAGCAAAGAATGTTAACCTTTGAGATTTAATTATTACAGGATATACCAGAAATCATATATTTCTATTAAAACGGGGGAGTAATTGCTAAGATCTGCTTTATAACTCAGCTTTCCAACAGGACCCTCTGGATGGATGAAAGTTTATTTAAAAGCCACGTTCAGGTCTCTGATCTCCCCAGTGTGCTACCCCATCGCTTGCTCGTTAAGAAGAATCCACCTGCAGTCAGTATGAAATGAAAGAAAAAGGAAGTGTTATCTTTGAAACTGGAAACAAAACTTAAAGAGTGGAAAAGGAGAAACATGTACTAGAGCTTCTCCATTTGCATAATAAACGAGGAACATTCCATAAGGTACCGAACGTTTAAAAGAGTAGGTGAAGCACGTTCAAGGTTGGCAGGCGTTTTCCCATGGATTCTTCGACATGTTGTGGCTACAGTACTGAGAAGGGTGAGAAGAAAGAGGACCCAAATGGTATTCATTTGTTTTATTAACTAATTGAATGCATGTTAAAAAAAATGAAAGATTCAGGGAAATACAGGGTGTCCCAAAAATGTGTACACACTTTGAATAACGATAAGGGCAGTGTGTATTAAAATACATTCTATTTTCAAATGCAACATAATCAGCTGTTAAGTGTATATACATTTGGGGGGAGCATCCTGTAGATACATTTTATAGTTTGATTTCAGCAAGCCATCTGAACTCTATGACACAGTATCTTTATGAACAACATGGAGAAGCTCAGGCCAAATGCTAACACAATTGGGTACATTTTAAGTGGTTGAGCAAATACACCTAATGACTGTTGGTTAATGAATGAATGAAAGCTTTGATTACACGAATAAGGCTTGGGTTTTGGGTCTGTTAACTCAGATGAGTAATAATGCCCGACATTGCACAGCATTTTACAGTTCACAAAAGAGCTTTCAGGTAAAATACCGCATTTGATCCTCCTCACAGCCTTGTGCTGAAAGCTGGGACAATGTGATTATCTTTAACAAGACATGGAAACCGAGATTCAAAGGGAGAAGTGATTTGCCAAAGAACATAGGGCCATGCTCATGCTTATTATGATTTCAGATGACACAGAGCTAAGAGGGCTCACTAACATGCTGGATAAAATAATACAGATTCAAAAACATGCCCAGAGTAGAAGCATGGGGTAAAGCTAACAAGAGGAAATTTAATTGTAATAATTACAAAAGTGTGCAAGAAACTGGATGTTGTTCTTTGCAGCACTTATCTCAGTTTCTGATTATACATTTTGCTGTGATGATTTGGTTAATGTCTGACTCTTCACAGAGACTACAAGGTCATCCTGACCAGTGTCCTTGCTCGCAATACACCGGCAGCACCGGGGGAAGTGCTGGCCACGAGTAGTTATGCAACAAATAATTAAATGAATTCAGCATGAAGGTTATAGAAAATGTCAAATATAAATGTTAGAATTCAAAAGACTTACCTTGAAAGCTTTATACCAAAAAAACCCCCCACAAAAAACAAAAAACAAAACCTCAAAAAACAAAGTCAGAACAAAGGAAACAAAATGATGGCTATTTGTAATCTTAGCCTAAGCTAGTGTGTGTGATTTTATTTATTTTATTTTATTTGTTACTGTGTGTGATTTTAATCTTCAGTCCTATAGGTAGGGTAATGGCCAACCCGATTGTGTGCAGAAAACCATAGTTTAAATTACTGGAAAGTTTTTTTAGACCTTTAATGTGAACATGTCTTGAGTTGAAATGATTTTTAAACATTATTAGGTAGGGACTATGTACAAAACAGATTTAAATGGATAATTCCAAGGTGGAACTAGAGTCAATTAATGGCTAGTTTAAGGAAGCAGGTTTATTTCTATAAAAATTAAAATTTAATAAGATACACAAATAGAACGACCCAACCATAGGGAATCATATTGTGAAATAGAAACTCTGAGTCACTAGAAGTATTTAAGGAGATCTGGATGAACTTGCCAAAGTTATGGTCAAGAAAATTTGTTTTTTTGGATGAAAATGTATTAGATTCCATTTTATTATAACACTGGTGGCCCTGTGCACAAATTCATGCACACTGAAAGGAAATTAATTAGAAGAAATATTTTAATATCGCTATTCTCCCTTTCTCTATAATAGAAGTGTCAACCAAATTCACGATCAACAATGACAAAGGGAAACACACCTGTGCGATTGGCACCAGCAAGAGCTTTATATGTACTGTGCATGTGCGAGTCAACTTAGCCTTTTAAATATATAGAATAAACTTGCTTAATTAGACCTGCTTTCTGATGTAGCTATACTTTTTCCAGCCCAGTGAAACACCTCAAATTCTCTTTCAGGTAACTGTCAGCAACACAGCGGTAAATATCAACACAAAGCAGATTATTATTGTAGATCATGGAGGGAGAACAAAGGGTAAAATATTTAGCTGCAGCAGTGTTTGACTATATTCTGTGCAGTGAGAAAACCTGGAGTCATTTTCAAGGTCCATCATTTCTTACTTCTTTTCAGTCGGGTCAAGTTTCTAAGCTTTTTAAATCTCTGTTTTCCGGCTAATGAAAAGAAAATAGAATTCCACTGAGTCTCCTATCTACCTACATCAGGACTTCTGTGAGGATCAAATGAGATGAGGCATGGGAAAACGCTTCACAGACATTTGGTTACAGTGTAAAATATTTCCACCCAGCTATGAAGCAAGTCATGTTCCTGGGCTGAAGAAACTCCAAGGAGGCTAGTTGCTAGGGAAAGGAAGCTGGGCATTGCTATGTGACATCATTACCCGGACGGACACTTAGTATATTAGCCTTTTATATATATAGCTATCCCTAATTAAATTGATCATAATGTTCTTGAATATACAATTAGTACTGAGCACTGGAGAAAACACACACACACACACACACACACACACACACTATGTATGTTTTTTTCCACTTTGACCTATACCTGATATTTGGCACATTATATTTAAATTCTTGCCTTTATAACAAATAAAATATGACTTAGTTTTTTTATTACTGTCAACTTTTAAAATATTCAGGTTTAAACAAAAAAGGAATCACATCAGATAGCTATTTATTAAGGTAAAATTTTTAAAATTATTCTAACTGTGTAAGGCTAAGAGTAAATAACAGTTTTCAGATAAAAATGAAAAAGATACGCATACTTTTCCAGAGAATATTCTTCTCTATGTTTAGAAACTTATGAAGGGAATCCGGGGGTGTGAAGGGAGTGATGTCTCGTGGATTTTTGCATTTGGCTGTATGAAGCGGAACACTCACTCAGTGTCTGTGATGCTAGCCTTTGCTTTGCTGTTCAGAATCACACTTTGCAAGCCCATCCACTGAGAGCTTCTTCCTAGTCTATCTGAAAGGCTGCTGTGCTGAGCGCCCTCGTTTCTAGGACCACCTCGTGTCTTCCTGTTGGTAATCACCTGCCGACAGCCACCTGTGGAAGAGCAGCAGTGCGCCTATGTTCACCTAAAGTAGGCTATCCATGTACTGCTCCATTTTTCCCTGCAAAAACAATGTCTTACTCCTGCTGTTCAATGCACTTTGAACATGTGCTGTTCTATACATTCTAGGCAAGGTTAAGAAGAAAATTAAACAAGATTCATCTGGCAGCACGACAAGTCGGTATCATACACCTGGCACACAGCGATGCCACGGGAAAGTGATTCTATGGGAGAGCACTGCTTAAGAAACAGCAAGACTAAAGAGAGAAGAGCAGATGACAGTGCACTGGGAATTAGGTAAAAGCCTGCAATGTGGCATCGCAGAATGAAATGGAGAAGTAATGAGATGAGACAGAGCACAGGGAAAACCAGACAGAAGAAGGGAAAAACATTCCTAGCGTGAGGTGTGTTACAATGCCAAATTGCACTCCAAGATGTAGCGGGCACTTGGTCTCCTGAATAATTCCAAAGTAGAGTAGGAAGTCAGACTGATGCTATAAAGCAGTGGATGACGTTAATGACCAAGCAGGAAGATGATCAAAGAAAGAAACCAGCATTGCCTGTGTGGCTCAGTGGTTGGGTGTTGACACATGACCCAGGAAGTCATGGTTCTACTCCTGATTAAGGGCACATGCCTGGATTGCGGGCTCAATCCCCAGTGGGGGGCATGCAGAAGGCAGCCAATCAATGATTCTCTCTCATTATTGATATTTCTGTTTCTCTATCGCTCTCCCTTCCTCTCTGAAATCAATAAAAATATATTTTTTAAAAAGAAACCGACAACATTCAAAGAGATAATTTTGAGCATGATCTTTTTGTTGTCATCTTCTCTCATTACAAATAATTATAATAGCTTAAACTATGGAAGATGTATATAAATTCTTCAAATCTTTAACCAGACAAAAATGATGCGATTTAATCTTTGTAGATATGTTGGAAAACTAAGGTTTGCAGCTGAACCTCTGATGAGACTGCAGCCTGGCTGATTCCTGGATTACAACTCGGTAAGAGCCGGAGTAGAGGACTCTGTTGATCTGTGGCCTGACTCCTGCCCCATGGACACTGAGATAATCAATGTGTTGTTTTATGCTGCTGACTTTATGGCAGTTTGGCCCTGGCCGGGTAGCTCAGTTGGTTAGAGCATCGTCTCAATGTGCCAAGGTTGTGGATTCAAATCCTGGTCAGGGCACATACAAGAGTCAACCAAGGAGTGCATAGATAAGTGGAATAACAAATGGATCTCTCTCTTCCTCTCTCTAAAATCAATCAACAACAATTTTAAATTTATAGTAGTTTGTATACATCCATAGAAAACAAATGCAAGCATTAATGCTTAAAATAAGAAAAGGCTGCTTTAAAGATTTTAGGAAGAATATTTAACTAATATAGTATTGAACTGAAATGAATAATTCCAGCCTGGTCTCATATTCGTTCACTAATTAGTAACTTTATGGTCTCAGACCTTTCCCAGAGCAGATAATTTATTTCTAGCTCTGGCTCAATTGGGGCTGCAGCTTTTCCTCTGTTTTTATTTTTATTTTTAATCTTACATTAGCTTTGGGGGGGGGGGGGGGAGGCAAACAGCTGTTACTATTTTTAAATTAAAAATGTATAGAAATTTTTAAGAGAATTCTAGTTTCATTTTATAAATGTAATTTATTAGCTTTACAAGAAGTAGTTAATAGGTCAGAAATTATAGTCAGAAAACTGGAAAATAGAGGAAACTATTTTTTCTATCTGTGGTTTAAAATGTTTAAATGTTTGTAACTAACCTTGTAAATGAGACTAGACATTGTGAAAAGACCTTTAATACAATTTGAGATTTTTGCTAGATCTAGAAGTAGAATGAGGTAAGAAAACTGAGCTTAGAAGATTAAAAATGAACTGTTTTTTTTTTCATTATAAATTTAACTAGGTGACTATTCGTAAAGATTAAAGTAAACTTCTGAATATCAACTTCTATAAATAAAATCCATCCCCAAGGGTATCAAGCAAAAAACAAGACAAAAGAAAACAAAACAACCTCTCATATTAGGGATCAAACCCGCAGCCTTCTGGGGCAGAGCTAGGAGGTCACTTTTCACATCTTGAAGGCATATGCTTAGAGTCCTCATGTGCCCCCCCCTTCCACCCCCACCCCCACCCCCACCCCCACCCCCACCCCCACCCCCGTCCAGAACAATATTAGGACTCAAAACTCGACAAGAAATATTACTGTTCTATGGAAACAGGCTCCATGAAGATCTTCATAAGCTTCTAATGACCACAATGTCAACGGAGTTTGGTTCTGAATAGGAATGTTCACACCAAAGCCCCAAGAATCATTGGCGTCACCTGGTCAGGGTTAGCTTTTCACCTCTGTTCCAGTCCATTCTCCAGAGCAGGGGTCCTCAAACTTTTTAAACAGGGGGCCAGTTCACTGTCCCTCAGACAGTTGGAGGGCCGGACTATAGTTTAAAAAAAAAACTAGTCGGCTGCTAAGCAACAGGCAGCATCAGCAAAAACACCTGGCGGGCCAGATAAATGTTTTCGGCGGGCCGCATGTGGCCCGCGGGCCGTAGTTTGAGGACCCCTGCTCCAGAGCAACTATCTTTGCTTATACCTGCTTGCTGCACATTAAACAAACAAGAAATAATTTGAGGTAATTCTGAAAAAAAATTAGTTAACTTATTTGAAAAATTAGTCAACTTAAATTTTTGTTAGCTTTCAACAATTCCAAATGTCTTTGACATGTTACAGTATCTTTGGTGGACTCAGGCTCCCTAGGGGGCGAGGTGTGCGTTTTCAGTGAAGTCTGGGTTGTGTTTTCTTGTGTAATGAAGTTCTATGTCATTTTTATTTGCTTCCTTATATCTTTAGGTATTTTTCTTTTTTCTTACAATGAGCACAACAGGAGGGGAAAAAGTTGTTAAAACATAATATGAATTTTAAAATATGTCTTTTTTTCAGAGACTTAACTATAGAAGGAGAATTACACTGTGAATTCTGTGGTGTAACATTTTTCTAGGACTTTAATATTTTAATGATCAAAAAGTATATCATTACTAAAGGATGGAAGGAGCTTTGCTCCAAGCACAATCTCTCCCATGATGCATCTCAACTTAGAAGGCTGTGGACTAATTAGACACACAGCGTATACCTCCCTAGGGTTTTACTTAACCTATATTGGTTTCCATTCTTCCCTCAGAACTTGGTAGATGTGGCCTTTTGCTGTTAAACTTTTCCTTTTGAAGAAATTTATTTTATTTTATTTTTTATTGATTTCAGAGAGGAAGGGAGAGGGAGAGAGAGATAGAAACATCTATGATGAGAGAGAATCATCGACCAGCTACTTCCTGCACACCCCCTACTGGGGATCAAGCCCACAACCTAGGCACATTGTCCTGACTGGGAATTGAATCCGTGACCTCCTAGTTCACAGGTCGAAGTTCAACCACTGAGCCACACCGGCCGGGCTCAAAGAAATTACTTTCAGTTACAATATTTTAAAAGGGGAGACAGAGCACCTGACCTAGTGCTGAGTCACAGGAAGTTACAACAGGTGGTCCCAACCACAGGACCGTCAAGCACCTGCACTGTGACCTTGGCCAGGACACTGACTGCAATCCTGCCACCGCCACTGCGTTTCCGTGACAGCCCTGCCCTGCAGCGCAAATCCATGGCCAGGTACCCTCTGAGCGCTCATGGACAGTGAGGATTCCAAAGCTTGCGGCCCACAGACGATCGATCACCCCTCGGACGTTCCCAGAGAAGCAGGGAGGGGATCACTCACTGGCCCGGCACTCAGTCCCCGAGGGAGAAGCAATGATGACCTGTCAGGCCAGCAGGCTGTGTCCTCGAGCAGTGAGACCCCCGAGGGACTTTCTTTATGAATTCGGGAGGCGGTTCAGTGCGGCTCTGTGACCATCCCTGGTCAGGGCACATACAGGAATCAACCACGTAAGGAATCAATAAGTGCAACGGCAAATAGGTATCTCTCTCCTCTCCTACCTCTACCTCTACCTCTCTACCTCTACCTCTATCTATCTCTATCTCTGGGTCTCCCTTCCTGTCTCTCAAATCAACTATAAATAAATAAATAAACAAACAAACAAATAAATAAATAAAAAAAATCTAATCTAAAGACCAATTAAGAGCAACAACTTGATTAATATAGTTTATGTCTTACTAACTCAGTGATGTATTTTAGCTGTGGTTTACTTGAGTAGGTCATTTATATTTTGAGCTTATTTTGAACCTTCTGGTCTTTGAAAGATCATTTCAATAACAACATTGGAATCGTTAATGGTTTCAAGCAGATCTTAAAGTAGCATGGGAGTTGCTCCGATGCAGGAAGATCTCACCAGGAGAAAACTCGATGAATCCAAGAGGAAATCGTGCTGCCCTGATTCTATTAGTGAAACGAAATGACTGACAGGCACAGAGCACAGCCAGGAACAAACAGGAATAAAACAAGTGGCATCGCTGCCCTCCTCGCTATAAAGAAAATTCACTGAAACAACAACAAGATGAAAGATAACAGCGACATCGTTTCCACTCGCTGAGGGATGAAAAGTCACTGGAGGGATAAAGCAATCTCCTGGTTGGTAGAGGTCTCAACTGTGATCCCTGCGAGTTGTCCCTGAGACGTTTTCCGCCTCCATCTCCCGCTGCAGGGGGTGGGGGGAGAGGCCTGTTTTCAGCATGCCACACTTAATTCTCGGAAATGCCTTTGTTCTGCAGAGCCCGGAAGGGATGAATGATAGCTTGACAGGTCTTCAATAAGTAATGACAATTTATCAGTAAAGGGGGTTATTTCCAAGAGATGAACAGCGAGCTACAGCTGGAGCATTAATTTCCAAATCCCCAAGGCGAACAGCGGTGACAGAGATCGTACACTCGGGAGGACCAGCCAGTCTGGGTGGGAGCCAGAGGGCATGGGAGTAGAGCCAGATGAGTTGTATGCTCAGACATGTTGCTTTTGAAGCAGTTTCGCACATCCGAGGGGAGATCTACACAGCAGGTAGCTAGGACTCCAGGTCTGCAGCTCAGGGCTGGAAGGTCAGACCCACTGGGGCAGAGGGGTCTGCATTTAGGAGGTTAGGCTCTTCGTGGTGAGGAAATGTGTCTGGTGGGTTTCAGGAAGGAGGGGGTGGAGGAGGCCGGTCCCCACTCCCGTGAGTAGGCGGTGTGGTCTGTGGGGGAAAATCATGCCAGAGTTACAGTTTCAGCACCAGCTGTTTGATCTGGAATAACCCTCCCTGAACCTCAACCTTTCCTATTATGAAAAATGGGACTATTAGAGCCCATGAATGCCCTCTGAATGGGTGATTTGGGTCAAACATGGTCAGTGTGGAAGCATTTTTCATATCTTTCAAGGTGCTATTCAAATGCACATTATCATTATCATGAAGAGTGTGTACAGACAGTTGTTTGAAATGCTTAGTCTTGAAAGAGAAGTAAATGATTCACTCAATAAACATCTGTTGCACGAGGCTCTAAATTAGTGCTGGAGAGAGGAAGATAAATAAGAGTTGGTTCTTCCCTCTCATGGCTCACAAGAACTATTAAGAAAAATAGCACAGTGTCAAGTACAAGCAGATAGAAGATCTAAGGAAAGGATGTTATAAGTGAATGAATGAACGAATAACTAAATAGGTGAGGAACCCAATCCTAACTCAAAGTTAAAAAAAAATAAAAATAAAAGCTGGAGAGGGAAAAGGGGGCATATGTAATACTTTCAACAATAAAGAATTATTTTTTAAAAAAGTCTTCTTGGAAGAAGCTGTCTCCAGGCATAATGGGCTGTTCTTCAGATAAAGAAGGAGCCATGGGAGGGAAGGAAGCCCAAGGCCAGGGGATGACAAGAGAACATGTTGGGCATCAAATGCTTGAGGGGAATTGGCAAGCAGTGAGGTGGAGGTGGGAGGAGGGGAGGGTGGTGGTCAGATAACCTGTGTCACGCTCAGTTGCTGGAATTGCTATGATGA
Organism: Myotis yumanensis; assembly: GCF_028538775.1. NCBI lineage: Eukaryota > Metazoa > Chordata > Mammalia > Chiroptera > Vespertilionidae > Myotis > Myotis yumanensis. The sequence continues at coordinate 3,552,423 of NW_027223768.1, forward strand.
GATAACAGTTATTAAGTTTGTAAGTGCTGGGATGAATAAAATGAAATGTGTTTTGACTGTAGAATCCTTTGATTTAAAGATATGTTAATGTGAACTGTGACTCTTTAGGAGGTGGTCTACTATCAAAATACTTTTTCAAACTTCTAGATTTCAGGACTTTTCTGGAGAAAATTCTTAAAGAGCAAGTGCTCTGTAAAATATTTATTAAAAAAGCTGTGGGCATCTACATCATGGAATACTCTGCAGCAGTAAAAAAAGAAGAAGGATCTCTTACCCTTTGAGACAGCATGGAGGGACCCGGAGAGTATCATGCTAAGTGAAATAAGCCAGTCAGAGAAAGACAAGTATCACATGATCTTATCCATACGTGAAATCTAATGAACAACATAAACTGATGAACAAAATGGATCCAGACCCACGGAAGCATGGAACAGACTGTCAAATCTCAGAGGGAAGGCAGGGTTGGGTGGGTGAGTTGGAAAAGATCAACCAAAGGCCTTGTCTGCATATATGCTTAAACCATGGACGCAGACAATAGTGCGGTGAAGGCCAGGGGTGGGGGTGGGCTAGAAGGGGTCAATGGGGGAAAAAAGGGAACATATGTAATACTTTCAACAATAAAGATTTTTTTAAAAACTTGAATCTATTATTACATTAGGGAAAAAGCTAGTTAGAAGCTCCCAACATTTAAATAGTGTCAATTATTCAGGTCGTCTCTGCTTTAGGAAATTTCAAGATAGAAAAATCTCAAATGGAAATACCTTTTAAAAGTGTGGCTTTCATTATTAATAATAATTATGACACTAACATAAGACAAAGATGCATATTGCTTTAGATAATAAAATACAAAATAGCAACATGTATCTCTAATATTAAGTTAAAAATTAAGTAATAAATGACTAAATGAATGCCAGATAGATTGCACTGACTGGATTATTCAGTTGAATCTTAGCCAAAGAAGTGTGTATTTTCCTTCTCTTCTTCAACAACGCTTCCTACTATCCACCCCTGCCGCCCCGACATTATACTCTATGAACACAGCTATATGTGAGTCATGTCATTTTTCAATTCTTTAGGACGGAGTCAAATCTTATAAAATGTTCATCAAGATGGAAACTAATAACTAAAACAGGTGCCGAGAGCCACCTCCGGAGAGATCTGTCAGCTCAGGCTGCTTCCCAGTCGCTGCCTCCACTGCACTCACTACTTACATGACATGGAAGGAAGCAAATAAAATGAAATGAAAACAGATAAGTATTCTTGTCCCCTTGGTGCTTCTATTCTTCTGGGTGAAATTCAGTCTACAGATTCCAATGCGGCCACCTGGGTAACTCAGAAGACCCCCAATCTTTACTCCATGGATTAGCAACCTGTCACCTGCTACCTTTCTTCCTCTTGCCGTGCAACAAATCACACGCACAGGTCCCAGGATAGCAGAAGGAAATAAACAGGGCAGAACGGACATTGGGAAATCAGAAATAGGTAGGAAACATGGCAAGAAAATGATTTGCTTTTAACAGAGGCAAGTCCTGTTCAAGACTAATGCATCCTCTGTCAGGAATCGGGTGTTATGTTTGTATAGCTGGGAGAATTGGTCATTGCTATGTATACATAATGAGACTGCAGTTAGGTGTTTATCACTGAGGAAATCAATTTACCTGTATTTGTGAGAACATATGCACTTCTGATTCTTTTCTTTTATATCTTAAGGATGGGTAACGTTATTATTACTTTTTTTAGTATTTTTTGATTGATTTTAGAGACAGAGGAGAGCAGAAGGGACATGGATAGAGAGATAGAAACATCTATAAGATAGAAACATCAATCAGCTGCCTCCTGCACGCCCCCTCCTGGGATCAAGCCCGCAAACCAGGCATGTGCCCTGACCTGGAATGGAACTGTGCGAGAAGTCCTGGTTCCTAGGTCAACGCTCAACCACTGAGCTATTCTGGCTGGACAACGTTTTCTTTTCTAAATTTAATGTAACTTAATAATTTCCCCCATCACCATTTATCCCCGCTACGCCCTCTTCTACCTCCCAGGGTGGGTCACTTCAAACAGGGCACACATTTGGAATTGATCTGACAACTCTCTCATGCAAATGTTGAAAGTCCTCTGTTTACAATGGGAAAGAGAAATCCTTGCAGAGGAACCACGGCCCTTCTTAACGAAGAGATCACAAGACAAGTAAGACGTGCGGCGGTGGCCACCAGGGAGAAGGAAATGCTGGTGTGTGCAGGGCAGCGGGCGCTGACCTGGGAAAGGAGCTGCCAGGCGCCCTCAGGAAGGCCATGGAGTCAGACGTGTGTGTGTTGTGTGTGTGTATGTGTGTGTGTGTGTACATGCGTGCTCACAGGGTCCACCTTATTTGCTCTGAGGGCAGAGAAGCAGGTGAAGTCAGACAGCAAAGGTGAAATCCAGCGAGATTGCTTACTTTGTCGCCATGGCAACCCAACCCTGATGAGGTGGAGGAAAACAATAAAATATCTCTGGGGAAAAGAATATCCGGGAAAGGTGCCCTCGTGGGAAGAGCATGATGTATTCACCACTTGGTGATTCCTTGTAACCAAGGCCTGGGTGCTGGTTGGGGGACAAGCTGATTTAAAAAGCCTCCCACTCACTGAATTATTTAATGCGTCCTGCTGTAGAATTGGGGGTATATGGGAAGCTGTAGCTGCAGATTAAAATCTTTAGTGCCCTCACGGAGGTCTGGGCCCAGACACTGTCACTCTCCTGGATGCCTCCTGACAACCTGTGGCTACCGCCTTTCAGGAAGTGTGACTTCAGCAAGGACAAGATCCAGGAGATTCTGAAAGTTGCTTAAAATTCAAGCTCTATTTTATCTGCCTAGGTTGGACTCCCAAATTACACCCGTTATTATTTTTTTTTAAATTGCCTTCTTCAACATACTGTTTCTTGGTATGCAGTTCTATAGGGAGAGAAATCAATTTCTTCTTTCCACTTTAAAAATGCTTATTTCTCACAGTTTTTCCAAATTTTCCCAGACATTAGGCAATTTTGAGTTGTTGCTTTGATTGTTTTCATTCAAATAAGACTTCTTGGTTTGTAGAAAGTCTGGGAAAGTTTGTTTTACTTTTATAAAGTCAGCTTCACTGAGGTAATTTGCAATACAATCGACCTTTTTGAGTGTACAGTTAGTGGAGTTTTGATTATAAAGAAAGTAAGATTCTAAAATTAGGTGACTTGGAAAGGATTAGAAACTCAAATTTCTCTTTCCTGAAAGTTTTAATTCACTGTCCAAATATAAGTTTCAAGTAGATAAAAATATGTTCTTAAAAAATAAACACCCGCCAAAGGTCTCATTCAATTCACTAATTTATGGGGTAATAATGATGGTCAGAATGTAGGACAAAATCATGGAGCAACTGTCAATAGCCATTCTGAAGAAAAATAATATTTACATAAGATGGTGAGGTTAACTAGGTTATTTCTTCTATGGCAATAATAACATACTCTTTGGGGTTATTTTTTCTATTAGACATAAATCCACAGTGAACATGTCACTTCTGTCTGTTTAGTTACATGTTAACTGAAGAGTTAAAAAAGTCAAACACAAGAACATTATCTGAAACTAGAGGCCCGATGCACGAAGATTCATGCAAGAATGGGCCTTCCTTCCCCTGGCTGCTGGAACTGTCTGTGCTCTAGTTTGGAGCTGCCTTTCTGCTTTAGTTCCGGCCTGGAGCTGCCTTTCTGCCTTCCTACTCTGCCCAGAGGCCCAGAGTGGCTGGGGCGGTGCATTATGCCTGCGTCATCGCTGTAGTGACGATGCAAGTCTTGCCCCGCCCCTGGCCGCTCCCCACCTGTGTATGCAAATTAACCTGCCAGCTTTGTTGGGTTAATTTGCATACCCACTCCTGATTGGCTGGTGGGTGTCATGAAGGCATGGTCAATTTGCATCTTTCTCTTTTATTAGTATAGATAACTAAATAATCAGTGTACACCATTGACAGGGTGTGCTATGCTCTTTATGGATGTTTAAATTTTGTGTAACTTTTCTTTCTTTAAATATATTTTTATTGATTTTAGCAAGAGAGGAAGTAAGAGGGTTATAGAAAGAGAAACATCAATTGGTTGTCTTCTGTATGCACTCAGACCAGGGATTGAACTCAAAACTTGAGCATGTGCCCTGACTGGGACCTTTTGGTGCATGGGATTATGCTCAACTAACGGAGCCACACCAGCCAGGGCTGTGTAACTTGGCTTAATACAGCTATCTGTTATTCGTTGATGGGAATTTTCTTCCCAAAGTTAAGTCCTCAGAGTCAGTTTTTGGAAAATCGGCATGGATACAAGGACCAATGGAAGCTGATAGCATAGTGTTTTTGTGGTCTGTGGAGCTCTGTTCCCCAAGTTTTATGAGACAACCCTGTTCTTCTCAGAAGCAGTGTGGACTGTATTTCCAGGCACATTTTAGTGTGTGGGAACACAGCTTATGCTTAACAGATCTGATGCTCAGCTTCTTACACTATGCATTTTTTCACATTAACTGTTATTTTTAAATGAGGTTTATAAAGACATATTTGTATTTCATATCCTTGTCAACTATTTCTTGCGTTTCATGAGGTTCAATGGTAGCCCGTAGATGCTGAGTGCAAAGCCCGTAAAAATGTATTTTTTAAAGCCAGTTATTTGACCAGCAGCTATCAGGTTAAAATGCCTCTTCTTCCCACATCCTGGATTTAGATCATGCAGAGACTACAGGCGGAATAAAATCATGTACCTTGAGGTATGTCACTGAAGATAAAATGAGAATATTAGATTGATAACCAGTCCATTTATTTTATTAACTTGGGTGAAGTGACTTAATATCCTTTAGCCAGCATCCTACTTGAAGCAAATTCACCGTAACACCGAGGGACATATCTCTGGAGAGTCTCTGTGAGCGGAAATAATTGTACAAATCTGCGGCTAATTAGCTCCATCCCCAAATATCCTGACGGTGGAGAGTGTGCCGCGTGGCCTGGGTGCCGTGTGAGCTGCTCGCTGTCCACGCAGCCAAGGCCAGCGGCGTCACGCATGCGCGCGGTGATGACAGGCAGCTGGGGTGTCTTCTGCCTCCCACGCTGGCTTTCTGGGTTAATGGAGGGCTTACATGTTTAGAGCTTTCAAGTGACTATCTTTCTGCAAGCGTCACACCAATTTCAAAAGAGGGTGACAGGACAGAGAAGGTCCTCTTAGTCCAGATGCTTCAAGAGCACTCAATGATTCGGGCTCGAGGAGATGGTTATTTTATCATTTTGCAGAGCATGGGATTAATTGAAGGATAAAGCCGATCAGAGGGAGGAAAAGGACACGTTTTGATTTCAAAGTGCTTCTCTGTGGCAATCCCTGGTGTCATGCCAGGGTTTGATACATGCTTCCTCTAGTTTTCTCACTTAAGCAAATGCCTTACTAGTTGATATGTGTTAGTGGCTGCTTTGTCCGCTACTGGAACATTCCTTCAATAGCTTCTCTCTTCCATCAGAACCATCTCCCCCCACCCCACAGTGGACTATTGTACTCACTGCTCTGTGTCTCACGGTTCCTTCTTGGTAGCTTCATCATTGGATTGGGGATGATAAGACACAAATGTTGCCAATAAGCTTCCATAATCTTGTCAGGAATGGTGGGCATTTTCTAAAACAGGGATCTGTGGTGTTCACATCGTTCTGCTGTGAAGGCAGCATTTAGAACAGTATCCTCGCATCAGGAAATTACATGAGGTATTCGTTGGAAAGGGTTTATGATGTGGATAGTTAACTATGATGATAGAGAATGGCAGCTACTGGGGAAAGTCTGGTTTATACTACAAGCAACATTTCAGGGTGTTTTGTTTTGTTTGTTTTTTAAGCAGGTAAGGAGTTGATAGTATATTATTAGGGGTTGATGCTTTGGGGGATCATCAGGTTCTACCTCCTTATTCTCAGCATGAGAAATAGGAAAGGCTGTTAATGAAGCAGGTTTGGGAGAGTATTCACGCTTCATGCTGGACACTGAGAAGACGATCAGGAGGTATCTGGTAAGGAAGTTTAAATTTGGGCGAGAGGTTTGAGTAGTTGTTACATATTTGGGAGTCACAGCAGATGAGAGAATTTAAAGCCACACACACACACACAAAGAATAAGATCGCCTGGGGTATAAGTGTAGATGAAGAAGAGAAAGAACCAAAGACTTGAGTTCCATTTTAACATTAAGCAGTAAGGGAGGAGAAGATAAATCAACAAAAAGCCCAGAGCGGAGAATCATTATCATCATAGGTGTGTCAGGAGGTTAAACACGGTAAAGCAAAGGCTGTCCCTTAGCTCTGTGGCTCAACATACGCGAGCTGCTTCTAACCACTTAGCCACACCACCTGAGGTTCTCAGGGGCAGCACATTTCTTGAAGGCAGCTATGAACATAATGCTTGGAACATGATGGGTAGCAATAAATACTTGTTGAATGAATGAACAAATGAGTTAGTTTCCTTATACTTCTGTGTGTGTGTGTGTGTGTGTGTGTGTTTGCACTTACTCTGTGTTAGCTTTCAGACTATGGTATTGTAATAATGTATTATTATAGCTGTGAGATTCCCTATATTCTCACAGTTGAGTTTATATTAGACATTCAGTATATATTTCTTGCATAAAGGATTGACCCAGGGAGATCTGAATAAGGGATATTTGTTTCTCTTGTCTTTCCTTTTTTTTTTTTTTTAAGCTTCCTAAATATTTCCCAAGTCCATCCACTGCCCTTCCTATTTACCACCACACCTTAGACCAGGCCGCCATTATCTGCCACGAGCATTATCGCATCAGTTTCCTAACCAAGGTCTCTTTCTCTTGGACCTCCCCTCCCCTCTCTCCCTCTCCCCTCCCTCCCTTCCCCTCCTCTCATCTTCTCTCTTCTCAACACTTCTTTATTCCGCAGCCAGAGTGACCCTCTACAACCCACCATTCTAATCAGCTTAGCACACCCCATAAAATAGTTCAGTGGCTTTCCCATCAATTAGAAGGAACATCTGGCCTCTGGCCATCTTTCCAACCTCATTTCTCTCCAAGCTCCTGTTATCATTCTCAGAGCCAGCTTCATGGAACTGCTTCCATTAACTTATTTTTATTGAGCCTGTATTTATTGAGCTCCCTCTAAGTAAGTCTCAGGATGAAGAGGTGGGTACGGCAGTGGACCAGGCGGATTCCCTGTCCTCGGCGAGATTACAAAATGATTGATAAGATCGGCATCACAATAAAGCCTTACACATATCATGTTATAGAAGCACAGGGTGTTCTGTTGGTGGCTGAGGAAACTTTCTTCATCCCAGGCGGGAGAAGGAGGTGGAGTCCCCCCATCTCATCTGCATATATTTGCATGAGAAGTGTCCTTTTCCTAGGACACTCTGCCTGATCATTTTTCAGGTATCAATTTACATAAGTTCTTCTTTTTGACTTTATTGACTCTAAGCTTAGGTTTATGTTCCCATATTATTCTGCATTTTCCAACCATAACAGTCAGCTTTCTTTATTGTAAGCACTTGTGTAACAACCACTCTACAAGTTCTGACAAGCATAATGATGATCTCATTTGTTGCTTATCTCCTTATCTCCGTATCATTTTCTCTTTTGCCTAAAATGGCACTGGGCATAATTAGTTTTTATTGAATGAATATAAAGAGCTTCCTACCATTTTCCAATTTCTTCTTTCTTTCTTTATATTTTAATTAAATTATTGGGGTGATATTTATAATAAAAAAAGCATAATATGCTAATTAAACCGGACAACCTTCTGGACGAAGCTGGGGCTGCGAGGGAAGCCCAGGTCCTGGGTGCCAGAGGGAAGCTGGTGCCAATGGCCAGGGGAAGGAAGGCTGACTCTTGCACGAATTTTGTGCATCGGGCCTCTAGTTGTTTAATACAATGATACAGGGTTCAAGTGTACAATTCTATAATACATCATCTGCATACTGTAACTTCCTCATTGTTTTTAGACATGGGCCTTGTATCAGGTCTCCCACATGCCTCGTGACGAAGATGAACTCAGTTAATAATATCTTAAGTAGATGAATGAGGAAAGGAGTGTGGATATGGCTTCTACCGTCTTTAATACCCTCCTCCTCTGGAGGCAGAGAATGTTTTTGTCACTTTCTCTAAACTTTAGAGCATAACAAGATGATAATACTTCCATGGTCATTAAAGTGCTATTTATTAATTTTCTACAGGAGTTTATTATAACCTAGGATATTGTTAACAATTCTGACCTGTTCCTATTCAGTGTCCTCTTCTAACAGGAATGAGTGCTATTTCTTACTTTGGTTACTGCAACATTTTAAATGATGTTATAGACTCTAGTGCCATCCCTGAAGGCCAAATAGAAAGAAGTAAAAAAAAATTCTTTTTAAATGTACCATCTTATTTGATATTTTACAATCAATATTTCCAATAATGGAAGTATTAATATACCTTCCATTTAAAAATAGGTCACTGTTTTCAAGGTTTTTGCAATGGCATCCTCTCATTCGACTCAAACTAATAGGGCTACACAGAAGGGGAGGTGCCCTGGGGAATGTTAGTCTGACTTCTATTTTGCAGAGGAAGAGAGACTCCGTTTAATGTTGCCTCACTTGCCTACGTTTCCATGACTAGCAATCAGGGACCTAAATCTTCTGATTTCAAATACAGATGTCTTTGTACTCCAAAGCATTGCCCTTCATGGTCTTGCTTCTACACATAGAACTCCGGTCCTTCCCATCCTCGCTGTTCACTGTACCTGCCCTCCCTCCTCTGAGCATCACAAGGCCTTAGTGTTTTCTCACCTCTGCTTCCTTCCTTGGTGAGACTTCTCCTTTGTGGCACACACCACAGGGTCCTGCAGCCCTGATGGTTCAATCTATTCAATTGCCTCTTTCCCCAGGCAGCTACCACCCACTTAATGCATGTATTGCCTGGTGATATTAACCCCATTTTCCTTTGTCCGTGCCCCCTAAAGGACACTCTACTCTGCTAAGAGCGTCAACTGACCATTTGGACACAATAATTAACTAATTAATTCACTAATATTTATGGGCTGCTTTGTGCTTCGTGGACTGAAATAGGATACTTTCTTTTCCTGCAGATGTTTTATGAAACAAATAGCTCATCGCTTTCAATGCAGCCACAGCAATTTAAAAGGGCACTTGCCAACTGTGTCTTCGCTGCCACCGCGGAGGCATCTGGGGTACTTTCACTACCTGTCCAATCAGCCCGACACCGGATTCCAGGGCGGATAATGGCTCTGGGTCCGGCTCAGACACAAAGGAGGGCATTGAAGCATTACTTTCTGAAAGCCCGGGAGTGAGGAAACCAGGCGACAGTCCTTTGTGTGTGTGGAATGAAAGGTCACTAAGCCCCTGCCTCACGCTGACTTGGAGTCCGCCAACCCCTCAGGGCTGAGGGCCTGACTTCAGGGAGTGCACTCAAGGGATTGATTTCTCAGTGTGGCATGGGCTTTACTCTAAAGCTGGTGATTTTGCTTTTACAAAGAGATGGAAGCTTCCTCATGCTGTGTGCAGGTAGCCTGGGGTGAGGAACAAGGACCCATTCTCTGGGACACGTTGATCCCCCCCAGACACCACCGCATTTATTCATTAACCCAACTTCATCAGCATTTGTTCCTTTAGGACACAGAGAACGTATGTTTGTATGCTGGCACAATACTTTGCGTCAAAGTCACATTACTATTGAGTTGTACCCATGCTGTGTAGATATAGAACATCACTGGTTATGTAGGAATAATATAAATTTACTATGAGGGCATTATGTGAAATAAAAGAAGTAGGTGCTAGAATAACATGTAATCTCTCTATAAAGACATTTTGATGAATACACCCTTACATTCTTTCTTGGCTTGAAAATATTGATTTACCCTATAACACTCTCCAGAAACGTATAACCTAAAGTTGGGAGTGATCTAGGGCTTATCTAGTTCAAGTTCACTACCCTGTGCCAGTGTGTCCTCCCCAGCGCTCCTGCTGATGGTATGTATGCACCCACTGGTACATTCATGAAGGAGCTACCCTTTGAGGCAGTGAAGCACCTCTCTGAATGGTGACATGCCTCTGACCCCACCACCATCCCAACGTCCCTAGTACCTGAAGGCGATCTTAGGAAGATGGCTGAATATTAGGGAGTGTGAAACTCACTGACTTGGAAATCGCAAGACAAAAGCAGGACACGTGCTCTTACCAAAATATTCCATTGGACAAAATGGCAGTGAAATTCCGTACTTGCGTAATGCATGGCAGAACTTCCAACATGTAGCCACTGTCGTTAAGAATGAGTCATTTTGAAATGGGCCTCTGCGTTCTGGTGGAGATAGGGAGGGCCGTGCCATTATACTAGGACTGCGGCAGCTTGGAGGCCAGGGCCTCCGCAGTGGGTTGGACCTGAGCTGATAACTCCCTGGAACATAAGGATTCTGTTTCACCCAAGATGCTAGCTAATACACCATCAGCAACTGATTTTCTTGTTGAGCGCAGACGGTCTCCAAATCAGTCCACTGACTCTCAGTTTGGGTTGAACAGACTAGAAATTCCCCCAGGAACCATCATGACTCCTCAGTAAGGGGCAGCTCTCTGAATCCTCAGGCCACTCAGTGTTTCCGGTTTCTCACCTGCAGAATGAAGACTATGTAGGCCCCGAGGCCCTGTTGGTTCTGATGCTTAGAGGCAGTTGCCTCCAGTGAATTCTGAGCTTTCCGGTGATTTGTTCACTTGTTAATATATGAAGAAACGCTCTGAATCATGAAGACCAATGCAGTGCTTTCCATATAGACAGCCCTAAGTAAACAGTGGCTGAATGACTCATTTTCTGTGGGAAACTCCCTTGGTTATCACTTTGTGAAAGTAAGGAGGGTTACCTTCTCTAAGCCTAGGCCGTGTTTACCCTACTCCCTTACAAGGCTGGAGGATGTGCTGGGTACACGCACAAAAGGACTAGGTACTTGAACAAGAAGTCAGGTGTATACTTGAGAAAGGACTCATTCAAAGATGAAAGCAAGTGAGTTCAAGAGAAGCACCCTAAGTTCAGGGGTCCATGAATATTATAATAAAGAACTCTACTCTGCCTCTTAGTCATTTGATCATCTGTTCTCTCTCTCTCAAATTCATAGCAAATCCTGAGAAGTAGGGTCAGCAGTGAAAATGGAAAAGACTTTTCCAAACGAAGGTCACAGACAGAGTGCACAGCAAATGTTTCTCCCTCTTTAAACTTCACTAAAACCACAGTGAAGGCATTTTGAAAAAGACGTAAATTAACGAGGACAGAAGTATAAAGAGAGAGGTAACAGGAACCCAATTTTGAAATTTAGAAAATGCAGATGGAGAAATGCTAACTGACCTACGCTCTAAGTAAGAGCAAATCGGAAAGGGACCAAAACCAAGCTTCAAGTCAACGTCTAATCAGCTCAATCTCAGAAGGGGTTAAGGAGGGACACCCCTCTCCCAAATCCTCTCTGGGAAAATTTCACACCCAGAGCCTCCATTTATCTCTGTAATTTTCCATAAGCCATGATATAGCATTTGAGGGACAGCCACCAGGAATATAATGGACATGGAGATATAAAAATCTAAAATTCTCATACTATATGTCAGGTGGTAGAATATCACTGGACAGTGACCAATTAATGACGTAAACTATAAACCCGATGTAATGATATAAACTATTTATCCACTTAATAGCAAAGCAATTAGCATATTAAGCAACAGAGATAAAATACATTAATTAAAAATATTTAATTAAGCCAAAAGCAGGAAGAAAAAGAGGAAAGGTAAATAAAAGACATATGGTATAAATAGAAAGCAAAGGGCGATATGATAGATTTTAATCAATAATGCAGTAAATCTAATGGTCTAATATTCCAATTAAGAAACAGAGGTTGTCGCCAAACAGGTTTGGCTCAGTGAATAGAGCGTCGGCCTGCGGACTGAAAGGTCCCAGGTTCGATTCCGGTCAAGGGCATGTACCTTGGTTGCGGGCACATCCCCAGTAGGAGGTGTGCAGGAGGCGGCTGGTCGATGTTTCTCTCTCATCGATGTTTCTAACTCTCTATCCCTCTCCCTTTCTCTCTGTAAAAAAATCAGTAAAATATATTTTTTAAAAAAAAGAAACAGAGGTTGTTAGGTTGGGTTTAAAAAAGTAAAGGACCCAAATAAATATATGCTACCTACAAGAAACACACTTCAAAAAAAGAGAAACAAATATGTTAAAAGTGAAAGGATAAACAAAGTTATGCTTCATAAACATTATAAAAAATTAAGGGTGAGTGGTTCAATTAATATTGAACAAAGCAAATTTCAGAGCAAAGTATATTACTGGGGATAAAGGTCATTCGACAATATTAAAGGAATGGGTTCATAAGGAGATCTTAAAAATTTTAAACTTTTATGAACAAAAAAACAAACTCCAGGATACACAAAGCAAAAGCAAATAGTACTGAAAAGAAAAATAAACAAATCTACAGTTGTAGACACACATTTAAATACTTCTATAGAAATCACTGCTAGAACAAGGCAACCCCAAACTGCTAAGGACATAGAAGATTTGAACAACGCTATCAACCGACTTGACCTCCTGTGACATGGTAGAACGCTGTACACAACAGCAGACTACACATTCTTTTCATGTGGACACAGAAACAAGGTACATCTGATTCTGGGCCAAGGTGAAAACCTCAGTAAGTTAAAGCGATGAACCCCTTTCCTCAGAACTGTAGCTTGTGCAAAGGTGCTCAACATCATTGGCGATTCGAGAAATTCAACCTAAAGCCACCGGAGACCCTCACTGAAATGAAATGGCTGGTTGAGCCCAATGTTGTCGAGGACACAGAAGAGCCGCATGAAAACTCTCCTGCGCTGCTGGGGGCAGTGCGAGTGGTGCACCTGCCTTGGGGAAAGATATGCCCATTTCTCGAAAAGTCGACACATACATGATACCTGTTCCAGCCTTTCTACCCCTACTAACTACTCAAGGAAAATTAAAGCTGCCTTCGCGGGGAGCTCAGTTGGTTGGAGTGGCGACCTGATATGCCAAGGTTTATGGTTTGATCCTCGTTCAGGGCACATGTAAGAATCAACCAATGAGTGCATAAGTAAGTAGAACAACAAACTGATGTTTCTCTCTCACACTCTCTCCCTATCTATCATCTATCTCTTCTCTCTCTCCCTTCCTCTCTTTCTAAAAAAATCAATAAAATGAAGAAAAAAAGAAATATTGCCCAGCTGGCATGGCTCAGTGGTTGAGTATCCACCTATGAACCAGGAGGTCACGGTTCCATTCCTGGTCAGGGCGCATGCCCGGGATTTGGGCTCCATCCCCAGTGGGGGGCGTGCAAGAGGCAGCCGATCCATGTGAAGTTTCTATCTCTCTCTCCCTCTTCCTTCTCTCTGAAATCAATAAAAATCTTTCCAAAAAAAGAGAAATATTAAGACCTATTGCTCCTAGAATTTTAAATAAATGCAATCTTTTTTTAAATCTGGCATTTTCACCCAGCATAATTATTCAGAGTCTTGCCCGTGTTGTAGAACACATTGGTAGTGCATGGCGCTTTATAGCATAACTGTGTCGAGATAGCAAACTGTTAAGCAAATAGATTCTGTGTTCCTAACTTAAAAAATATATCTTCTCTAGGAACTAAAAGTCATGTTTGAATTCAGGAATATTTAATCACGGAAAAAATATCTTTCATCCTACTCATTCGCTGCTATTTTAAAATCTGCCCTGAAGGTGGCAACATTGAATAATGTTCTGCAAATTTTTCTAAGTAAAGTTTTTGTGGCCACTTTTAATTAAAGTTATTTATTTTAATATAAATACCCCCTATGTATTCTAATGTAAAAATATATACACTAGATATCCAGTAACCTTGGATGGACATTGTGAAGGAAATAATTTACAACTTTGAAGAATAAAAGTTAACCTAGATAAAAGGATCAGGGTACATCTACTCAAATTTCCAAATGTTTAAGATCAGTTTAAAACAAAACATGTCTCCTGTCAAACAACTGATATCAATAGATGTGCCTAACTTTAAGGGTAAATGAATGCATGTTGTTTTGAGGTGAAAATTTATTTCCCTGCTGTATGTATTCAAATTCAACACAATGTTTTCAGAATCTAATATATACTCATAAAGGAATACAGTTCTTTTTGAAAGAATTACTCTAATAACAGAAAAAAAACACACACACCACCAGAGCTAAAATCAATTCTGCAATAAATACCTTTTCAACGCTACCAACAATGCAATGTGTTTGATTTTCGTACCTGGGCATAGATTGCTGCAGTTTCTATTCTTCAGTTTTTGGATTACAGCCACTTAATAAACAGAGCTACACTAATTCATATTCATCTGCTTTTCCAAAACCCTCCTGTGAAATAGGAAGGTGGCAACGAATGTCTCCCAGAGGTTAGTTGACTTATATATGATCCTTCCGTGGCCAAGCAAGAAAGAACTCTTTCTTATCTCTGCACAGTGACAACGCCCATGGTTGTAATTCTATCGTTATATTTATACACAGCTCGAACTCTCTGCATGGCTTCTGGGAGAGAGGCTAATGCCTGCTTTCCTACAATTTCATATTAGGACTTTGTTACATATGCCATTTATGCTCTGGCTTATAGCTGTGTGGGCTCTGTGCAGTGGGGAAGCATGCAGTGAGCACCCAATGCATGGCTTGTCACAGCCACTATGCATGTCACTTCCCACTCCTTTCTTTAAACACACTGAGAAAACTGTCTTATGTTCTTTTAGGAGGCTATTCCAAACCGAATGGGAGTTTTCACAGATAATTAGCGGATTATCTAGTGGAGAAGGGGTGTGGTCAGCGGTGTGGAGGAATCAGCAGAGCCAGGTGCAGTTAAGGTGCGGGAGGGAGGCCAGGGTTGCAGGGCAGGCGACAAGGAGCCAGGGTGTGGGCAGCTGGGAGGGAGCTGGACAGTGCTGTGGCCGCGTGAACCGGATGGAGACTTCTGACAGTGCAGGGAGAAGGAACCCAGGCACTATTCACAGGTTTTTTCTAGTCCACACTAAATTAACTTTCTATGGAACAAAATATTTGATCTATTTTGATTTTCAGTACCTACAGGTTGTTTGTTGTTGTTTTGTTGTTGTTTTTAAGTAGGACATTCTTACCCATTTCTGGGAGTTTATCTGAAAAAACCCGAAACACTAATTTGTAAGAATATATGCACCCCTGTTCATTGCAGCATTATTTACAATAGCCAAGATTTGGAAGCAACCCAAGTACCCATCAGTAGATGAGTGGATAAAAAAGCTGTGGTGGGTATACAGAATGGAATATTACTCAACCAGAAAAAGGAAGGACATTTTAGCCTTAGCGATAGCATGAATGGACCTAGAGAATATCATGCTACGTGAAAAAAGTCAGTCAGAAACACAAGTACCACATGATTTCACTCAGATGTGAAATCTAATGAACAAAATGAACTAAGAAGCAAAACAGAGACAGACTCATAGACAGAGAGCAGGCAGATAGCTCTGGTGGGGCGGGGTGGGGGGTGGTGCAGGGATTGAGCGAAAAAGAAGAAAAAAAGAGAAAGAACTCATGGTTAGGGACATCGGTGTGGTGATTTCTGGGGGAGGGGGCTGGGAGAGGTGGAGGAGGGTAAAGGGGGTGTCAATGGTGATGGATGGAGACCTGACATGGGGTAGTAAACACACAATACAGTGTACAGATGAGGTGTTGTGGAATTGTGCACCTGAAACCTGTACAAGTTTGTTAACCAGTGTCACCCCAATAAATTCAATAAAAAGAAAAAAAATTATAAATGCATTATATTCTATTTCAAAAGAAATAAGGTTTTTTAGTGATTTTGAAAAAAATTAAAGCTTAATTTTTTAAAAACAATATGTAATACATATCACATGTAAGTACATATAAATAGTAAAGTGTAAATAGTCTGTAGTGTGTCAAATATACCTGTTAATTATACTTTAACATACAGTATATCATTCTTCACTATGTATACTGTATTTTTATAGTACTAAATTAAAAATTTTTTAAAATGAAGTTCTGGCTAAGTTACATATTTTTTCATATTGGAGAAAACCCATCATTTTCTGTTTCCTGTGAAGAATTTTTTGGGTATTCTTTGAAATGACTCACGACCAGCCATGGGTACCACAGTCCAGAGAGGAACAAAGAGGGATTTCTTTCTGACAATTGAATGGCTTCGAAAGTAGCAGACAACAGATCACCAAGTTCCAGACACAGAAGGCGACAGTGGCTTCTTGCTAACGTGCAGCCTGTTCCGAGGGAAAGACGTGGTCAGATATCAGGAAGGAATGGTGCACGGCGAAGGAAAGAATGCAGAGATAAGGGCAGAAATAATACTTTTTGCAAAAAATGAAATAATGAGCCAATTTCTCAGTGGGGCCTGGTTTCACAGTGGGAAGATTTCTCAGGCCTCTCATGTAGCGTTCTATTGTGTCAGAGATGTCTGTTCTGAATAGTTAATGTCTACATGCTGTAAAAATATATTGGCCACACAGAATTGGCAATATAAACTGTTTCAGCGGTGGTGTGCTGTAGGGTTTGATTTTTTTTTTATTGATTTACATTTTTGCTTTTGTCCCATTCAGGGGTAGATTCAATGCTTTAAAATACTCATTTCTGAGGAATCTGTGGCCATTTACACATTTCAACCCTTCACGTCCTCATCAAATTCCTCTCTGTGGATAAAAATAAATCACAATATGCATTCATTCCATGATATTGTTTCACTTTTGGTGATGAGTAAAAGCTTCCCTTACAGGAAGGCAGAGCATTTTGGTGGTCTTGGCTTTCTATGTCAGTTTCATCATAAATCTTTGTGGTAAGTAAGCAACCAAGGGCAGTTGAAGTTGTTTTGTTATTTTTACCAACCGAATGTAGATAATATTTCCTTCTGTTCACTTCATAAAGACATGCAGTTATTCTGGGGACTTCTAAGCACCTTCATCTATATTCTTTTGTTAAAAAATATATTTTTATTGATTTTAGAGAGGGAGAGAGAGATGGAAACATCAATGATGAGAGAAAATCATGGATGGGCTGCCTCCCGCATGCCCCCCCACTGGATATTGAGCCCACAACCCGGGCATGTGCCCTGACTGGGAATCGAACTGTGGCCTCCTGGTTAATGAGTCAGTACTCAACCACTGAGCCACACCAGCCAGGCAATCTGTATTCTTAATGCTATTTCCCCCAACCTTTTAGGTTTCACGGTATACATCTATAATTTAATAAACATTACTCTGATCTAAGAGTGACTGGTACATGATCACTTCACCAGTGAATATGGGTGAATTTAAGATTACTCAAACTATTCACCACAATCATGTAAAATATGGAATTTAGATGGCAATATTTTTGTGTCTAATAAAAATACAATTTTCCTTTCTTCAACAAAATCCTCGGTGGAGAATGGAAAAGGAAATTAGTAAATTTCACAGAATTGTTGTAATTCGGCTTTAAAATAGAATGTTAGCTAAAGTACTTATTGTAAATTAGCAATACTTAATAGAGTCATGTATCATCTCAATTTATTCATACTTTTCTCCTAAGGGTTCAACCTATTTGGTAGGCTTACTGTAAAGGAGATTATCTGACTGGCTCTACTCCTATCTTGATTCAAGCTTTGACTGGGAACAAGTAATTTCATCTCTGTTCATTATTACCAAACTGACAATTTAAGATAATAATTTTCCTTTTTCCATCATAAGAAAGCATTGCAAGTTAATGAACTATTCATTACATCATGCTTTTAATTTTCTCAACTAAAATGGAGACCTGTGCACCTACAAAATACTCTGGTTACACTGTAGTATCAGTAAATACTAGTATATTTAGCCAGTAAATTGAGAGTGACTGTTGTAATTGGTTCTTTTTGATAAGAATAATCTGATCATTTCTAAAAGGATGTTATCCTCTGTCTCACAGTTAAGAGAATAAAATGAATAGGACATGTTTTGCTAGAATTTTAAGACGCAACTGTGAAAATCGACAGAATGTGAATGAAGATAGATGGTTGGAAGGCAAATGGCAATAACCCAGGTTAAAAAAATAAGTGAAGTCCTAGCCGGTTTGGCTCAGTGGATAGAGCGTCGGTCTGCGGACTGAGGGGTCCCAGGTTCGATTCCGGTCAAGGGCATGTACCTTGGTTGCGGGCACATCCCCAGTAGGGGGTGTGCAGGAGGCAGCCTGTTGATGTTTCTAACTCTCTATCCCTCTTCCTTCCTCTCTGTAAAAAAATAAATAAAATACATAAAAAAAAGTGAAGTGGAAGAATAGTCACATTTCTTAGAATAGTCTCCCTCCTCTTTTTCTTTAACAATTGGGAAACTCCGAAAATATTTTTCCCATAAAATCATTTTTTTACGTCAACTCAAAATTATCTTATTTAATCTATAGGAACATCTTCAGTTATGCTTATTTTGCAATTATGGATTTATCCTATTAACATGTTATTTGAGCTCCGTTCTTTCTTAACTTCATCATAAGTTATTAGAGAAGAAACTGATTGTATTTTATTTTTGTCTTTGCATACGCACACTTTGCATGGCGCTCCACATGTGATGATCCTGAAGGTAGCATCCATTGTTAGCTGACATCACAAAGGGTCTTGCTAGAAAACAGATGGATTTTGTTTTAGGGTTATTCTTTTCTTCCTCTTCTCAGATACTTCGCCTTGGGAACCTACTAATGATCTCTGCACATACTGTCTTATTTAAATCTCACACCGAATATATGAGATTGGCATCTTCTTACACATACATTGTAGATGAGAAGACTGACAGGTGACTTACATTGTCTCGAGCCACAGATGTAGTAAGTGTTGGACATGGAACTTTACATGGATTGGCTGACTGCAAAGCTCATGCTTGTATCCATTATCCTGTACACAGTGACAACTCTTCCAAGCAATATAAAATGTGAGCTTTCAGTGAACATTGGCCCATACTCCAAGGATTCTTTTCACGTATTGTGCACCTAATATATGTCCTGGATTTTTTTCTCTTAAATTTCTTCTTTGCATCCAATTAAAAATTGTTCGGTCTCTATCTTGTTCCAGATTGAGAGATAATTTCTCTACATCTTCTAAGGTCACAACTGGCTAATTGGAAAAACTAATTCATGGTTGGAAAAAGGTAAGAAAGAAAATAAATCCTTTAGCACCACAGAGCATATTCTTAAGTACACTCTTGGTAAGAAAACAGCCTGATTTTGATCAGTGCGGTCACTGTTAGAAATTCCAGGTAACATGGAGGAGAAGATGGCACCGTCTCATGCTCCTGAGGCAGGTCATTGGCCACAACTGGAGACCGGTGATGCTTTTTAAATCCTACCCTTCAGACAAGCACTGGGACATCAGATGTTGACAGCTACCGCAACATCTCTATTTAGTAAATGAAGGATAGGTAACATAGCCTTAGCATCCAGGAGCTCACAGTCCGTGCAAGAGAGAAAGGAGGAGGGAGATGCTGATAGAAATTCAAGGATGAACAGGATCGGCTGCCATGAGAGCACAAGAGAGGGAGAAATTACCAGGGAAAGCTTTTGGCTGAAAGGAGGCATTTGAGTTAAATTTTGTTCAGTAACAGGGTTTTGCCAAGGACATTATGGGACTTCTGTGCACTTGGCACGTGCAAAGCTTTTACATGGGATCTGGTGTCGGGAAAACGGACAGTTCTTAGGACGGCTGCCTAGGAGGGTGGCCAGTATTGGTTCGTTCCATACAGTTCAGAATCTTTTGAAAATAATGAAGGACAAGCAGGAATGGGGGAATGTGAGTCACCTAAGACCATGTAGACCCTCTGTACCATTCCAAAGACAAAATGGAACTTAATAATTTCTTAATTTAACTTCATTCTTATTTTTAATTAGTAAGAGTGATATTCTCCCACGTGCAGTTTGTAAAAGTTGTCCTACCACAAGTTTGAATTAAAAAAAATTACCTAGACACATTGTAAATTGTGTGCTCATTTATTAAGGGCTTACACGGTGTCGGATACTGTAACAGTCATTTATAATGGACACTTCATTAGATCCTCACAACAAATTATGAAGTAGTAATTTTCTGCTTCTTACACATAAGAAAAGGGAGACCCATCAATGTTTAATTAACAGAACAAGGGCCAAGTAATGGTGGTTTTAGCAATCATACCCAACACCCTTATACCAGACATACTCTTGTATTCTTTGACTTTTTGTAAAAGTAATAATCAGTGACTTAACAACAAATGAATGAACTAAATCTACCACCTCTGGATAGCATAAAAATGAATTTAAGAGATACGGGGAAAATGTGAATATAATTTGGTAATTTTTTTTCACAAATAGAACTGTATAACCGCTGAAGACCATAATAACTCTATCTTCAAAGATCCCTTAGAGGCCAAATGGAATTACTTGAAAGTACTTTGATCTCAAAGATAACTTCTGAAAATCTCTGGGTTTAAAAAACAAAACAAATGGAAAGCTTAAAACAATAAATTGTAACCAAACAGAAAAGTTAATGTAAATTGAATAGTCAAGTCAGGAAGTGATCAATTAATCTGAAGTGCACTTTGGAAAAACACACACGTTAATAATGGCTAATAGAAATGGTTACCAAGAACTTTTAAAGTCCCGTCCGAGGTCGATAATGACTATCGACATTACAGTAATACTTTTCAATTGCACAGCACTTCCCACCTAAGGAGTTCAGAGGACGATGGAGAAGACGCGAACACGTTAATGCTGCCGGTGCCATGCAAGTGACCCATATGTGTAAGATATTAGAATTAATAGCATCAATTTTTAGATTTCTTCCAATATATTTATAAACTCCTACTATGTCTTAAATGACAGAAAAAAGACTTCCTAAATAATGGCATGAAAAGCATTTAATTGAATCTTTTTACCTTCATTTTGTCCCTCTTTGCCTCTCAACTTTATTATGCAAAGACTCAAAGATACAGGGAAACAAGTGACTAGCTCACCCCTGTCTACCACCTGCTTGTGTGGCATCGATGAACACCTTGTCCTCTCTTTCATCTGACTTTGCTGATTCATTTGCAAGTAGTTGCAGACACCCAAACTTTGCAGTCTGAACCCTCAATATTTCAACATACATTTCTCCAAAATCAAAACATTACTTAACATAACCACACTTCCATGATCATATATACAGAAATGAAGAGTTTCCTATTATCATGCCTATTAAGTTTTTTTTCAGTTGTCCCAACAATGCCATATACAGTTTTTATTTTTTAATATATCTTTATTGATTTCAGAGAGGAAGGAAGAAACAGAGAGAAAGAGAGGGATGGAGAGAGAGAGAGAAAGAGACAGAGAGAGTAACATTAATGATGAGAGAATCCTTGATCGGCTGCCTCCTGCACGCCCCCTACTGGGGATGGAGCCCGAAACCCGGGCATGTGCCCTGATGGGGAATAGAACTGTGATCTCCTGGTTCATAGGTCGATGCTCAACCACTGAGCTACGCTGGCCGGGTGCCATCTATAGTTTCGTTTTGAACCAGGATCCAATCAGGGTTCATTCATTGTATTCATTTGTATTTCTCCAAACTTCTGTTTAATTATGGCATTAATTGTTCTGAAAAAATAAGACTAAGAAGGCGAGAATGTCCCATGTTCTGGATCTGTCTTATTGTTTTCTCATGGTACCATTTAACTTGATTTTATCTAAAGGAAATCACATCGAAAGCTTTGATTAGGTTTAGGTTCACTATTTTTGTCAAGAGTGTCTATAGTGGATGACATGTACTATCATTTGGCACATACGTCCGGGTGCCTCACTGTAATTGATGCAAATTTTGTTACTAGGGCGGGGTCTGACTATCCCATAGCCCGCACTTTACATGGTATCTGTGATGCTTCCTTCCTTGAAAGGTAACTAGGTAGTTAATTATTTCCCAATACCAAGTTTCAGAAAAGAATTGGTATAATAGTCACTCACACCGGTGGAAAATAAATTTTACTTTCCCTTTTCATATATGTCACAGTGGACACCAATACTCTTGTTTATATAATGTTTTATAATTAATTGCTGCTGTTAGTTTTTGTTTTGTTTTGGTATTCAAATTGCTTCAGACTTAGGAAGCAAAGTAAGCCAGTCAGAGAAAGACAAGCACCATACGGTCTCACTCAGATGTGGAATCTAATGAGCAGGATCTGGGTTTACTGCCAGCTCCCCCTTTCATTTTAGTTGGTCCATTTCATTAAGGTTAAATTCTTCCCTAAACATGTTTAAAACACGGATGTTAATCATGGTACACTTTCATAAAATTATCTCAAGACCCATTCAGTATATTTTGGAACACCTAACATGATGAAATTTGTAAATTAAGGAGATAGTAGATGCTTAAGCCAAACATGTAAACGTTCTACGAGTCCAGGTCAAATGCAGGCGCATTCATCTTTATAACAGAAATTCACAAAAAGATTAAATTTTTTTCTGAGTATTTATTCATGACAGTTTTATATCTCAATTACCCATTGTATTTTATGATTTTGGGTTGGTGGTAGGAATTTATTTTTGCTCTTTCAATTACCTATTTTAATTGTCCACTTGGAAGATGCCTATTCTGCATAAAAATTTACTGTAAAGACACTGCCTTCTGAACATGATGCTGAAAAAAATCCAATTAACTTACACAAATTACAGTGTTCTTCAGGCATTCTAGCTTTTCCAGGAGAAGACTACAGAAACTAAAATGAAAACTCACAAATGAAAACAGAGTTGCACAGACATGGTTTTCTGTAGATGCACCTCCCCAGCAGTCCAACTTCTCACAGTACAGTCCTATTTCTCTTAGTTTTGTCACTAAGATGACAAAACTACAGGGATCAATACTGTGTTGTTTTTTTTACTGGCCTAAAGACAGACATGGATCAACAGAATAGAACAGAGAACCAGAAAATAAACATATATATTTTAGTTATCAGTCTATCCCAACTTATGTGGCTTGGTTCATTGTACCATGTGATTAATTTGTAATTGTAGGTTTTACTCTTTTCTAACCAAAAAATGGTTTGGATGTACAGTAACATTATTATTGCTATAAATCACTTTAATATATCCCAGTTGGTGAAAATGTTTTTTACATGCTTGGTTTTAGTAATATCTTAAACTATTGTCTTTTCCATGCAAATTTGTAATGATTGCACTTTTTTTTCTTTTGTTTGGCATAAAAATCTATATACTATTTTGATAACAGCAAACTTATTGTCTTGTTTAAATTTTATGTAT
This sequence comes from Myotis yumanensis, assembly GCF_028538775.1. NCBI lineage: Eukaryota > Metazoa > Chordata > Mammalia > Chiroptera > Vespertilionidae > Myotis > Myotis yumanensis. Next base: position 3,575,687 of record NW_027223768.1, read on the forward strand.
AATTACCTATTATTTATATACTTAACCTATCAATTTAGGAGTTATGTTAAAATCCCCCACTTCTTGTAGCTTATCAAGTTGTTCTTTCATTTCTAAATGTCTGGTTTATTTCAAAGGTATGTTATTAGTTACTTAAAGATTAATGACTATTTTACCTTCGGAGTTGCTTCGTTTATCCTCCCTCTGTCTATGCTTTGTACCTTCAACTCTTTTCGTCTACATTAATGTTGTTTTAGTTACTTTCATTTGTTATTTCTATGGATTAGTGTTAGGCAAGGAGAAAATTGCATATGCTCTAATAAAACTGTGTATGCTCCAAAAACCCTAATACATTTTATTTATAATTCTGGATAGTTCCAAGAAAGATCTTTTGCTTGATGATTTTATTCTGAGAAGAAAGATGTAAACTAGCCTGGCCAGTATGGCTCAGTGGTTGAGTGTTGACCCATGAGTCAGGAGGTCACGGTTTGATTCCAGGTAAGGGCACAGGCCCAGGTTGTGGGCTCGACCCCCAGTAGGGGGTGTGCAGGAGGCAGCCGATCAATGATTCTCTCTCATCGTTTATGTTTTTATCTCTCTCTCCCTCTCACTTCCTCTCTCTGAAATCAATAATAACATTTTTTTTTAATAAAAAAAACGATGTAAACTAGAGGAACTGCAATAAACCTAAACAGGAGGAGAAGAATGGGATCATGGCACAGTGGTGCATTGGCAGGGGAATAGAGCCATAGAAATAATTATTATAAATCTTTAAAAATATTTTAGAATATTGGGACATCTGGTGTTTGCTCTAATTCTCTCTCTCATTTATTACAAAACCTTTAGCAATAATCTATACTTTTATCAGTGCTTAAGATGCTTTCTATACATGTGAACACATGTACCATTTAATTGTGATGAAGAGCTGAGATTTGGAAAGCAAAGACTGACCATGCTGACCTAATCTTATTTGAGTCACAAAAAAATATTTAGGGTACATCAAAGTGTTTGATTTTTTAAGTCTATTTTTATTTAAAAAAACCCTTGTCTATTGGAAAACACAGATTTTTAAATCTCAGAGAAAATTAAAGCAAATGTGATTTGCATTCTGTGTCACCTTTCTTACTACTTCTTCCATTGGAATTTCCACAAAGTAGACTCTTCAGGGTCTCAGATAACACCAATCACAGGACTAGATAAATGGTGCACTGATTCTTTTACATATTACAGGACTGGCTTGAATTTTAGAGTGAGAGCTGAATGATATGATTAATGTGTACAGAGCAGGTTTACAGACTGCATTCCAGATCTATGTTTTCTCTTTCAAATTTAAAATCACCCACGCTGAGATGGAGGGAAAAACTATTGTAGTCACTTTAAGATGACATTATTGAGTGTAGATTAGTAAACATTTTACCTAAAGTTGCCCACTTGCTATATAGTCAAGCCAGATATCAAGTAAATTTTTCTAACACTCATAATTCTTTTGTCAATAACGTAAGTATTCTCTTGATTGATTTAGCATGAAAGTGTAAGTCAAAAATTTCTAACATTCTGAAAAAGGAAAACCACAGCGAGGAAGACTATGTAGGAACCCATACGTCGATGCAGACAATGTGATTATGAAGGTTAGAGCTGCAGTTTATTATTTTGGCTCTAATGTATAGGGTGTCCCCCCAAATGCATACACACTTAACAGCTGATAGCTCAACTGATTTTTCTCTTTTCACATCTAACCCACTGGAATTAATAATTATTCAAAGTGTGTATACATTTTGGGGGACACCCTGTATATGACTTTCCTGATTCATAACTCTGGTTAAAAACCGAAGTGATCATCATCATGCAATGACATTTGCTTCCGCCCTCCTACGGCTCTGTTTGTGTGCTTCTTGCAGGAGAGCAACGCACATTAAATCACAGACATGACACCCTACAAACTGCCTATGAGGGTGACAATGAGTATTCCTCATCCGCTGCTGACTGAGCTAGAACTGCTCCAGGATCAATTAGGCTGTGAGTATTAAAGAGAAATAACAAAGTGCTGTGTCACACGGTTTGTTTGTTTTCTATTCTAAGAATAGGTTTCATTTGCCCCATCCTCTGCCTGCACAAAGAAAGCAAATCAGAATTTACAAAATCTCACGTGAGAAGTTCAGCTGAGGGTTTCCTATTGGCACGGCTCAATGCCGAGGTCCTATTCATCACTGTCGGCTTTGATCCCCTTGTTTGCATCACACTGTATTTCACATGGGAGACTTTCATGATGAACTTTGACAAAAGCTCTGATCTACTGTCCAAAAATGGGCAAACGGAGCTCCAAAATCTAAAACTGTGGTTCTAGTTGAGATCAACAAAAACGTATTACCATATTTGTTTCAATGTTCGACAGCTTTTTACTTACAATTTACGGCACAAACAGTATCGTGTGCAGTTATATTAACTAGTCTAATAAAAAGGTGGCATTAAGTACTCACATTATTAAAAGTACTCTTGCTGGATTCTCTGCATTTGCATGCATAATTAGCTAGAAGATTCAGATGACAGTATTGTGACATCTGCCAGCTAATATAAAAGCTAATATAAAATGAGGAAGTTTAAACACAGGGAAATGGATGTGCCTTTCAATACCACTGTCAGGTAATGCAGAAGGAGCCATGTTAAAACACAGTAGGCAACATGAATCATAAAATTTTGTGATTTGGGGACTACTTAAAGATAAGTCCTTATTTATGTAGATTCTCCTTGATTATCTTCTGTGCCTACATATGATCCTGGGCAATTTTAATTTGGATTTATATCTTAGGTAAGAGTTTAACTCTCATGTAATTATGCCTGATAACACATTTGGGTCCTTCAGTTCGAATGCATTCGGCTTGGTAAATTAGTACACACTAGATTCATCTCACCAATGGATTGGAACCCTTCCATCTTGGCATCGAATGGAAAAATGAAAAAAGTGCAATGATAACGAAGAATTTTAATAGCCTGTCATTAATCTTCTGTAGCTCTTCCTGAATGTGAGTCTAGTATATCTGCTTTCCACCCTAATTAGAATATTGGTTACAACAGTGTGATTTGTCATGCAAAGCAGCTGGGATGCCACACTCCAGTCCAAGATCAAGTTTGCTGGTTGGAATTCTGACACCACAGCAAAGACTCCAGGAAGTTCTGCGCAGCCTCCTACACTTGGAACCCAAAAGATGTCCCTTTGAGTTCAACAACGACTCAGGCCCTCTTTTCCCCTTTCAGTCTTAGCTTTTCCTGTTTCCAAGGATAAAAGGAAGCAGATACAGGCTCCATGAGAATGGCACTGTGCTCTCGGGCCTGTTTTTCAGTGCATTTGAAGGACACCCTCTTATTGTCTGCTACGTTGAATAATAAAGTCAGCCTTGCCCAGCCGGTGGTGCTCAGTGGTTGAGCGTCGACCTAGGTAGGAACCAGGAGGTCAAGGTTCAATTCCTGGTCAGGGCACATGCCCGGGTCATGAGCTTGATCCCCAGTAGGGGGCATGCAGGAGGCAGCCGATCAATGATTCGCTCTCATCATTAATGTTTCTATCTCTCTCTCCCTCTCTCCTCTCAAATCAATAAAAACATATATTTTTTTTAAAAAAGTCAGCCTTTCAAGGGATACAATGGTCACATTTTCACCCCCCAACCCACCTGTGTCTCTCACGAGGAGACAGACATCTCATCTAATATTAGAATTCGACAATATTCTTCAGCATTACCCCATCTAAGTGCTGACGTTGCTGGAGTTTGCCCCGGGTTTTGGGAGGCTTGTTAAGGCCACTCAGATGCTCAGTGTAGCCCCCCCGACTGCATTTATTTGTTCAGAAATATTCTCAGTGTATAATGTGCAGGACTCTGGCTCGGGGTGAAATACACCACAGTGGACATGTATATATTTGCCCTCTGGCTCCACACTTGGCATTCAGGTTTCAACCGCTACAGAATATACAAACGCATGAAAATCATTCATTTCTAATTCTTCTGTGTATTTGTATAACCTTCCCATCTTTTAGGCTACTAACACAAACACTTCCCATGAATCAAAGTGAATGTGGTCTATATTGAAGCATAAAGTCAGGAGAGCAGGAGCTGCATTTTTACTCATTATTTTTTCCTAGAGGCCCAATGCATGACATTCGTGCATTGGTGTGGGGGGGTCCCTCAGCCTGGCCAGTGCCCTCTCGCATTCCGGGACCCCTCCAGTGATGTCTGACTGCTGGCTTAGGCCTGCTCCCCTCGGGCCTAAGCCAGCAGTCGCACATCCCCCAAGGGGTCCTTAACAGTGCTGCGGAGCTGGGAGAGGCTCCTGCCACCGCCACTGCACTTGCCAGCTGTCAGCCTGGCTTCTGGTTGAGCAGTGCTTTCCCTGTGGGAGCTCAAAGACCACCAAGGGGCAGATCCTGCATTGAGCGTCTGCCCCCTTGTGGTCAGGAAGCATCATAGCATCAGGTCATTCCACTGTTCGGTCAATTTGCACATTAGCCTTTTATTATATAGGATAAGGTCAGGTACACACTGTTAGGAACAGAAAGAGGGTTCATTGGTTTATAAAATGCTTCTGTTTACCAGCTGGCACACTGGAAGGCAAGTCTTGCTATTTCTAACTAATAATAAACACGGTTTAGGAAAAAGCATTTCAGTACTCAGCTCACTGTCTAAGAATTTTGCTCTGAAAGCCTTTTCAAGTCGATATCTCTTCTTCCTTTTCTTCTCTTTCTTCCAGTTATAATAAAATGATGCCTTTGACACTGTCCACTGGGGATGGAGCTGATGTGCCTCAGATAATGTCTGTTCAGTGAACACACAGAATGCATTCCTTTAGGTTTATAGATTCTTCAGCATTAAATGCATTTCACAAAGTACGTCTGATCCTTCCAGTTTAATCCCCTAAACACTCATCTGATCTGTCATAGACAACAAGTCACAATTTCAAATATTATTATTAATTATCCACAGAAGAATAATGTTTGCCTGGTAATAAGTACTTTAAAAATAAAGGGTGAGTGATCAAATATATTTCATTTTATAATAGCTGTGATGAGTAGCTGCATACAATACCAACACTGGAGACGAACAGTCTAAGAAATGAAGTCTGGCTTTGCACATCCATTTTTCTATTATTCGGTATTCCCGAATTGGCTTTCAATAAGATCACCATGACTCCTTCCTGATATCTCTTCTCTGCCATGGCAAAATGTCCATAAGTGTTTCAAATACGAGGTCTTGCGGTTTAGCTAAAATAGCATGTGGAGTGTCATTTCAAATGATGTTCAAATATACCAATTTACCTTTCAAACTTTAAAATACTTCTACATCCTGAAAATTTATTGTATTTATTGGAAGCATCTTTCTCCATGGGGAAGGGACATTTAAGGTACGTTAGTTTAAAGATTTGCTAATTTCTGTTACATGGCTAAAGTGCTCTTAAAAATAAGATGACAGGTAACCTACATCTTATTCCTACTTCCCCTGCAATTTTTACTTAAAAAAAAAAAAAAAGTAAAACAAGTGTTAAGAATTTTCCTTAAATGAAACCGAAAAAAATGACGTTATTTATACTGATTACATAACCCTCAGTGACCTGGTATGCTTATGTAAATAGGAAATGAGTCCAAAATCTCAACTCCATCTTGTAACTGAAAGGTAGTCCATTGCTTTAAAAAAATCAATAGTCTAAAGGAAATTGTCATCACACTGGAATAGGCCCCATCGTTTTGCATGCATCGTTTGATTTATTGAGACATTCTCTGGGCTAAATATGGAAATCCATCTCTCTTGTCATGTCAATTTTTTTTAGTATATCTCAGACCTTTTTCACAAAAAAACAATATAGCTGATTCATCCAAAGCATTAATCAAGACTCATAATGACGGGTAGCTTATATTTCTTTAGAATTTGCTAAGTGACTTTGCATCCAATTTCTCCTCTGATTTATCCTAACAGCCCCGAGAAGCCAGGCAGGCCCGCCCAGGACCCCCGTTTCTGCAGACAGTTAAACTCACCCACAGAGATGTTAGTGATTTGCCGAAGGCTCGCAGCCAGCCACCAGCTGACTTGGGATTTGAAGATAAATATTCTGAATAAATTGAGTGCTTTACACTTCATTCCCCTCATAAAAGCACAATTTCTAACAGTATTTAATAACTTTTATCTTTCTCTCCAAATTTATACCCTGTTTTTATAACAAAACTTGACAAACCTTCACATCTAGATTTTTTTTATGGGAGATCTCTCATTTACTTCGTAATATGAAATGGTCTAACCTCATGCATGGATGCCCTGGCGAAAGTTGAGGTTTAAGGAATAGCACATTAAAATAATATGCTGGAGCCCTTACCGGTTTGGCTCAGTGGATAGAGCGTTGGCCTGCGGACTGAAGGGTCCCAGGTTCGATTCCGGTCAAGGGCATGTACCTTGGTTGCGGGCACATCCCCAGTAGAGGGTGTGCAGGAGGCAGCTGATCGATGTTTCTCTCCCATCGATGTTTCTAACTCTCTAACCCTCTCCCTTCCTCTCTGTAGAAAATCAATAAAATATATTTAAAAAAAATAATATGCTGCAATACATCATTTTCACTATCCCTGGGAACAGTGGTCATAGTGAACAATCCCAAAACACAATTTGCCAAGAAAAATAAATGAGGGAGGGAGGGAAGGAGGAAGGGAGGGAAGGAGGAAGGGAGGGAGGGAGAGAGTGAGTGAGTTATTGTTCCACTTATTTATACATTCATTGGCTGATTCTTGTATGTGCCCTGACCAGGGATCATCCCAGTCTTGGTGTATTGGGAAGATGCTCTTATCTACTGACTTACCCAACCTGGGCGAGACAAATTTTACTATTTGGTTATCCTAGTTTGTGAGCAAACTTATGATGCTAACTAGGTTATCTAATCATTTTCAATCAATAACTGTAATTCAGACCCATGGGAAATACAAGTGAATAGTGATAAGTGTCTAAAATCTCCATCTAAGCCCACTGACAGCCAATGAATGGGGGCTGGCACGAGGCGGAAGCCAGCACCATCTTGGAAATCCATTCGGGGTTGCCTTACACTCTTAGGACTGCAGTTCACATGTGACCGTATGTGTGTGCTGTCTCTGTTCTGTTGGCTCACAGCTTTGAGTATGTCTAGGGGTTCCTGCTAGACTTCTGCAGGGCAGAGAGCAGTAAGTGTTATTTTGAGCAGATGCTCAGCAAACATCTCCTCACCCACACTCCAGAAGAACCAAAATATATGTGGCAATTGGTAAAGTTTAGGAAAGTAAGAAAAATCTCATCATCTATGTAGTGCTCTCTGACCATGACCGGGGGGTGTCTCATCTGTCAAAGGGTCACCTCGCTCACCCTTTGGCTGAATATACATGTAGTGACTTAGAGCTTCTAGTGTCGGATGGATATGAACGCAGTGACCCCAAGGCCTTCCAGAACCCGTGCAGCAAGGCAAGGTGGGATGCATGTCCTTATTCTCATCTTCATTTCTTGTTGTTTTCTTTAGTCCAAGCGTCACCAGCTGAGTGATGGATGCCTATTATTTTGCTCATGATCGTCTTATTTCTTTCATTACTTTGCGTGTCTAAAACACTCCCACCATCCACATTCCATTCACTTAATATAATCATCATCTGACAATATTTGAAACCAATTCTCATTCATCACGCATTTCTGCCAGCGCTTCCCGTGAGACATTTGTATCAATGTGCTTGTCATCTTCAAAGAGCCAGGTTCATGTTCCCTCTGTGCAGTCCGATACAAAAACACTTGTTCACAAATAAATATTTGCTCTAATTCATCATGTATTAATTACATCCATTGAGGGATTTCTTTATTATGGTTTAATTTTGAACAACTAGTTATTTATTTATTAGGCAAGTCCAAAGAGAAATTTAATTTATTTCATATTTGCAGCTATTTTCACATATATGCATTTCCATCTTGAAAATATAACTTCATAAAAAGTCCTTTTTCCCATTTCTCTTAAGCTATAGAAATATAAAAGCGAATTCCTCAGTATTCAGAGCTACTAAAAATAATTATTTAGAGTACTCAGATATGCCTTTTTTAAAAAATCACACATGGGTATGCATAAGAGTTATTATTTTACTGAACAGATATGGCATGTTATAAACTTTTTATTATATAAAACTAGAAATAGCAGTTCAAGCAAAAAGCTGTGTGTTAGTACAATTATAATATTTCGGAATCTAAAATTCCTCTCTGTAGGAAATGGCATGGAAGTTTGTTGAAGCATTTTGCGTAACCTTAGCTGGCCATAATGCCCCATTTTTTGTTCTGCTTTGAAAGGCAGCTCTTAAATGACTGAATAATAAATTCTCTTTCTTCCTGTGGGAGAAGACACTAGAAGCGATTAGAGGATTTGCAACAGAGCTATAATTTAAGACTGAACAACTTGCTAGTCTAGATACTATTCCCCTTTATTCACAACTAAACCATCACTAGCTTTGTGTCTAGGAAGGTTTCCTGTTTTCAGTCAAGGAAAGAAAGAGGAAAATGCATCTCTTTCTGTCCTTTGTCATAATGGAGGTTTTTAAAAAAATATATATTTTATTGATTTTTTACAGAGAGGAAGGGAGAGGAATAGAGAGTTAGAAACATCGATGAGAGAGAAACATGGATCAGCTGCCTCCTGCACACCTCCTACTGGGGATGTGCCCGCAACCAAGGTACATGCCCTTGACTGGAATCGAACCTGGGACTCTTCAGTCCACAGGCTGTCGCTCTATCCACTGAGCCAAACTGGTTAGGGCATAATGGAGGTTTTGATCATTGCTACAGTAAAAAACAAAACAAAAGCAACTTTGTTAAACCAGTCACATCCTGAAATACATTTGCATTTGGAAACCATGTTAAATCTGACAACAGAAAAAGCACTAGCGCTTTGTGGGAAAACCAGTCCGTGGAATAAGCTTGGGAGGGTACTAATGAGTCCCTGTAGGTTATTAAAATGTGTTAATCTGTTTTTCCCATTGTAAAAAGGCAAAGGGATGGAAAATATTTTAAAAACCTAAAGTATGGGTATATCAGGATAGATCAAGTCTAAGAGCAATTCCAGAAAAAGATGTACAGGTAATAATAAAAAATATGAAAGCCAAAGAATAATATTATCCTCAAACTGAATGGTTTTACTGAGTACCAAGGATGATAAAAGATAGGAGGTCAGTAGACGACAGATAGATAGATAGATAGACAGACAGACAGACAGACAGACAGTAGATAGGTAGATAAAATTTTACTCCACCCTGGATAAGGATTACATTACACCTGTAAGGACACATTTCAATATTACACTCGGATGGAAAGTGAGGAGACAGGTCTTCTTTAATTTAGGGTCTGAAAGGAGGATGGTATCTTATCATCAGGATGCACAGCACGGAGAGCAGAAACAGCCTCTGCTAGAGCGAAGCGCTCCCTGCCCTACCAAATTCTCACCGACGAATGCCTGGTTTCAAAGATGAAGCCTTGGTAGGCAGAGGTCACAGAATGACTGTCAGGAGTGCGGCTGACTTCTGCCATCCCAGCCTTGGACAGACGGTGCCACCGGCTGGAGCAGCCCATCACTCACCTTCATCAGGGATGTGCTGGAGACCCCTGACTGGACCCTGTGTATGCATCCTTCTAGAGCAGCGGTTCTCAACCTGTGGGTCCCCTTTCACAGGGGTCGCCTAAGACATATATAATTACATATTGTTTTTGTGATTAATCACTATGCTTTATGTTCAGTTTGTAACAATGAAAATACATCCTGCATATCAGATGTTTACATTACAATTCATAATAGAAGCAAAATTACAGTTATGAAATAGCAACGAAAATAATTTTATGGTTGGGGGTCACCATAACATGAGGAACTGTATTAAAGGGCCGCGGCATTAGGAAGGTTGAGAACCACTGGTCTAGAGGTTAAGCATTGAACACCATTCTGGTACATGATCAAGAGCCTTCATCATCATCCCGAAACCCTCCCCTGTGACACTAACGGGGAAAGAACGTTCCTGAACTCAGGGTTGTGGACGCAGAGCAGATTCATGATCCAAGTGTGTGTGTGTGTGTGTCCAAATTTCTCCTTTAAAAAAGTATTTTATTGATTTCAGAGAGGAAGAGAGAGATAGAAACATCAATGATGATAGAGCATCATCGATTGGCTGTCTCCTGTACACCCCCTACCCAGGCATGTGCCCTGACCAGGAATTGAAACTTGACCTCCTGGTTCATAGGTTGACACTCAACCACTGAGACATGCTGGCGGGGCCAAATTTCTCCTTTTGTACGGCTACCATTCATATTGGATTAGGGGCCCACCCTTCTCTAGTATGACCTCATATTAAGTTAACCAATTACTTCTTCAACAACCCTATTCCAAATAACCTAGCATTCTAAGGTATTGGGGGTTTGGACTTCAAGACATGAATCAGGTGACACTAATAAACCTGTAACAACCTCTTACAGTAATCTCTCTGAGACAAAGTTTTTATAGCCATTACCACTGGAATTTAATTTCTAAAATTTCCTAAACCTATCTTTTTCATCCCTAAAAATTCCTGTTTCAACAGTGTGTTTATAAAGATTGACAGAATTAATCCCGAGAGAGCACTTAGAACAAAGCCTGGGACATCATAAGCACTATCGGTAATGAGTAAATACATCTCTAATATTAATCCATGTTAACAAACCCCTGAACCTTAGGAGAGCTATAGTTCTTTTCAACAGGCAGTACTTTTTGGTTATTTTTCACATGCCAGGTAAGTGGCATTGGGGAAAGAATCATGGCACCCACCACTAAGTGCTGTTTTTAATTCCTGCATATGGTCACCAGGCATTACAAAATCACTCCGCTCATCACCAGAAAGGCTTTCAATAGTATGTTCCAGTAACTCTCCGCTATCTGGCCATGCATTTCAGGGATCCATGTGACTGCTATTCTTCATGTTTCATTCAGGAAATTGCTACTGTAGTTTGCTTTATGTGCAAAATTTTTAGATTTCTAACATAAAATTTTAAATGAACATTATCATACGTTAATGTGGATTTTTTTAAAAAGAAACAATGCCAGAATATTTCCTCGGGCTATTTAAACTAAGGTGCAAACAGATTCAGTACTGTTAAGATGTAAATGAACCCCATACTGCATTCTGATACAGCTGTATAAATGTTTGTACTTCTGTAAGCTTGATAATAATAAAGCTTTGAGGTTATTTTTATACACGTATTTTCTAAAAACCCATTAACACCTTTACCACCTGCTTGCATTTCGTGTTTTATGTTGTGATATTGACAAAATGATGGGGTTCTTGCTGTAATCTGGCCTGCACATTATTTTTAAGTGTGCTGCAAACTCATATGAATAGAGATTGTAAGGAGCATTTTTAGGCAATTAAAGAATGAGCATGAACCCAAGATTCCAAAGTGATGGAAAGAATTTAAATATTGCAATTAGAAGTTCAGGCCTTCAAAAGAATTGCTATTTCCTGTTTTGACAACTTAGATCTTAACTTTTGTTTATTTATTCATTTAAAATTATTTGTTTTTGAAAGTATTAAACATTACACATGCCCCTTTCTTCCCCATTGACCTCTTCTAGCTTGCAGGCCCTCACCGCACTATTGTCTGTGTCCAGGGGCTATGCATATGTGCATACAACTTCTTTGGTTAATCTCTTCCTAGTCAACCCCCCCTCCCCACAGCCCCCACCACCACCTTCTCTCTGAGGTCTTTTTTTAATCAACTTAATTGAGGTATAATTTCCATACAATGAACAGATATATAAAGAATATAATTTGATAAATTTTGACTTTTGTGGATATTCATCCACCACCACATTCAAAATAACACCCATTTCCCCTAATGTTTCCTGGTAACCTTTCATAACCACTCCCTCCTGGCCTTGCCCTGCCTCACTCTCTGATCCCAGGGCATCTCTGCTCTGCTTTCTTCCACTACAGGCTAGTTTGCAGTTTCTAAAATAATGCATAAATAGAACCATACAGGATGGACATAGTTATCTTTGTCTCACCCCGTCACTCAGCATAATTTTGTTAGATTTATTTGATTTATCCATGTTGATGTATCAATAGTTTTTGTTTTGTTTTGTTTATTGCTGAAAATATTACATTGCTGAGCTATATTATAGTTTGTCCATTTACCTATTAATGGCCATCTGGGTTCCTTCCCGTTTTTGACTATTACAAGTGAAGGAGTCATGAATATTAACGCACAGAGTATATGGCATGATATCCTAGTGCAGTGGTCGGCAAACCGCTGCTCGTGAGCCACATGCGGCTCTTTGGCCCCGTGGCATGGGCCACGAAGTTTCAATCGCACTGTACGTGCTCGCCCGCACGTGCTATTTTGTGGAAGAGCCACACTCAAGGGGCCAGTTTGCCGACCACTGTCCTAGTGTGTTTTGTATTTGCATTTTACTAATGGTTTTCTTTTTATCTCACTGGTCACACCTTTGTTTCTTTGCTGGTTTCTCATGCTCACCTTTACAGAAAAAGAGATGATATTGCAAAGCACTCTGGGAAGGGAGGGAATTGTCTCTCTCATTCCGTTTTAGCTCAGGATGTTCCCAAGCCATTCCTTTGTGTCTTAAACACGTTCTATGTTCCTATTGGGCCCAGACTGTGAAGAGCAGGATCCAGAAGATAATTTCCCTTTGTTTTGAGTTTTAATTTTTTAATTTTGTTGTGTTTTATTTATGTTTTTTTAGCACTGCTGCTGAGGCAGTTGGTGCCAAACTCCTGAGATTGAACAGGGTCAGGCTCATCGTGGTGACAACGGCCACATTTGACTTGAGACAGAAAGTAAGATTGAAGTGGTACCTCTGCAAAGAAATGATCTACTCCCAAATCTTTAAAACATGTCCTAGAACTCTGAGGCATGCTATGAAATAATAGAACACATCCTTTTGATATAAAATTGGATGAGTCTACTGACATCTAGAACATGGAGATCACGTCTGTCATCTGTTATTAGTGATCTGACTCTGTTAAAAATAACTATTTCGTAAGCTCCTTTCTATATCAAACATGGCCAATATTTTCAAATTTTATGATTTTCCATCAATAAAAACAAAAACTAAATCCCGAAAAACAGTGATTAGAAAAATTTGGTACTCTGTGCCCAAGGCCAGTTATTGTCCGTAGGAATTCACTTTCATACTCACGAAACAAAGAAAGTGAAATTATAAATGAGATACTAAGTTTCTAATAAGTGAGATATGTGAATTTTCTCATACTCTGAGCAAGAAAGTAAATTCTATTATGTCACTGGGCTAAAGGGAACATTAGTGACTCCTGGGGTTTGGTAATAGGACTTCGTGTGTTTTACCTCTAGGTCATTTGGTAATTTTAAGTGACCCGTGGAGACTTAAATGTTTTATGCTGTTTTCTATCTCTGTGACAGCAGGATCGGAGGAAAGATAAATAAGATCAACCTTTAAGTATGAAAAAACACACACCCATAAATGAATATAAAATAGCAACTCATATTCCTATCTCAAGAAACAGCTGACGAAAATGTTTTGATTAAAACATTTAAAATTATGAAAATTAACCAGACCCAAGAAAGCATTGGGTCCTTGGTATATTCTGAATTTGGCCTTTAATGTTGAACTCTGAAGTCAGTGAACAGGTAAACTGTGGTGAAATAAGAGTTAGAAAAATAGCATATTTACTAACTCTTACGTTAAAGCATACTAATGAATGATACTCCAAGCACAATAATAAGAAACCTTTCAACAATAGATCCAAAAAAATTCAGTGTGTTTCCTTTTCCTATAATAGAACATAAATTCTAGAGTTATGAATTGATGTTCTAACTCTAGAATTTATGTTCTAACTCTAGAATTTATGTTCTTAACCTAGAGGACGAAATGTAATGTAAGTCAGGTGAGGGGAAAAGCCAGTCAATCTAATTGTATGCAGATACCTAAGACATTTTTTCCAGCGTCAGGAGTCTATTTGGATTTGATCTGAGCCAAGGCTTCCAGATGTGGACTGAATTACACTGTCCTCCCCTGGCCATTCGGCTTGCAGATAGTAACTAATGGAACATAGACTTCATAATTTGGTGAGCCAATCAACATAAGGAGCTAATAATACCCCATTGTTTTGTTCTCCGGAGAACCAGACTTTTCTTCTCTAACTGGTACAGATTCACAGTACCTGCTCCTTCACCTCACTTTCTGCTACTCTCCCTGAAAATACACTAACTGGTAGGTCAATGATTCAGTTCTGGAGACGCTGGGAGCCCAGGCTGACCATTTTTCTTTCCATGATGTTATTTGATTATTTCGTTACCAACATAGATATCTTTGCACAAAAAATGGTTCACTGTCTTTCCCAAGACAGGATGTGCTCTGAAATGACGATCGTGAATGGATTACGTAAACAGTGATTCAAAACTTTCAACTAAATTGAGTACACTGAACCATGTTTGCTATAGAATCCTCGGATGTTAACTTCTTATTAAATGGAATATTTACTGTTCCAATATGTTTAATGTTTCTCTGTTACTGAAAAATAAAGAAGCTCTGCTATTGAGAAACTTCTTTCATTTCTCAGACTCAGCACTGTCAGTAAATCTGTTGAGTTCATCTGACATAAAGAGGGAGGGACCCCTTCACAGGTAGAATTCATTCTAGAGAGGTCCATGGCTTTTATTCCAGCTTAGGTGTACATTAGAATTAAGAATAAAGTGTCTTTTAACTTCATATCACTTACTGTGTCATATACATTAGGTATACATTAGGTTTCACTCAGTGAATAAAAAAACACTGAGTTTGCTTCAGACAGACCTAGATTAAATCCATGCTCAATCATTCTCTTGTCTGACTGTGTCCAGTGACTTGGCTATTGGTAGCTCTGATTTTTAATCTGATACTATCTTATGGAGTATGACAACGAAAAACAAAACAATGGATGTAAAATGTTCCCCATGGTCCCTGACACTCAGGAGGCATATAACAATAGGAGTGGGTATTATTATCAATATGTAAGAATTTGATTGCATGATGAAGCTGAAAGGTTCATAATTCTTTAGAGCAGCGGTTCTCAACCTGTGGGTCGCCAACCTGTGGGTTGCAACCCCTTTGGGGGTCGAACGACCCTTTCACAGGGGTCGCCTAAGACATCGGAAAACACATATATAATTACATATTGTTTTTGTGTTTAATCACTATGCTTTAATCATGTTCAATTTGTAACAATGAAAATACATCCTGCATATCAGATATTTACATTACAATTCATAACAGTAGCAAAATGACAGTTATGAAGTAGCAACGAAAATAATTTTATGGTTGGGGGTCACCACAACATGAAGAACTGTATTAAAGGGTCGCGGCATTAGGAAGGTTGAGAACCGCTGCTTTAGAGAATTGGATCAGGAGTCTTATACTATATTGAAGTCCACATTGCCTCCTGACACAGAGGTAAAATTTCCTAAGGCATTAATTCATTCAATAAACATTGTCGAGTGTCTCATGTGTGGTGCATATTTAACAAAAGTTGACAAAAACTCATCCTCCCGTGGATGGAGGAAACATAAAAAAGCACATTTTTCAAAATACAATTCGATACATAAATAAAATACTTCATGAATCAAAGAGCAAAAAGTTAAGTAAGGATAGTTGGGATTACTTGGGGGTTTATGTTTATATCAATCTCACTTTACTTTCTATGTATAATGTGAGTTGGGGGTCAAAGTTCATTTATTTTTCCATGCGGATGTTGGGTTATTCAGGTTTTTCTTTCTCTAAGCACTTCATCTTTCCCACTGGAAATTCTCACCTGATT
Organism: Myotis yumanensis; assembly: GCF_028538775.1. NCBI lineage: Eukaryota > Metazoa > Chordata > Mammalia > Chiroptera > Vespertilionidae > Myotis > Myotis yumanensis. Next base: position 3,591,492 of record NW_027223768.1, read on the forward strand.
TTTCCATTGGTTTTTAGATCTGGAAGGGAGAGGGAAAAACAGAGAGAGAGAAACACCGATATGAGAGAGACACATCGATCAGTTGCCTCCCACATGAGCCCAGACCAGGGCTGGGGATCGAGTCTGCAACCCAGGTCCATGCCCTTTATCAGACTTGAACCCAGGACCCTTCAGTCCGAAGGCCGATGCTCTATCCACTGAGCCAAATGGGCAAGGGCATACTTTCCCCATTGGATTGTTTTCAACTTTAGCTGGCTAGATAGATGGATAGGTAATCTCATAAATGTGGATCAATTTCTTGCCTCTCTGTTCTGTTTTATTTATCTGTCTTTTTTTAAATTACAGTATCACACAGGAAGAGTGTTTAAATATGAAAGAAATTTCAAATATGTGTGAGATGGATCATCTGATTTTACTTAGATTTTAAAATATGAGATAAAATATCAAAATAGCAGGCATTATTTTGATCACTGAGTACATTACTAATGGTATGAGTAAAAGAAAAAACGAATTCCACACAAATGCTATCCTCAAACAAACATTAAGCAAATGAAAGGCTGATGGATGATACACGATACAGATATTATTTTATTTGTCATTACTTTTCATGGGCCATTTGGAGCCATCAACTAAAAATGTAAAAAACAAAAATGAAGAAAAGAGATTCTAGAATATTAGCTCCAATAGAAGGTTTTAAAAGAGAGGAGAAATCTCTGTCACACCTCCTTGCACAAAACAGGCACATGACAACTCTACGCTCGATGAATGGATGCATGCATGCAGCAACCACTATCCTCAAAATACAGACTGCTCTGACCCAAATCTACAGTTTTTGACACAAGCTATTTTGAGATGAGTTATGAATATGTACTCCAGGGGTGGGCAAACATAGGTTTATAATTGTTCCAATAAAAAATAATAAAATAATTAATACATAATAACACAATATTTTGTGTACTCACAACTGTAACCTACTATTTTGTGTACTCACAACTGTAACCTACTATTTTGTGTACTCACAACTATAAACCTACTATTTCCAACTCCTGGATTTCTCTGTGTTCATCTCCATCTCACCTCTCACAACTACAAAAGGCAGCATACACTCAAATTCTTTTTCCAAAAAATTTTCCCATCTCTTTTAAGGTGTCCTACTAAAAAGCAAAATGTCTTTACCGACTAATATTTCCCAGCTCACACTCAGCACCTGCAGTTTCACACATGAAAAAACAACATTTCACTGTATTTGAATGGTTGACGAATTCCAAGTCTGCGAGGTGCTCACAGTCTGATAGAATTGTAACGCATTTATCTTTCTGGAGTTTGGATTTGGTGCAGGCCTCGGAATGTGGAAATACAACAAAACAAATCTCGCCACCCGGATGGTTGCGAGTCATAATATGTTTTTTACCTTTATTGTCATCATGTCTCTCCACAAATTCATCAGAGCGTGAGAATACACACACACAATTCCTGCCAAGTTTGTCAGCACAATAGCAAGTCGATCACCAAGAAAACATACACATGTAACATGATTTTGATGATAAGCTGTACCTTTAAAATGGAAATGAAAATTTCCAGGGCATCTCCTTTTTATATTGTAGACTGAGGAAGAGCCTTTCTCATCTGAAGAAGTAAGTGGTTGACAAGTGCAGAGCAATGAAAACCTACCAGCTACAATTGGACAGAGCCCAGCATTTCCTTCCCACTGGCCACAGCGCCCCCAGTGGCTGCAAAGCTCACTACCATACAGGTGATGCCCAGGAAAGACAGCATCCTTGGGCAACCGTGGGGAGGGACTGCACACTTTCAGGCGAATGAGAAAGTTAAATGCAAGATGTGTGAAGCCTGAGGTCAGAGACATTTTGAAACATAAATGTGGACAATTGTTTCAAGGGTCTTAAACATGAGACAAAAGCTGGCCATTTGAAGTTTTCTAATGGGCTCAAAAGTCACTTTTCCAATAACCTTCTCAGTTAAGAACTGAGGGTGGCTGAAATGGGCGCGGGTGGAGTCTCCTTCAGCAAGAGCCATCCTTCTGAATGTTAACTGAGTGCCCACTGACACAGTTCACATTCTATGGGCGACAGTATATTGGCTCATCTTGTGTATTTCCCTCAGGAGTAATCAGAGGTCCTGGCGATTGTTTAGCTGGCCTGGAAGTGTTGTTTAAATGAGCAGTCTGAGAGGATGCTGAAGGAAGTTTGGGACTTGCAAACTGAGAGAAGGACCGAGAAGGGCAGAGTACTAAGACATTGATCCTTGGGTGCTGCCCACACCTGAACCCTGGGAATCAAGCCATTGAGAGCATGTTAGATATTCTAGTATTAACTCCTGACAAAATCTATTCCTATAGTCGATCATTCAAAAAATAACTGTCTAGTAAGTTCTTGGCACTATGCAAGTTGCTGATAAAAAAAGAATAAGAAAGGATACCCATCCTCAAGGGAATCACCAATTCATATGGATTACAAATTAGTAAATAATATTTGCAACAGGATGTTATAGGTGCTGGAATAAAGCTAAGGCAGGTAGAATGAACATAATGAAGAAAATCTGATCGATCCCACTTGGGAAGTGAATTGGTGGGAGCACAGAAAGATTCACAAAGGAGATGAAGTTTGAGAAGAATTTTAAAGAAACAAAAGGATTTCAAAAGATGCAATACAAAGAGAAGGAAATTTGAGAATGAAGAAAGAAATATGTACAGGTATCTTCTTGCCAAAGATAAAAATATACGTTAAAAAGCTCACATGTCCTTTTTTTCTTCTTTTTTTAAATGATTTTTTGTGGTTGTTGTTAATCCTCACCAGAGAATATTTTTTTCATTGATTTTTAAAGAGAGTGGAAAAGGGAGGGAAGAGAGAGAGAGAGAGAGAGAGAGAGAGAGAGAGAGAGAGAGAGAGAGAAAAACATAGATGTGAGACACATCCATTAGTTGCCTCCCATGCTTACCCTGACAGGGCTGGGGATCAAAACTACAACCTAGGTACATGCCTTGACCTGGAATCGAACTTGAGATCCTTCAGTCTGAGGGCCAACACTCTAACCACTGGCCAAGGCACACATGTCCTTCTGATGTGATGTTTCTACAGTGGCTGTTGATAATGAAGCCTAATTTGAAATATAATATCCCCTCAATTTAGGTGCGGGGTCTACTGAACTATATTCACCACCTTTACCTGGAGCCTATTAAACATAAGCAAAAAAGAATATAATCACAAAATGTGGAGATCTCTACTGATATTTGTGTTACTCCTTAGGAAAGAATTTTCTTTATGCACAGGCGTTGAAAGTCTGATCACGTAGTTTGAGGACAGAGAATCACATCTCTACCATGTCATTGAAAGCAATTGTGGGGTAGTTTCAGACTATAATCTTCTGAAATATTGTGGTATTTCTTTGCATTAACCTGTGCACATTGGAGCTAATGCATTTGGTTACTAGAATTTCACAGATCACAGTCACACAGTAGTTTATATTCTCTCTCCCTCCGATTTACTAATCCGACAAATGAAAGGTTTGTTTTCAGTCACAACACATAGAGGTAACTGAATTGTTTCCAATTTGGGAGGAAAAGTAATGTAGCTTTTTACAGTATGATCTTAAGGCTCTTAAGTAGGAGTATTAACAAGCAAAATTGTCTCCTTCCTCCATCCCCCAGTCTCTTCCCCGGAATGTCCACTCTTCTGGGGGTGGGAGTGGGGGGTCAGTATTCGCATGCATTGCCTTGATGGAGGTGGACTAAGAAACGGGATGGGTTATCCTCCATGTTGCTGTTGCATGTTCAAAAGATGGAGGTCAGGATATGTTGAAACATAAAGGTTTAAAGAGATTCCTTCCTCCATGGTGCTCACCCTCAACCACCATGGCCTTCTGAAACCTGCCCGTCCTGCTTGACATGAAGTAAAGAATAAAAAGCTCAAAGAATCGGGCCCACTAGACTGGATCCACCACAAAAGACTGGAAACCCACCAGAGGAGTAGTTTCCAACATGAAGAGAAATGCTCCCGGAAGGAGGACACCAGCATCGCTGAGAACTGGCCCCGGTTGCCGAGTTCTGCTGGGAGGAGCTGCCATTACTGACGTGTGCTCCCTTGTGTCAAGGGGATGATGGGAACCCAGAATAGCCTAAGCCAGGTGGCGGCACCTCAGGGCCAGAACATAAGGTGGATGCAATGACCGGAATGAGCAGCAAGATCAGAGCAGCGGCCAGGGGCCCCCGACCCACCACAACCTCCAGTGATGCTGGTGAAGCATGATGTTCCTGGGTCCAAATACATAAGTAGCCAGAAAATGTCCTGAAAATGTAAGTAACAGTTGACTACTTTTTGTTGTTACTAATCTTCACCCAAATATATATATATTTTCCCCATTGATTTTAGGGCGAGTGGAAGGGAGGGGGAGAGACAGAGAAAGAGAAACATCGATGAGAGAGAGACATAAATTGGTTGCCTCCTGCACATGACCCAAGTGGAGCTGGGGATCCAGCTTGCAACCGAGGTACATGCCCTTGAGTAAAATCAAACCTGAGACCCTTCCGTCCACAATCTGACACTCTAACCACTAAGCAAACCAGCTAAGGCAGTAACAGTGATTCTTGAACAACACAGGGTTTGGGCGCACCGACCTCCAGGTGGTCAAAACTCTGCGTGTAACTTTCAACTCTCCTAAAACCATGCCATCTGTTGGTATCTGTAGGGGATTGGTTCCAGGCCCCCAACCCTCCCTAGGGATAGCAATATTTGTCAATGCTCAAGTCCCTTACGTAAGATGGTGCAGAACAATGCATCCTGTATGTACAACGGATAAGCAGAACGCTGAGATCACCTGCTAGTGCAGAGCGCCATCCTTTGCCGAGGGCCTAGAATCGAGCCTCTGCTCACAGGCGGACCCTTTGACTGGAGGAGAGGCTGGGTCCCCTTGAAGAGAGACCAGGTATCACGGGGTGGACGACAGTCTCTGCTGTTGCTGCCCCTTCGTTGGGCCAGTGTGCCTTTCCCCAGATGTTGGGACTGGTGGTGTCCAATGCTCACAGCTGCCCCTGGTACAGAGCACTGGCTTTGAGGAATGGGAGCTGCCTGGCCCAGGAGAGGGGGCGCTCATCCCCGACCCCGAGCTCCTGTGAGTGCCTACTGACAGGCAGACAGACAGGCAGAGGATACAAAGGGCTGGCCCCTTGCCTTGGGTGGGAGCAAGTGGGTGGTACCATTGATGCTCCAGGAGGAAGCCAGTCTCCAGCTGAGGCCACATCCTTGCTTCCCTTTCACTCCCCTTCTCCTAGAAACACACCCTGGCGAGATCACATTCACAAGTGACTGCACTGAAGCCGCTATTTCAGGCTCCTGCTTTAGAGGACCCAGCTGAGAACTGTGCTCAAAGTGCAAATCCTATCCGCATCTGGAGGCCGGAGGAGGTCCGGTGGAGGCTTTGGAGCCCAGGTGCCCTTCCGGGTGTTCGGCAAAAGCAATCCTGGCTCTCCCAGCTGCAGACTGTGAACCAGAGCCCCTCTGCCTAGCCTGAGTTCCAGCACCTGCAAAACTGGGGGAGTAAAAGTGCTATGGCCTAATACATCCATGAAACAGTGCTCATCACCGGCCTGGCTTAGCATAAGGGTTCCGTACATGGTAGCTGTTTCTACTATTTCTTTTTAATAGCTATTAGGTGCTCTTTCTTTATAAGACGCATTATAAGATATAATGATAATAATCACAAACATTACATTTCTTCTATGTGATAGGCACTGTCTTAAAGCATGTTATGTGCACCTATGTAATACTTTCAATTACTCGATGAGATTAGTATTATTCACATTTATGTTTTGCATCTGAGGAAACTGAGGAAAGAATGGATATGTGGCTTGTCCGATTCTAGCAGATGCTAAGCAGTGGAGATGGGATAATAACCCGAATTCTGATGCCAGAGTCCTCTCTCCATCCTCACACTTTGCCACCTCACTGTCATTAGCCCTAATGACCACAAAAAACAACATTTAAGAAGTGACTAATTTGAGAGTTGATAGCATCTTTAAAAAAATATTTGGTCTCCCTTAATGCCTTAATACCATCATCATTTTCCTCTCAAAACTTTTTTTGGGAGTATTCAATCACTTGGATAGACTACATTTGAAACTTAAAAGATGCCAGTAAATGCCTTTTATTTTTACCCTTTGGTTCCTATTGTCATGCAAAGTGGTTTGGAGGGAAATATGTGGCTATTATGTTTTATCTGAGGGGATTTGGAAACAGCTTGATGCTCAATCTGCTTATATAAGTAATTTTTTTATATAGAATTTGAACCTTTACATAGTTATTCTTATTGTGAAGATTAGCTTTTCAGAACTATTTTGTATTTTGATTTGCTGGAAATTCTTTAAATAATACAGGAAAGAAAATGCCTTCTTTGACTTCCGTGTCTTTTTTTAAAGCCCCTTTGATGACCGAAACTAGGAAGCTGATGGTTTAAATTATATAACTCCCATACTTTTGCGGTCAATTTTATATAATCAACACATTTTCCTAGCTCTAAAGGAAAGTATATCATTGATGGCATAACTGTAATAATAACTTGGTATATGTACCTGCCATTATGCTAAGCTGCTAACCTGTATAGTAATGCTATGAAGTATTAGGTCCCTCATTTTATAATGAGGAGACCAGGCCTCTGAGGGTGCCCAGAATGAGCCACATGCACAGGTGCTGAGGGGCAGACCTGTAACAGGAACTGTAACATGGCAAAGCCCATCCTTCCTATTGTCAATATGTAATGCCACTTCCCTAGAGAGACAAGTCGGAGCCATTCGATTTTGGGGACGCGGACTTGCAGTGACATGCGGAGGACTAGTGAAGAAGAGAAGAAATATGCTCCCTGGTAATGATCTTCTGCTGATGGACAGGACCAAAAGAAACCCAATAAATACAGTGACATTTGGGCAAGGGCATTTCCATTGACTCCTAAGAGGATGCAACTTTAGCCAATCATGCAATCAATTCGATGAAGAAAATCCAGTCGGATTGTTTACTGTGTGGATGCTTAAGAAGTGCAAAGAAAATGGCATGAAATCAGAGAGACCTGGTGTTGATTCCTAACTTACTTGTGCCTCATCTTCCTTGACTATAGAATGAGGATAATATTGCCTTATGAGGATTAAAGATCAGGCACCAGGAACATGATGATCGTTGCCGCCCTCATCATTAGCCAGATGTTTTGTTTTGTTAATCTTTACCAGATGATATTTTTTCCCATTGATTTTTTTTTTTTTTAGAGAAAGTAGAAGAGAGGGAGGGAGAGAGAGAGAAACATCAATGTGAGAGAGACACAGGGATTGGCTGCCTCCTGTATGAGCCCCAATCAGGGCAGGAGATCCAACCTACAACTCAGATAAGTGCCCTTGACCAGGAATTTTTATAGAGTTTCTGATAAGACTTTGGGGTTTTCTTTTCCTGTAGCAATACCACTACGCCACACATGATCCAATGTTTATGATCCCCAAGGTACCAGTAAACTAAAGCAACTAAAAGGAGCCGGTGACTTTAGTACCTAGGAAGGTGTTCACATTGGTTTGCTAACGTTGCTGTGCAAATTGCCACAAACACGGTGGCTTAAAGCCACAGAAGTGTATTCCCTCACAGTTCTGGAGGCCAGAAGTCTAAAGTGAAGGTGTTGGCAGGGCCACACTCCCTCGGAAGGCTCTTAAGGGGAAGCTCCTTCCTCGCCTCTTCCTGGCTTGTGGGGGCTCCACACATTCCTCGGCCTGTAGATGTATCACTCAAGTCTCTGCCTCCGTCACACGGCTGTCGATGTCTGTGTCCTAAGTTCCCCCTTCTTACAAAGACACTGTCACACTGGATTGAGGAGCCACCCAACTCCGGGAGGACCTCATCGTAACTAGTTCCATCTGCAATGGCCCTGTTTCCATGTAAGGCCTCATTCACAGGGACCAGGGCTTAAAACTTCATTATCTCTTTCGGGGGAACACAATCAACCTATTAGATTCTTAAGGAAAGTAAGTGATTTTTAAATACTGTCAAATGAATGTCTCTTTCAGTGACCCGAGCCTTCTACTCCTTCACGCTGGTCCTTGAGCCTACGTGACAAGTGCTCAGTCCCTCCAGTGCTAGTCCTTTCTCACCCCCACGCTCCTGAGCTGTTACCATGGTGGCCATGGCTACCCACAGACCACATATCCTTCTGGTTGCTGCCTGGCACCACACACTCCCTGGTGGCACGTACGAGTGTATTTCTGCCACAGTCACTCGGTTGTAAAAATCACTAACACAGCCGCAGTGTAGTGTTATTTGCCAGTGCCTAAGAGTAGATGATTTATGTGGAGATTTTTATTCATTGTCAACATAGTAATTTATAGACCCTCAGGCGATACACATATGAACCGATTTTCTGAAATAAATAAAACGCTCCAATATACTCATATATATTAGGTGTGGACTGTGTTGTGCACACACATGCACACTGTAGGGGATGCTACTGGTAAAAATAGAGCTCTGTGAATCACTGCTCACTGGGTTGTAAGACCAATTCAAGACTCGGCTCTGGATAACTCTAGAAGGGCCCACTGACCAATTCTCTGCTTCCCACTGAAGGGGCAACCATTAAGCTGCCATCTCAAAGGTTTCATAGGTCTTTGCAAAGACACATCCATCTCTGTTACCTGGTGTGGTAGCCAATTGGTAATTTTGTTGTTGAGTAAGTGTATTGTGTTAGTTTAGTTTCTTTCCTGAACCGATCTTGGGGCATCTGCCTAAGGCAGTGATGGCGAACCTGTGACACGCGTGTCAGAGGTGACACGCGAACTCATTTTTTTGGTTGATTTTTCTTTGTCAAATGGCATTTAAGTATATAAAATAAATATCAAAAATATAAATCTTTGTTTTACTATGGTTGCAAATATCAAAAAAATTTCTATATGTGACACGGCACCAGAGTTAAGTTAGGGTTTTTCAAAATGTTGACACGCCGAGCTCAAAGGGTTCGCCATCACTGGTAAGGCATCTATAGTGCAGAAAAAAAAAAGTAATCATACATAAATTAATTAATTAAAAAGCTTTTGAATTGGTACAAAAGGAGTCTGAAATCAGGGCTGGAGGCCCAGTTCTATTATTAAGCAGCTCCGTGACACTGGGCAAATCTTTCCTCTTTCCCCTTTGAGCTGTGTTCTTTTTGTTTTCAAAGGCAGGACGATAACTTCCTTTCAGATGCAAGATTAAAAACGTGAAAACGCTTTCTAAATTGGGAAGTGCCATCTGAAAGGTAGTTGCTGTTTTCAATATTTACTCCCAGAGTTTCTCTGTGGGTGTCCATTGCTTCTTTTTTCTTCTTCTTTTTTCCTCACCACACTCATGGACCATTAACTGGATTGCTGTGAGAATGATACCTCTCTGGGAAGAAATTAAAAAAAATCCAACACAGGTGACTGCATCGAACCCTGTTTTTAACTCCATGATAATCTGAGAATAACCATTTGCTCTTGTGGAAGTGCATCCGGCCCAAATACCTGAATCAAAGCTTTAGCGATTTCTCTTTTTCTTTACAGAAGGTGGCGGGCCACGGGCACGGCTTGAAATAGTGAGCCCTGGGGAACGATTTCCATTCTGATCTACTTCTGAAATGTTTCAGCGAAGAGAATAATTCCCGTAGATTTCTTCTTCCTGCCACGTTTCATAAAGGCCTTCCCGGCGCCATCGCCTCATTTAAGGGAGGCGTGGGCTTCCGGGCCACTGTCAGCTGCTGGTTTCCGTGAGATGCCCCCTTTCCCCTGGTGCGTCGTTTCTATTTCTTGGCGGGTTACTAGTGTGGAAGGCGCAGAGTGGATAATGTCAGACAGATTTTAAGTGAAAAAGGAAGAATCCTGCTGGATTTGAATGAGATCATCTTGAAGGCTTTCATCTACCACAATCCTTTCCCCATGAGCTGATGAGCTGGAAAAGGGAAGTTGATAGAAAAAGAATAAAAAAGATGATAAAATGGGGGGGTGGGGGGGGGAAGCTGGTGGTTAACAAATGCTAAGCCACTGTGTGATTAGCTCACAAGTTTACTTGTAGGTCAGCATCTCAGTGCCCAGAGGCTCAGCCTTTCGTCTCCTTTTCCTCTTCTCCTTCACCCTGTGGACGAGGGGGTGGGGCACCTTTGTTCTGCCGAGGGCCATTTGGATATTTGGATATTTATGACATAATTCGTGGGCCATACAAAAGTTACCAGCTTAAACATTCGCCTGATGTACTTGGTCAAACATTTAATTAACTCACCCCTGATGCCTTGGCAAGGCCAGGCCAAATGACTTCGAAGGCCTTAGATGGCCCGCGGGCCAGACATTCCCCACCCCTGCTGCATACCAAGATCTACACTGATTCTCATTATTGCCTAAAAAGGGAAGGGGTGGGGGAAACTCAGAAGTGGGAATTTTACTGGACTGATGAGAGAATGGCATCTTAAGTATTATTCCGTGAAAGTGTTACAACAGAGAGAGGCGGTAAGAAAAGATGAACAGGAAACTTGCTCTGCTCTTTCCTTGGTGGTGCTAAGAGCATGTGCTCAACGTTGCCCCACATTTGCTGAGCCCCGTGGACAGAAGCCTGAGTGTCACTGATGAAGTGGAAGATGCAGACAGGGACTCACAGCAGGCAGCAGACAACGTTCCTCTTTGTCTCTGAGCTTTAGCAGAGCCTTCAAAAGCCATCGCGGGGGATGTGAAGTACCCTCCCATATTGCAGTGAAGATCCAGGTGACCTATGACAGCTGTTTAAAAACATGTTTCAAACAACTTCTGAAAGCCAAGGTTCACTACTCACCACTTGCAACTCTAAGGGAGAGGGTCAAGAATGTGGGAGGTTTGATGAGGCTGTGGAGAGGATCTGCTTGGAGAGGATGGTAAGTGCACTGTGAGGTCCCCATTCCTGGATAAGGGCAAGGTGGCAGATGGGGTGGGGTTAGGGACGCTCTGACACATGTCAACACTCAGAGAATGTCAACAACACTAGGGCTATCCATGCACCACCTCACCAGTGAGCCAAAACGTAGTATTTAGAGCAAACATTATTTCATTGTTATGTCTAGTCTTGTGTTTTTTGGTTCTGTTTTTGCTAAAATGAATTAAATACATTAGTCTTTTTGGATTCTTTTCCCTTTTTTCTAACTGAATTTATTGGGGTGACATAGATTAATAAAACTACATAGGTTTTAGGTGTACATTATACTATACCAACTGTATATTGTATTGTGTGTTCACGACCCCAAGTCAAGCCTCCTTCCATCACCATTCACCCTCTTCCACTTCCCCCACCCCCCTTTTCCCTCTGGCAATTGTTATACTGGATTCTGTTTCTAACAGCCATGCAGGGAAATATTTTTTTCAGCAAATAAATATCAGTGAATAATTCATGGTGAGTAGTTAACAACTAATTTGACATGTCTAGTCAATGGCAGAGATTCTTTAAATATTTATGGATTTACTAGAGGCCTGGTGCATGAATTTGTGCACGGGTGGGGTCCAGCCAGCTCGCACCGATCGGGGCCAATTGAGCCAGGCTGGCTAGGGGGAGGGGCTGTGGGTGGTTGCGCCGGCTGGCCCTGGCCCCTGGTCGAACTCCCAGTAGAGGGGGCAACTTGCATATTAGGCTTTTATTATATAGGATGAACTGCTGTTGGATTTTAGGTAGAACTGGCAAACTGGTAGGATGGCTTGAGAGAAGCCTATTTCCTGGGAGTTAAGGAGCATCTCATGAAGGAACCTGTCCTCAGGGAAGTAGGACGCAGGGATGAAGACCTCACCCTTATGACAAAATCAAGGTCCCAGACTAGGATCTTGAGGACGGTGCTGGCTAGCTATTGTAGACCCATACCTGGGTCCAGGGGAAAGAAGGGACTGTAAATAAAAATGGAAAGAGTAGTTTCACCAGCTCTGAAATGCATGGGGTAGGGAGACTCTAAAAGGGTACAATCCCAAAGAGAACAACATGTTCTTCTCAACACCACCCTCTCCTGCACCGTGTCCTTGCTCTGGGGTGACATGGACCAACGTGAAGCTTTGAGGATTCAGAGAGGCCCCCAAAAGGGAGATCCTGACGCTGCTGAATACCTGGATTAAAAACAGATCCAACTGGAAATTTTCCAGAGATTTATCGGCATGGCAGTGAAGAATTCGTCATTTTGTAAGTGCCACCCTTCTATAATATTTCCATGGTCAAAATTCCATTCTATTTTCATTTTCTTGTTCCACAAAAGAGATTTATAAGGCAACGAAACCCTGAAAATGCAGTCTGTTAGCCTAATATGCCACTAGAGAATTAAAAAAAAGAAAAAAAGAAAGAAAGCAAAGGCCAACGCAAACACCTGTGGCTCCACGCCCGAGTGTTTTATTTCCTCCAATAAAGCTGCCAGCCATGAACAGCTGTGCATTTTTCCAACAGCATCTCCTTTTGGGCGGCGTTTGGTGAGCGCACCGCTGTTCCAGGTGTCATTGTCTTCTCAGCCCCTGGCATCCAGAGTGGATCATTTGCATGACAAATGATTGCACGGATTTTGGCAGGGAAGACCTCTCTGCAGACGGAAGATACCGAGAAAGGGACCTGCCACCGAGCCCCCCCAACATAGCTCTCATTGGCTTGGCTGGCGCCTTTGGACTCCTCTCGGCGTCTGTGGGCCGGAGGCCCTGCGTCCAGGCGTCCATATTGCAGCTGCAGCAATAAACAGGCAGCGAAATTCCTGGTCCTCCTGGAGTTAAACCCACCTTTGTGTTCGTCCCCCTGCAGACACGTTTGCTATATAAATGGAACAGACTAGCTGTGAAAAACTCAAAGTGTGTCAGTGATGACACCTCTTAATATCCCCCTGGTTCTTTTGAGTGTTCCAGGAAATGGAAGCACAGCCTCCCGTGGAACTGATGGCGCTCTGCACGCACATAATCCATCCTTAATACCCTCCAACAGTCTGTCGTGTCGGTTGAAGGATAAAGTAGGTAAAAAAATAAAAAGGGCTTTGGGCAAAAGAATGGCAGCCTGGGTGGGTCATTATTCGCTCCATTTGGGAATGTACTCCAAGGAAGAAAGGGTTTCTCTGTGAGAAACAAGGGAGGAGAGAAACATGGGGACGTGCAGAGTTGGAAGTGCGTTTTGCTCTTCCTCTCTGGCAGGTAAAAGATTCTCCAGTTACGGTCAGACCTAAAAGTAAACACCAAATCGAGGGTGTGGTCGTAGTCACTCAACCTCAGGATGAGACTAAATCAGAGACTGAAATGGCAAAGCTTTCCTCAAGACTAAGTGGCCCTCGCTCAGTAAGTCCTTCATTTGGACACAAGTTCTTGAAGATGAGAGCACACTGTTGTGGTCTGGAAGCCTGACAAACTCACAGATCCTAAATTTATTTTTACCTGCTTTATCCTTCAGCCGACACTACAGACTGTTGGAGGGTATTAAGGATGGACTATGTGCGTGCAGAGCGCCATCAGTTCCACGGGAGGCGGTGCTTCCATTTCCTAGCAAGAGGGAGGGGGGTGTATCTCAGAAAGAATGATGAGTTTGGCTATTGTCACGTAGAGCTGACTAGAATCAAAGAGATAAAAACTAGCAACGTTTCTGAGAGAGATGTGTTACCAAAGTGCCAGGCATCCTGATGAAAAAGACTACGTATTCTAGACCTAAAACTCCCTTTAGTCCCCCAACTCTTAAGGTAAGAGAATTTGTTTAAGGACCAGAAGGGCACACTCCAATGCCTTCTTCGGCTGTAATCAGAGGGAATATTAGCCAAGAAAAAGCCAAGTGCCCTGGAGTACAATGGACGGAATTGTTAATTCCATGAGAGAGAGAGAGAAACATTGATGTGAGAGAGAAACATTGATCAGTTGCCTCCCACACGTGTCCGTAACCTAGCTATGTGTCCTGAGGGGGAATCAAACCCCACAACCTTTCAGTGGACAGGACGATGCTTCAACCAGCTGAGCGTACCTGCCTGCCTGCAGCTTGTTTTTAAACATTGGTTGTATACTTTCAGTCATGAAAAAAATAGAAGTCATAAAGGGGAAAACTAAAGTGCCAAGTTCTAATATAATAACACTAGAGGCCCGGTGCACAAAAATTTGTGCACTCGGGGGGAGGGGGGGTCCCCTCAGCCCAGCCTGCGCCCATTTGCAGTCCAGGACCCCTTGGGGGATGTCCACCTGTTGTCTTAGGCCCACTCCCCGGGGGATCAGGCCTAAACTTTCAGTCAGACATCCTTCTGGCAGCCAGGGAGCCCTCAGGGGATGTTCAACTAAAGGTTTAGGCCCCCAAGGGATCAGGCCTAAACCGTTAGTTGGACATTCTTAGTGCTGCCATGGAGGTGGGAGAGGCTCCTGCCACCACCTCTGCACTGGCCAGCCATGAGCCAGCTTCTGGCTGAGTGGCACTCCCTATATGGAAGTGCAATGACCACCCGGGGGCAACTCCTGCATTGAGCGTCTGCCCCCTGGGGGCCAGTGTGCATCATAGCAACCGGCCATTCTGCCATTCAGTCAATTTGCATATTAGCCTTTAATTATTATTATATAGGATGTCCCTATTTTCCCCCTTTTTCCCCTTTTACCCAGCTCTTGCTCCCCTCTTCTCTCTGGCCATCACCATACTGTTGTCTGTGTCCATGGGTTGTGCATATATTTTCTTTGGCTAATCCCTTCTTTAAATTCACTTCTTTAAATTTTTATTTTCAGATAAGTGCTTATAACTGCACTATTATATATTTTCTATTATATCATTTAGAATTAAGATATTTTTTAATTGAACCCTTGTAAATTTTAGCACAATTTAATAAATTATGCTAGAAGCAATTAGGAGATTTTTCATGTAATGCAAATACATTTCAATTAATATTTTATTAATTTTTAATTTTTTAATATTTTAATTTGAAATAATCTCATACATGCAAAAAAAAACCTATAAAATACTACAGCATATTATATGTATCCTTCACCCAATTTCTTAGGTGTTAATAATTTAAACATAACCATTATACAACTAACAAAATTTGGAATATATTTTTCTTATAATCTCTTTAATGTTACTTAATCCATTTACTTTGTTTTTGTTAATCTTCACCCAAGGATATTTTTCCATTGAATTTTAGAGAGAGTGAAGGGAAAGGGATTGGTTGCCTTCTGCACATGCACTGATAGGGACTGTGGATCAAGCCAGCAACTAATGTATATGCCCTTGACTGGAATCTAACCTGGGAGGGACCCTTTAGTCCAAGGGCTAATGCTCTATCCACTGAGCAAAACAGGCTGCAGCTTAATTCATTTACTTTTAATGTATATGTATCTTTATATTTAAAGTGGGTTTTGTTTTTGATTCACCCTCATAATCTGTCTTTTAATTGGTGTATTTATGCCACTGACTTTCAGAGTGCTTACTGATAGAGTTATTGCCATATCTGGTGGCTTCTGGGGCTTCTGGGGCCCTCCAGCGGCCCGGGACCAATCTGGTCGCAGGAGGCAGGCAGGCGGCTCCTGGGACTTACGGGGCCGGCCTGCCTGTGGCCCAGGACCGGATCTGGTCCCGGGTGGCAGGCAAGCGGCTTCTGGCGTTGCCCACTGGGGCCTGGATGGTGGCTCGCGCTGGCGGCTTACGCTGCCTGCAGTATGCAAATTAGCCGGCATCTCTGTTGGCAGTTAATTTGCATATCTCGCTGATTAGCCAATTGGAGGTGTAGCGAAGGTATGGTCAATTACCATGTTTGGCTATTATTAGATAGGATCATAGAATGCTAACTAGCCTGGGGATCATAAGGAATGGTATCGCATCACAAGGCACGGGGAGCTGCCAGCAGACCCCACTGCTGCGCGGAAGCCAGCTGGAGCTGTTCTGATTAATCGTACATGGTCATCTAGAAGCTGCCTGATTAATCTGCGTGGATGGCAAAGAAGAAGTGGAAAGAGACCTAGAAACGAGAAAAAGGACAGAGGAGTCGTGGCAAAAGGCACTTCTCTCTGGAAACCTAAGAACACCTTTGTACCCAGTGGGAAGCAGTTTGATGAAGTCCTGTCTTACGTGCCAGGAAAAATACCTAAATAAACCCTGATTCCTGCAGAGAGGGAACAGGCAGAAATGGAAGCTTTTACACCCACTAATGGGAAACAGCCCCAGAGTCTGTGGCTTTTCAGTGGCACTGGAGGAGCTCTTACGTATAGAAACTTACAAGGTCTCTAAGATCAAAAGGGTCTTCTGAGCTCAAAACTGCCAGAAACTTGCTGGATCAGCAGCGTATAAAAAAGGAAAATGGATCCTTGTATTCATCACTAGTTTTTATAAGAACCAGAATCATAAACATAAGTATGTTCAGAAGCTAAAGATTGTGGTAAATGTTAATATTCATAGATTATATTCATAATGCAATAGAGTCAAGAACAAGCGACATATTTTTACTGATGACCATATAACTAGGCACCGAGAATAGTACAAGGAGTCATAAAACCGCCTAATTGAGCTCCTAAATTGCACCATGACTTTGTACATAATGTTCAGCATCTTGGGATGTCAAATGCTCCATTTATATGAAATTATGACTGCATTCCATGGTCTTCCTGTCCCTTTTCTCTCTAACCTTATTTGTTATTTATTTTCTTCAACTCTTGTCACAGAGGTATATTTCACTGATATACCTTTAGATAATGAATGTCTACAAATAGGCACTTTCAAAATCAAAGTATAATATTAAACACAGTTTTCAAGTCATATAAATCCAACTCAGTCAGTTATCTAGCTAAGTACACTTATGGAACCAATCATTCAAACTAAGAAGCAGAACATTACTAACATGTTCCATCCCTGTTAGCACTGAGTCCCAACACGCCCATGTGTTTTCCCACGTGGGTAGTTGGGCTCCCTCTCAAGATGGCAGCCTCGGATTTCAGCATGCATGTTGCAGTGAGCAAGGTGAGCACTGCAGTCTTTTCTTACTTGGCCTTGGGGATCATGCTGCATCACATCCGTCACATTCTACTGGTTACAAGTCAGAAACCCACCTAGATTTAAGGGGAGAGAACTTAAAGTGCGAAAGTGAACTCTGTTAGGAGTCCTCTGAGAGGTAGATGAAGTCAATGACACAGAAAATGTACTACATTTTAAATTTAAATTTTAAAGTACTTTTTAAGTAAATGTACATTTAAAATAAATTCCTGACTATTTTCAAATTTCAAGTTTGAATTTAAAAATGTTCTCAGAAGAATAGTTCCAGAGTGAAATATTGAAAGAGCATACAGTATATCTCAGAAAAAATATATAAAACAAACACAGATATGCTGATAAAACTACTGGATTACAACAATTTGGGCCTCTAGGAAAAGTCACTTCTACGTCAGGGACATTAGATTATTTATTAGACATTTAAATTTATACCAGAGGACAATGAATAGCACCTTTAACACTATAGGAAAGACAACATGAGCTAAGAATTTTAACTCAACTGTTATAAATATGCAAGTACATTATATTTCCACAATAACTTCCTCAGAAAATATTATTTCCATACATACTTCTGAGGAATCTACTAAAGAATTAGATTCGATTATCAAATCACAGAATAGACATCAATAAAAGTACTAGTGATGAATACAAGGATCCATTTTCTTTCAGAACCGAGACTAATAAAGGTTATAAAAAAAGGGATAAGTGGTTACAGTAATGGCTATAAAGGAGAGTAAGTATGTCATAACCATATGCTCTGATGGTGTAAGAAGGTTATAATCATCAAAAAAGAAGAAGAAAGTGAGGGGGTCACATGAAAGGTAGAATAAACTCTGGATTCCTTTACCGTTATTGAGAGTAAAATGTATTATTTTATATCAAATGCCATGGAAAGAGGGGAGAAGAAAACTGGTTAATAACTAATTTCCTTATTGCTCACAGTAGGGGGACAACAGCTAATGATAGCAAAAAAGAAAGATTATTGTCTTTAAACAGAGTTATTATACAAAGGTAAATATCTAAGTTGTATGAGTTCCCTATAAATTTTGGAGATTAGGCCCTTATCAGATATGACGTTGGCAAATATGTTTTCCCACGCAGTGGGCTTTCTTGTTGTTTTGTTGATGGTTTCTTTTGCTGTGCAGAAGCTTTTTATTTTGATGTAGTCCCATTTGTTCATTTTCTCTTTAGTTTCAACTGCTCTAGGAGCTGTATCAGTGAAGAAATTGTGTCAGCATATGTCTGAGATTTTGTTGCCTTTGGATTCTTCTAGAATTTTTATGGTTTCCTGTCGTACATTTAAGTCCTTTATCCATTTTGAGTTTATTTTTGTGTATGGTGTAAGTTGGTGGTCTAGTTTCATTTTCTTGCATATATCTGTCCAATTTTCCCAACACCATTTATTGAAGAGACTATCTTGGATCCATTGTATGTTCTTGCTTCCTTTGTCAAATATTAATTGAGCATATTGGTTCGGGCCGATTTCTGGGGTCTCTATTCTATTCCATTGATCTATATGTCTGTTCTTGTGCCAGTACCAGGCAGTTTTGAGAACAGTGGCTTTGTAATACAGCTTGATATCTGGTATTGAGATCCCACCTACTTTGTTCTTACTCAGGATTGCTGCAGCTATTCGGGGTCTTTTTTTATTCCAGATGAATTTTTGGAGAGTTCGTTCTAGATCTGTGAAGTATGCTGTTGGTATTTTAATGGGAAGTGCGTTGAATTTATAGATTGCTTTGGGTAGTATGGACATTTTAATGATGTTCAAAGGTAAATATCTAAATAAAAATCTTCCTAAATGGAAAAATAAAGATTGAGTAAATAAACCAACCTCATAATAAAATGCTATCTATATAAAATGGTCAGCACAGAAAGGACAAATATATCCATCATATCTAACACGTAAATAAGCTTAACTCACCTGATAAGTAGAAAGATTTTTATATTGACTAACAAGAAGCCTAGTAGATAACAAAGTATCACAGGGATTCAGAAGAGACTGGTCAACTAAAATATGGTACATCCACCAATGAGACAGAGGGTGTGAATGTCATAAAATGCAGATGATTCGAGTTCTCCTAAATAGCAAACTTCCTAAACTTTATCTCCACTATCTCCTTTCTTTATAGTACTGCTTTATTGCACCTATAGGTATTACTCTGGAGTATATTTTAAATTTTTAATTATTTACATATTGCATAGAGTATTTTTTGTTGTTAATTCTCAGAGGAGGATATTTTTTCCATTGATTTTTCTAGAGAGAGTGGGATGGAGGGGAGGAGGGAGATTGAGAGAGAGATAAACATCAATGTGAGAGATAATATCAATTGGTTGCCTCCCACACTTGATCCAAATGGGCCAGGGATGAAACCTGCAATCCAGGCACATGCCACCCTTGACTGAGAATCAAACCTGAGACCCTTTGGAGCTTGGGCTAACTCCTAACTACTGAGGAACACTGTCCAGGGCTGCATAGCATATTTTTACAAATGTGTACCGTTGAACCTTAATTATCTTGTCCATGATTTTCATGAAGTATACATTCTTATTATACCACTAGGGGCCCCGTGCATGAGATCGTGCGAGACCCAGACCCCGTGCGCTGTAGGACCCAGAGTCAAGTCCCACCGGTGACGCGGGATGCAGCATCAAGGCACTTCCTGGTGACTGATCTTTGGTCGTTATGGCGATACGACCACTGGGGTTTTATTATATAGGTACTGGCACTACTTTTTGCTAAGGAATACATTTCTTTTGAATTAGGTATTATTCTTTGTTGCTTTTGGTGAGTTCTGAAACCCACCAAAGCACCTATGTTGCTATTATTACATTTTGTAGGATTTCATGTTTGACATCCATAGTCTGTGCCTTGGTATGTAGACATATGGTGATACTAGAGGCCCACTTCATGGATTCATGCACATTGAAATGAAATTAATTAGAAGGTGGCCAGCAGGGTGGGACTGGGCGAGATGGGCCAGACACACCCTGGAGCCAACCCCGCGTGGTCACTCCCTGGCCAGCTGCACCTGTGGTGGCGCTGGGGCTTGAAAAGCATCTGCGGAGTGATGGGGTCCCTCCAGCTGGTGGGATACCTCAGCCTGGCCTGCGGGGATCAGGCCAAAACCAGTAGTCTGACATCCCCCAAGGGGTCCTGGAGTGCAAGAGGGCACTCTGCAAAGCTGCTGTTGCTTGGCAGCTCCTGCATTGAGGGTCTGCCCCCTGGTGGTCATTGTGTGTCATAGCTACCGGCTGGTCGGCTAGCTGCTTAGGCTTTTATATATGTAGATAATTGCTATTTCTGATTCTCTAATTATGCTTTTAAAGGGATCAATAGGAACCCTGCTCATCATTAGTTTTCTGTTACTGTTTTGTTTTTTGCAGAACCCTCTTTTCATTCCTAGATCATTAGTTGAGTTCTATATAATACATACAGTTTCTATGCTTATATCAGGTTATATTTCTTCCTTTAAGATAAAATCTATAAATAGGACAAAAATGTATTCCCCCTAATAATTTTCTCAATAATTTTGGGAAGTGGGTGTCCTTATCATTATTAACCAATATTAAAATGTGTGAAGAAAAATGGGCTTATGCCAAAGAAAGCAATTACTCTCTTAAAAACTAGGACTACTATCACATGAAAATCCTAAAGGAAAAAAACTAAGTTAGCAAAGCCCATTTGACTCAATTGGTCACATTTGTGAATCTGTTAAGATTTTTTTTAAAAATTACCAAACTCAGTATATTTGGTGAGACCCACAGACAAGAACACCAGCATCTTCTGATTTCTGGTTTCCTTCTTACTTCAAAGGATAACCTGACACCCAATGAGACATTTGTAGATGTTGATACATTCACGTTCATGTACATAAATGATTTTTAAATGTTACATCTTAGAAAAGCATTTGCAAATCACTCTGATAGTCATATGAGCTCCTTGAATATAGGAACTTATTCATCTTTGTGTCTCCAGTATTTAGCACTATGTTTGGTAAGTACTACTCAGTGAATGTGCATTGAATTAAAGAATAAATGTACAGGAAGCCATCTCTAGATCTAAAAGCCACAGCAATATGGTTTTTGCAGGGTTCCAACAATGTAAGAGATTGTGTGCTTGCATTTTTGCATGAAAAAGTGAGGTGTGTTAATGCCTCTTAATGGTTATGACATGGAGCTAAATTAGTAGAAATACTACTAATGGGTCTAATGTATACAGACTGCATCTGATTGCTGTGTCCCAGCACCTACTGTGGTAGCAGTGGGTGTAAACGATTAATGAATAAAAAGATGATTAATGTGGTCATTTATTACTGAGAAAATAGGAACAAGTGCAGCTTTGACTGAGATAACATGGAGTCTTAATATATTTTTGAAATTGTTGATTATGAAATAGCAAATACAGAGGAAAGACCCCATTGATTTTTTTTTTAAGTCAAATCTCTGATTATGTAATACACAGGTTTGCTTGCCTCTCGCTTGATACAAATCAGTACCTACGGTGAAAGGAACAGAATGCACCTACTCAGATCCTAATTGCATTTTCCGGGAGAAGCAAGAATCCTTTGCCAGGATTCAGAGGGATGGCAGTGTCACAACCAAATGCATGTGAGGGCAATTTAACTGAAATACCTCGCCTATTTCTGAGCGCTGCTGGTAATCCTATTGGCTGATGAATGTCTATGTCCCTGTTCAGTGCTCATGCGTGTTCCTTGTGCTTTGCCACAAAGTACCTAGGGATGATTTCGCTGGCTCGGGGATAAGCAGTCTCCAGTCAAGGATGTAAGGAACGAAGTTCAAAAGCAAGGAGAAAACTTTGTAATACTCTTTCAGCAATTTTGCATTTCATCATCATTTCCATGCTTCACTTTCTATGTCTTTCCAAATAGCAGGCTCGATGTCTGCCGTCGGGGATCCGTGCCGTTGCAAGCTCACACTGGTGTGAAATGGTGACATTTCGCTTCCTGAAGTTTGACAGCAAAATCTGGCATGCTCAGTCGCATGCGAGTGAATTTGTGGGTACGGCCAACAGCCACCTTTCTCCCCAGTGATGTGAAAAAGATGTTTAAGAACAAGGACTATTTAAACAAATCACATTGTACACATTTGGAAAACATACATGAGTCTTACTTTTGGTTGTTTTTTCTAGTCCACCTAGTGAATTGCATTTCCCTCTTGCCTCCCAGTGGCCAAGACCCTTCTCCCACCTGTGCATTCGGTCCTCTCACTTCTCTTCTGTTCACTGGTCAGGTTCTCCATCTTTTTGTAGACTGCACACTTGTGTTCTCCTCCCAGAAGCATCTCAGTCCCACTACATTTCTGAGTTTCTTCTTGCACTCATGGATAGTCTTCTTCTTGCTGCTTCATGATTGTTTATAAGTAAATAGACTGTATATCCTTGTCTCTGTAATGGTAATGAGACTCCAAATGACGAGGGCTACTTATAATTATTTTATTGTTTGCTACTTCACTACACTGAGTGGTAAACATGAAATTCAATGAATGTTTTTGAACCAAAATAAACCTAACTTGAAGAATGCATTTTATATTAGAAAACCGTAATCAAAAGCTTTATGAAAAAATGCTTTAAGATGGAGGGGAAATTGAGTGGACACTGTAGCATAACAGGGGCTACTAAACAGAAAGCTGCCACTGTAATCACAGAAATTGTATATCCCAGTGAGGAGGCTAATACAGGTCAGGCCTTCTGTTTTGATTTCTATTGCTGTATAATGAACCTCAAAACTTACACCAACAGTGGCCATTCATTGTGCTTCTTGGCGTTGTGGCTGGTCTGAGTGTGTTTGGGTGGACCTTCTGTTCTCTGGCGCGTGGACTGAGCGACAATCACCGGGCAGCCGCAGTGAGCTGGAGACCCTCAGGCTGGCAGACCTGCACGTCTGACAGGGCTGTTGGCTGGGAACTCTTCAAGGCTGTTGACCAAGGGGGTGCTGTGGTGCTCATCCGTGTGGCCTTTCCCTATGGCTTTGGGGACAGCAGTGTCTCCCTATTAGGAGAGGGGGCCTCTCTCTCAAGCTCGGGTTTTTCGTAGAACGATAGTTGGATTCCAAAGTGCAATGTTCCAAGTGTTGCAGGCAGAAACCACACTCCCTTTGGGCACACACAGCACCTCTTCCAGCGGGTGCTGTTGGTTAAGACAAGGAATAATTCCAGCCAAGGAGAAACAAGGAAATCAATGCCATTTCTTGAGAGGAGGAAGGGCAAGACTTTGCTGTCATCTTATTAAAAAACATCCTTTGGTTTTCAGCAAAATCTTGGACATTCAACACACGTCTACCTATTTGGTTGGATATTTTGAAGTTAGACTTTTTCACATTTTAAAAGTTAGTACAAATGACTAACCTGGATTTTTCCATCTTGCAATGTATTTGCACTCAGATGGCTCAAGCATGATTTCAGTGAGAGATATTTCATATTAATGTGTTTTACCAGCTCAGTGTTAAGCAAGTATAATTCCTTCCCTTCATATTCATATACATAACTATACATTTTTGTTCATCTTTTCACCTGCCCACTGAAGATGAGAGGCAGAGTTCTTACAGACTATGCAGCCCAAAAGGTGGTCCCAGGCAACATGGTAATCATCAGCATGTGTCATTAAAAGCTAGAATAAGTGCAGGTCATTGCTTATGTTTCTGTGTTCAGTCTGATGGACCTAGCTGACATCTTCCCCCGCCGCCCCGAGATTCCTGAGGAGTCCCAAGGTGATTTAACACTAACAGCTCTTTGAGTTCCTGAAGTGTTAGGTTATAATGTTATAGAAACCACAGAAAACTAAAAGCACCATCAGAAGGTATCAGTGCTGACTGGAGAGTCTAGCCTATTTTATTGGGGTTAACACAACAAAGGCCAAGGTAAGGTAACTGTGGTTCCTTGTAAAAACCTGTCATTGTAGCTGGACTCGGGAGAATAGTATTTTCCATCATAAACTAAAATAAAAAACAAACAAACTATAAAGATTGTTGTACATTTTCTTTCACACTGACCCTATGACTTAAAATGCATAATTTAGAGAAAAATACATGTATAAGTACATACTTATATAATTATAGGATACTAGGAGGCCAGGGAACGATTCAAAATCCTGCTGTGCCGCTCATTCCCTCTCTGGCCCTTGAAGCAGCCATAGCCACTGCTGATCAGGCCCTCCCCCAGCGCAGGTGAACGGAGGCCCCTGCTGCCCTGCCCCGCCCCCTAGTCGACCCGTTATGGTGTCCAGTTAATTAGCGTATTTCTCAAATATATATATATATATATATATATATATATATATATATATAAATAAATTATTAGCTCAGGGAAACAAAGTACATTATTAAACCAGCTTTGTAATTTCTATTACATTTTTATTAATTGGTTTTAAAAAGATTATTTACTTTGAAGTAAATTTGAGTGGGCATTTAAAGCAACACTTCCATAGCTGTAAATTCTAACACTAACTGGAGTGGGGAGGGGGGAGGGAGGAGGGGAGTAGAAGGCCAGAACCACAAGGATGAGAAAAACAAAAGGCCAAGACACACTGAAGAAAACTTCTGGAAGTGATTAAAGTAATTCTCAGGCTGCAAATTTAAGTGTTAAATTAAATGCAATCAAGTTCCCAAGCTCATGTTTATGAAAAATAAGTGGAGCTTTAGGGCAAGTCTTTGTAGGGAAGATAAAAATGGGATTGCTAGACCAGTTCTGCACAGAGGGACGGGCAAGAAAAACCAAGTGTTGTCTCTTAACTAGAATTAAATATGTATTTCAGCAAAGCTTTATCTCCAAGATTCTAAACTTCCAACTTTTAGTTCTTCTACTGTCACAATAAACATTCACCCAACGGGATATGAAAAAGAACTGCTCTGCGTGAATTGAGCTGTCCTTTCAAACCCCTGTTTGGGACACCCAGTTGAGTCTGATTCTGGTGAGGGTCCCAGGCGCTCTGAAGTTAGATTTCACAGGAAGTTGAGATTCTCTTTCTTGAACTCAGTGAAATTCCTGAGCAGTGTAAATCCCTTTGAAGTCAGGTTGATATGCCAACATGGAATCAAATTTCGTGAACTTCAAAGTTCGCTCTGTTGTAGGGGACATCCTGGTGAGGCTAGTTATTGCAAAAAGAAATGAGAATACGACCCGAACATTTTAACTAGCTTGGTTTCGAAAGTAGTACATACGTTTTCTCATTTTGTGAATATTCATCTTTCATATGCTCTAGATATTTAATGCTATAGGAGTATTACTATTATATTCCAAAATTTTGCTTTATTTTATGCCATAAATGTTGGATGGCTTTACTTTAAATGGGAATTTTACTTTACTTTTTTTCTTACATGGAGGAATTTTGAAAGGAGCATAGAATTTAGAATCTTCAAACTTCAAGAAGACCTCAGCTATGTTTTTTTGGACAAACTGCATTCAAAAATTAATTTAAAAGTTTTTATAAGAAAGAAATAACACGGTATGTTTAAGTGTATAACATTCTGTTATAATCCATTTAAAACCTTGGATTAAAGTTCACTTCCTTTCTTCTTTTTCTCTCCATGGAACACAGAATTTTTAGGCCCATGAGTGTTCAGATGAAGTGACTGCTTCATCACCCAACGTGAGAAATACATGGACAGCTAGGGTTCTGTATAGAGGATTCTTGACTGACAGCTCGCTGAGTGCCTTGGATGCGTCACCCCACTGCCTTCTGGCAGCCAGTGTTCTACCTTCTCTTGAGAGCCGTCCAGCAATCTGCCCAAGAGGAAGCAGCGGAGGAGAAAAGAAAGAAAACCAGGAGAGGGAGCAGCCAGAAAGAGACCATACCTAGAGACCTTTTCTTTAAAAAAGAAAAAATGTTTTTATTGATTTTAGAGAGAGGAAGGGAGAGGGGGAGAGAGAGAGAAACATCAATGATGGGAATCCTTGATCAGCTGCCTCCTGCACACCCCACACAAGGGGATTGAGCCCGCAACCCAGGCATGTGCTCCGACTGGGAACTCAACCTTGGCCTCCTGAGCCATACCTGTCGTCCCCCTTCCCCCCACTTATTTTTTAATTGCTAAGAACTGAAAGTGAAGAAAACACTAGGCCAGTGATGGCGAACCTATGACACGCGTGTCAGAGGTGACATGCGAACTCATTTTTTTGGTTGATTTTTCTTTGTTAAATGGCATTTAAATATATAAAATAAATATCAAAAATATAAATCTTTGTTTTACTATGGTTACAAATATCAAAAAATTTCTATATGTGACACGGCACCAGAGTTAAGTTAGGGTTTTTCAAAATGCTGACACACCGAGCTCAAAAGGTTCGCCATCACTGCACTAGGAGATGATGTAAGAGAAGAACTCCAAGGAGCACTTTGGTTTAGTCACAAGGAGCTTGTGTATGATCTTGGCAAGAAAAGTTGATTGCATTGACTGGTAGGTGAGAAAGCCAAAGTGTGTGGGATCCTTTGTCCTCACGCCATGGGATATATGCAGCTAAATAATGTAAGACAAGCAGAACACCCAGAAATCCAAAAACCATGTCGTTCCTGCTCACCCCACACCCACTACCCACCTCCCCCCACCCCAAGCCCCCAGGGAAAAGACATTAGAGTCCTTTTACCTCATTTATAAAATTGGCATACTAATACCAGGTCGACAATTACAGAACTCTGCCTGCAATCTTAATTGGAAGGCCACTGCTTATCTATCATCCCTCTGTGCTATTCTTTGTTTTGCAGGAGAAAATTGAGACTCTTGGCCTAATAAAACATGAGAAATAGAATAAGTCTGCTATCCTTTGGAAAGTATTTTCTTAAATTTGTATTCCTTTGAAGTGATAATCAGATGATGTCTTGGAAGACCAATTTTTTAAAAATGTTCCCTACAGATCACTTTATAGATTGATACTCCCACAGAACATGTTCACAGGTGCCGGGCTTGAGGCATTTTTCACATGCTCAAAATATGAATGATCTTACCAATGTGTGACAATTATTTCTATAAAAAGTACAAAAAGTTAGTAGCTGTGGACAGCAGGGCTGGCCTTTGCTTTTAACCCTGGGGTCAGCCTGCTGTTTCTTCAAAATGAGAGGCCATCTTTAATTGCTGTACCTTTGTGACCTGCCATTGTTTCTTTCCTACTGACCATGTCATGTGTGTTGAAACAGTGCTCAAGATGCTCCTGAAGTATGACTTTAAAATATATATATTTTTTATTGATTTTAGAGAGGAAGGTAAAGGGAGAGAGAGATAAAAACATCAATGATGACAGAGGATCATGGATCGGCTGCCTCCTGCATGGCCCCTACTGGGAATCGAGCCCGCAACCCGGGCATGTGCCCTGATCAGGAATCGAACTGTGACCTCCTGGTTCATAGGTCGATGCTCAACCACTGAGTCATGCCGGCTCGGCTGAAGTATGACTTTGATGTGTCTGATGCTAAAGACATAGAGGGAAAGTTAAAAACATGCTGGGAAAGTAACCTTAGAGGGTTTCTATTGCAGCACTTACCCTTAACATTGCTGAAACCTTTCTTTTTATGTAATAGCTTTGAAATTGCCATTCCCACATTTACCTGTCCATTACACATTTAAACTTTTTCCTACTTTCTGTACCAGAGAATGTCTCAAATAAAAATGTTTTGTTGAGATGGTCAATAATCAATATTTACTATCTCTTCATACATCTGGTGTAGACAGGTCGGCGGCACGAGTTAAGCTTTGAAGGCCCGGACTCCGTTGTTTTAATTACACCGAGGCGTCAGACAGCTAATCATTCATCTCTTTATTTTTCATGGAAGTACACTCTTAATTAAAATAACAGCATAAAGTATTGAACTGCCCACTCATTACTGAGTAAAACAAGAAGAGGGACCGACTATAGAACACTTTTAAAGAAATACAGCCACCTGAGTACAAGTTAACAACGTCCAAGTAGCCAGCCGGCCATCTGGCCGTGCCACCTGCTGCTCATTCATTGCCAGTGTTCATCGGTATGGTCTGTATGGGGGGTGGTGGGGGAAAGGCAAAGAAGAATTTTCCTCACTAGAAGAATCATTCTATAGACAAGAATATATCTATATCTTCTACATATTGATATATCTGTCCATTGCTCTCTTTATATATATCTATATCTATAGATTTATCTACCTATCTACATATATGCTTCTTTTCATTAGAAGCTCATCATTTATTACTATATTTAATTATTTGCTCTTTGGAATAATAATCTGTCCTATCACTCTTGTCCCATCTTGGGGAATAGACCTGCTTGCACCTGCCCACAGGTGAACTGAACTGACCTGCAATGGCCTTGCTGTCCAGTTCATTGAAAGGAGATGCGGGGTATGTAGAAACCAAGACATGACCACTCCTTTCCATGAGGGATTCAGACAGTACCCTGAAAGTGGAGGTGAGCGTTGTCATGGTGTGGAGCCTGGTTTTAGACACAGACAGTGTGTTCTCAGTGACCTAATTACTACTTTGGATGAGGGTAGCAACTGATAAATTTTTATTATGATCACCACTTTCATTTGTCTTTA
This sequence comes from Myotis yumanensis, assembly GCF_028538775.1. Classification (NCBI taxonomy): domain Eukaryota; kingdom Metazoa; phylum Chordata; class Mammalia; order Chiroptera; family Vespertilionidae; genus Myotis; species Myotis yumanensis. Next base: position 3,619,959 of record NW_027223768.1, read on the forward strand.
ACAAAATGGTAATAGTACCAAGCTTCATTTCAGTTAGTATATTTATTTAATCCCTTACTTTGACTTACAGAAAGTAAATCATTTGAGAATCAATGCTTATTTTTGGCTACATCCATACAAGTAAATCAGTCTGATAAAATGATCTGAAACTAAGGTTTGAACTCAAGAGACCCAATAGAAGTATGTGTGTGTGTGCGTGCGCGCACGCGAGAGAGAGAGAGAGAGAGAGAGAGAGAGAGAGAGAAAGAGAGAGAGAGAGAGAGGGAGACAGACCTCTGAGACCTCTGACACCTTAATCCTGCTCATACTTACTGCTGGTAAAAAGGTCTTTCATAGTAACATATTCTTCCATGAGGGGGTATGTATCATACATGTTCTTCTCTAAGTATAAGAATTGACCTTCAAACCCTGATGGATTTAAGAAGATTTCCTATTCAGACAAAACAGGTTAAACAATAATAGAAGGTGTAGCTGTTCTTGAGAACACTCAAGACATTAGCATTGACAGTTTAATAATTATGTAAACTCAAGTTAAAATTTCAAAGTTTCAGCTTACTTAACCTGATAGTAAATTTTATAACATATTTTCCATCCCCAGGGAGGATCTGCAAATTTTTCTCTCCATCCCAACAGAACCAGATCAGAAGGCTAGCTTGGGACAGGTGGCCACCCCTGAACCCAGCGACCATGTCCAGTGCACGAGGACAAGACGGAGTCAATGTGGATAAACAAGAAAAGGAGGGTGTGCATGTGTGCAGGTCTCTCAGTGGCTTTCCCATCCCTGCCAGTATGTTTCTCCCTGTTTCAGCTCATCCGTAAGCACAGCACCAGCTCTGATTCGAGCACAGCTGCTGTTGGCTTGGCAATGAGTGTTGCTTATCCATGGTGGATGCTGCATAATTGGGTTAACAGAGATCCATCATCAATATGCAGTTTCTGAATGTTATAGCTTACCCAGATGGTATCAGCCAAATCATTATTAATTCACTTTGTTTTAGGATAATACTACACAATAATATACCCAAATACAATGCTATTTCTTTTTTAGAAATATATTTTTATTGATTTCAGAGAGGAAGGGAGAGGAAGAGTGATAGAAACATCAACCATGAGAGAGAATCATTGATTGACTGCCTCGTGCACACCCCTTACTGGGGATCGAGCCTGCAACCTGGGCATGTGCCCTAACTGGGAACTGAACTGTGATCTCGTGGTTCATAGGTCGATGCTCAACCACTGAGCCACCCCGGCCGGGCTACAATGCTATTTCTTAATAGAACATTTTGCATGAGGTCTTGAGATGTGTCATCCAAGCCTCCTTGGCAGAACTGCTCTATTCAGCAGAAATGAAAGACTGTTCTTTCTGTAAATAGAGACATCACACTTGAGGCAGAAAATATAAATCACACCATCAGTTCTAGAACAGTGCGGCCCTCAAACTGTGAGTCTACCTCGTTTGTTCTATTACACACGTGAGAATTCTATATTAATCCGCCTGCTATTACCAGAGAGACCCTCAGTAACAGGTGCCGAACGAGGGGGCTGGCAAGCACTTTGAGCTGCAGAAAGCCTGGTAAATGGGAAACGATGCCAAAAAGACACCAATGGGAAAATATAATCCTCAAAAAAGTAGAGGAGTTTCTTCGAGGCAGTAAAATAGCATCCTCTGTGGCCATCTTTGCTTTATGCTCTAACCTGAATGACATGAGTAAGTGTGACTCTGAGTTGAAACAATTTCCCGTCTGGCAGCCACCCATCCCATCTTTCCTTTTGTTGTCAGTGCAGCCAATGACTCCTTTGGGCATAAATGAAGAATGTGTTCAGACAGGCTGCAAAGGAGAGCCCTACTAACCTCACTCGGAAAAGCTACGCTAAACATACCCTCGGTTCTATACTGTCCTCAGCAAACTCAAAAACCTGAGAAAAAGAGAATGTGTCTATGTTTCTGCTCAGAATTGTATTTACCAGCCTACCTGCTTGATTATGGTGGGAAATGTTAATGTTCACCCTGAAACAGTGCCTTAAGGAACCCCCCAAATAATACAATTTAAAAATAATTTATCTCCAAGGTGAACTATGTCACTGGTTGATGTCTAGGTGCTGCTGTGTACATTTATTTAACTCTGAAATCTGTTATCTCTCTATATAAAAGCCTAAGCGGCCGTCCGACTGTTCAACCGTCCAACAGGTAATTATGATGCACAATGACCACCAGGGGGCAGATGCTCAACGCAGGAGCTGCCAAGCTGAGGTGACTTGGCAACTGTGGTTCTTGGGTGACACACCCAGAACCAGAGAGGAGAGAGCCTGCTTCCAGGGTGTGTCCCCCGAAAACCACCCTCTTGCAATCCAGGACCCTTCGGACAGCCGGTTTCGGCCCAATCCCCGCAGGTCAGGCCGAGGGACCCCACCTGCCAGAGGGATCCCACTGACTCTGCAGATGCCCTTCAGGCCACGGCACTGCCCCAGGTGCGGCCGGCTGGGGAGGGACTGTGGCAGGTTGGCTCCAGAGCATCTGGCCCAGCTCAGCCCCACTGGCTACCACCCAGAACCACCTGCATTAGTCCCTGTACCAGAGCCAGCACTGTGAGCCGAAAGACCCGAGCGTGAGTTTTCTTTCTTTTTCTTTTTGTTTTCCCGCTCACTCCTAGGACGCCCTTCGAGCCACAGTGCTGCCCCAGGAATTCTGATTAATTTCCTGTGAATGTGCATGAACTTGTGCACCAGGCCACTAGTTTATTTAATAAATGCTATTACTTACACAGCGCTGAACAGAAGATGACTTAAAAGCAGTTCAATCCCTAACCGAAAATATTCTATTTTTCATTTGAAGATCAGGTAGGTTTCAGGTATTTATAATAAAATAAAGAGAATATGCTATGTCAAAATGAAGGCTCATCCAAAGACCTTAAGGACTATGAGCAACTAAACATCACAACTCATTAGAAACATCAGGAGAGTCTTCTTGGAGGAGGTGGCTTTTCACCAAATAAAGATTCAATACTTGCTGGCACTCTGATAAATAGATATGAGAACAACATAATTACTGGACAAGTAATGCATCCGACATATAATCACTACTTAATCAATGCTAATTAAGCCTACATTCCAGTTTCTAGACGATGTAAGTGAAGAAAGTGACTTAGACAAGAACAACCCAGTTTGAGGAGCAGCCATGAGACAAGTGCTTGCAGCACGTGGTTCTTGAAAGGTAAGTCTCAGGCATTAGATAGGAGATGGGGGAGTTTATTAAATACTAGAGGCTGGGTGCATGACATTCATGCACTGGGGGTGGGGAGGTTGCTCAGTCCAGCCTACACCTTTAGCAGTCTGGCAGCCCTCAGGGGATGTCCAACTGATGGCTTAGGCCCACTCCCCAGACATCCTTGGTGCTGCCGCGGAGGCAGAGAAGCTCCTGCCACCACCGCTGAACTCGCCAGCCATCAACCCGGCTTATGGCTGAGCGGCACTCCCCCTGGTAGTCAGTGCACGTCATAGTGACGTGTTGTTCCACCAGTCGGTTGATTTGAATATTATCCTTTTATTATATAGGATGCCTGGAGGGATGCTTAAAGTTTTGAAAAGAACTGAGCTGTCACAGTCATACTTAAGTAGATTGATTTGCCCATAGGCTATAGGGTGGATTCTGGATGAAAAACCTGGAGGCAGGAAGATCAATTCGGAGGCTTTTGCAAGAGTCCTTTTGACAGACAGGCCCTTCACAAATATGCTGCCTCCTTCCTTCTGAGCACATGCAAGATGCCAGGGCCTCACCCAGGGGGAGCTAGAGCCACCCTGCGACCTGCTCCCCTTAAACACAAAACAACACAACATATACCCAAGACCTCATGGGTAGAACATCTGAGAATCAGGGCATGTTTAATGTGGGAATATTTCTAAATGCAGGGAGGGCCTCAAAGACCTGGCGCAGCCACAGGTGAACAGTTAATTCTGTGGCTGAGTATGAAATTCTTTTGCACCTAAGATGGGGATGTTCTTCTTGCTCTCTTGTATGTGGAGAAAGAGAGACAGGTTTTAGGCTCTAGATTATAGGATGTGCCGGCCAGACGACGAATGCCACTGAACAGAGATTTAGGTTCAAGTGTTCTCTACCCACTACGCCTCCCTGAAATTCCTTGGACTCTGGTGTTTTTCTCTGTTAAAATGAAGAGCTTACACTGCTCTGTCCATAAGATCTCTTTTTTGCTCCAGAAAATTCTGCCACGTGCTGATTAATCCCTATCCATGGAGGAGTTTCAATGACAAAAAGATTCTTGGACACACACATGTTTGAGACCACCAGGCATGGATTAACATGCCCTCCAGCTCAGCCTGTGCATTCTATTGTAAATGTAATGCATGGAAAGATACGGGGCATACACGTATAGATAATTACCATCGGACCAAGAAACAAATCACGGAGGGTTCTTCCCTGGAAAACTGAATTTTGGCTGTTTAATCTGATCACAGACTCCCAGAACTAGCACAAGCCCGGAGTGTGATTGATCTTTTTAAAGCAATATTTCTCTTTGTCACCTCGTGATATCTCTTATAGTCAAATTTCTGGCCTCTCCTCCTTTTACAAAGTATCAATGGAAATCCCTTTGTCCAGTTTATCTCTAAATATGTTAGGTAACCACACGAGTTGACACTGTAGAGTTCAATAGCTTTGTCCTGTTACTTACTGGTTATCGGTTCACCTTTTGACCACATGTAATGTGTCACATGACACCATATGGGCCAGCTGGAGAGAAGGCTAGTCAGCTCATCGACAACATAAAATGGGCAAACATGCTCCCTGCGACCTCTAATGAGGAAGATAAAAGGGTGCAGATGCATAAAATGGCAGTGTGAGCATCTATCCTTCTAAAGAAAATGAGAAGCTGTGAGCCTGAGTGAAAAACTTTTGTAACATTATGGCTTATATATTCCCATTTTAGCCTATATTTTTGCTATAGCATTAGTTTCTGGGATAAGGATGTGCTTTATTGTCACTGAAACGGGAGCAGGGTACACACCCCAGATGAAATTCTCTGAGATGGACTATATTAAATGGAAATCATTAACTATTGATAATTCAATATGGGTGGAATGAAATATCAAAGGAGGAGATGACAGTCTCTAATGAAATAATGGTACCTAATGAGATTCCTCGCCACTCATCTTCACTCTCTAGGTAAAATACATTCTTTCAAACTATTACTGCCACGATTTTCCAGCAGCTGGTTCTCCATTATATCCATGGCTATTTTCTTCCACTTAACCTGTGTAAGTGACTATTAGAGTTCAGATCAATTTCAAATGAATGTTCATCGGGCACCGGAGTGTCTCGGAGGCTTCCATCCCTCTCTGCATCCTGTCATGCGCCAGCAAACTTCTACTCTGCGCGGCCCCATTTCCCGGGCACTGATGACCTCTGTTGTATCTTTTTTATTTTTATTTTTTTCTTGAAGGCACTTTAGGCTTCCACCATCGCTGGCACCACTGCATTTGGAAACATGGAGATATGGGCTACCTGCCAAATTATTTCTGAGCCCATCCTCCCCTATGACTTGGTGTCCAACAGAGACTGTCCCTAAGAGGCAGTTCTGCACACATTTTCACATGATGCTCTATGTGTGCAAGCACTCTGTACCCACCAGGGCCACATAACATAGAGTCGATGTTTATCAAAATACATAATTTTTTTAATGAAGACACCCAGGAGTCTGTGTGTGATTCTCCCACTGGACCATGTTTTCATGCTTCACCCTACATCTTCTGCTACCACTGACACATTTTATGTTTTTAAATTTGGTGGATGATGTGGCCTGAGGGGCAGGGATGCAGGCACTGGAATGTGGACCTGGAGAAAGCCCATCTCATGTATCAGTCAGATTGATCGTTCCTAGGCGTAACCCAGAGAGACTGTGGAGCAGCCGGGCTCCTTTCTTTGTGGTAGGGGGTGAAATATGCAGCAATGTGTCTATGACTTTGCAGGAACGTGCTGGCATGCCCTTGACGACTGGGTGTCTACAGACTAAACGGAAGTCACAGGTCCCTGAAATTTCCTAGGCTGTGTCTCCCAGCCTCTAAGGCATGTGTTTCTCCAAGGCTCCCAGCATCTTCGCCACCTGGAGTGTGTCTTGTCTAAGCGCCATGATGTCATCAATTCGTCTGTCATGGACTTGCATGATATTCAGTAAGATACCCAGGCCACTAAGATCTTTATGGACCAGGTCATGACAGAGGGGGGCAGATTTACCAGAGCCTTGAGGCAACACTGAAAGTTAATGCTTTCCACCCACGTGGATGCAAATTCTTTCTCATTTTGTTTTCTGATTAGAATCTAAAAATAATGCATTTGCCAAAGGAAGTATTACAGGGCATCTACATCTATGTAAGGTTGACTAATTTGCTCTAGCAATGTTAACTCGCCTGTCAGTCTAGGTGCAGGTGAGGGGCCTGTGATAGTCTACAGTCCTCCTCCACGATCCCTGTGTTTTCTGCAGGGATCATGGAGGCGTAAAGGTCAGAGACATGAAAGGAACCACCACCCCACACACTGCGGGTCTTTAGTGGTGGCACTAATCTCCACGCTCCTGGGGGAGACAATATTGTTTTATTTTATTTTATTTTTTTTTTAAATATATTTTATTGATTTTCTACAGAGAGGAAGGGAGAGGGTTAGAGAGTTAGAAACATCGATGGGAGAGAAACATCGACCAGCTGCCTCCTGCACACCTACTGGGGATGTGCCCGCAACCCAGGTACATGCCCTTGACCGGAATCGAACCCGGGACCTTTCAGTCCGCAGGCCGACGCTCTATCCACTGAGCCAAACCGGTTTTGGCAATATTGTTTTAAATTTACTCGTTTAGCCAGGGTTTGGGGCAGTTGGAGAGGTTTCCGCTTGGCCTTCTCCATCTATGATAACCCTTATCCCATCGGCCAAGGGCCCAATGTGGAGATTTTTCCAACTACCAAGAACATCAAATTAAATTATACTTTGGGACTAGAGACCTGACCCCTGGTCCCGTCAGATGAGTTTCAGCAAGTAGACCATTTAATCCTTTTTCTCCTCAGCCTTACCTGTAATGGAGAGAGGGAACTGTGGAGACCTTTTGGATCTGTGGGTAGCAATATCAACTCAACCCCTTGAGAATCGTGACTGTCATCACTCACCCAATGTTCAGTTACTCCAGTAATGTCTGCATGTGTTGAGAGAAAGAACTGTGGGAATCACTACGGTGCTACCTGCTTCAGTGTTGCTGCGGCCTCTCCTAGGAACTTGACTATCTTTTCAGTCAATGGATTCTGGACCTAAAATTTGACTAATATCAAGGAACTGAGCAAGAGAACATGATGGGGGGGGGGGGGCAGCAACTACCCTTAGTATCCTGATTCCTCTCTCACTCTTTCTCTGGTCACAGACAACCCCTGGCACCTTCACAGATACATTAAACAATCTCTGCTGTTTCTTGCAGATCAGGGGCCCTTGGCTGCTTCTCCATACAGGTTGCAAGAGTAACTGCGGTCTCTGACTCATAGAGGTTATATATCAGACCCTGGCGTCTATTGCTTTGGGGACCCCATGCCTCCACTGATACTAATGTGACCAGGTGTGTGACCACTTCTGTCATGTCTCTAGTCCATAGAAAGAGAGCTGCCACTGAACTCTTTAGTGACGCTGATGTGCCTTTCCCCACCCCACTTCTGAGGGCCTTGGAGGGGGCGTGTCCTCTGGGTCCTCCTTTGAAACATAATCCTCTAATAGATCTGCTTACCTTGTATAACATATCTATAATAATAAAAGCATAATATTCTAATTAGACTGCTGTCCTTCCGGACGACCTTCCAGATGAAGCCAGGGTGGCGAGGGAAGCCTGGATCCAAGGTGCTAGGGGGAAGCTGGTGCTGGCAGCCGGGGGAAGGAAGGCCTACTCTTGTACGAATTTCGTGCATCGGGCCTCTAGTTCCATATAATTATCCTTGGCTTTTGGACACTAGGTCTTCCCCATCAGACATTAATGTCTTCATGGTAGACAGCCTTAGTTGGAGGTTCTGGGGTTCTGTAGCTACCACTCTCAGGGTCTGCGTCTGCTGCTCAGCCACTACAGCTCTTCCACAGCAGGAGATAAAGGTGTCCTTGTGCGCTGTCCAAAGGCCCTCTGTCGCTTACACTCCTCTGTCTCTGACACTTGGTTTTTTACTATCCTTCTGTGGGCCATCAATGCAACTTACTAAGCTTGGCCACTACTGTGGTCAGCGCTGTTCCTTTCCATAGCCTTAGCCTTGAATGCCCGGACATTGCAAACTGGCACAGATGCTCATCTCCCCAGGGATACTGTCACAGGTCATCCTTTCAGCGAAATGTTTCCAGCTGGGGTGCAACCTTATGCCAGGCGCTAGGCACTAGGACAAGCATGGGCTCTTGTCCACAGGACAGCTGCTGGCCTCAAGATTTGCTCACCCCCAAGGAATCCGGCCTCAAAAACTGCATTGCATCCAGCTCAGTCATCCAAGATTTGTTTACTGGATGGGGTTCTCTCATCCCCTTGCCTACCATGTATCTGGGAACTAAATCTCATGACCAGTGTTACATTCATGGGAACATGAGCATTTATTTCCTCCTTATTCTTGCCTGCTTTACTTTCCTCACCTTGGTTGTGAGAATGGCAGGTCAGATGCTTTGTTTGGTAAATAATGCATTGATATCAGGCTATGAGATAAAGTCTTTATTAGCAAGAAAAATGTTTTATGTTTTTTGAGTGCTGGAAGACTTAAACCACTTCATACTTGCTCTTTGAGACTTTGTGACTGTTACTGAGGAGGTATATAAAATTAATAACCCTCTGACATCTGTAAATATCACAGCAATGTCTTATTTTTTATAATTTTTAAAAACTCAAATAACCATATTTTTCTTGATGTTACAGTGGTAATAAAAATATTCTGTATTTTTTAAGTACTCATCCATTTATTTTAATAAGTCTATATGGAGTCAAGTTAAATTCGTATATTAATTTTCTATTGCTGCATCATTAATTAAAATGTAATGACTTAAAATAAGTATTATCTTGGTATTCTACAGGTCAGGAATGTCAGGGTGACATAGCAGAGGCCTCTGGCTCAGGGTCTCTCAGCAGGTGTCAATCAAGCTGTCAGTTTGTCTGTTTGCTCTGAAGTTCTACAAGGAGATGATTTGCTTCCTATGTCATGTGGATGTTGGCAGGACTCAGTGCCTCCTAGGCATCAGTCCTAGAACTCGAACCTCAGGCTAAACTCCTAACCTCAGCTCCTCACTGACTGTCAGCAGAGTCTCAGCAACCTCTGCCACATTCACCTCTACAGGGGACCCCACTAAGCAGCTTGCTCTTCTAAGGAAGGAGCTGAACACTGAGTTGGGGACGGGCACCCAAATGGGAACCACAGTCTTTTTATGACCTAATCCCTGAGATGCCATCCCATGATTTCTGCTGGACGCTGGTCCTTGTAGGAGTCACTACATCTATCCCATACTCATGGGGAGGGGACAGCACAGGGGGGTGATAGCAAGCAGAAGGGATTATTGGGGGTCATTTAGAGGCTGCCTACCACACGTCTCTCCTCCAACAGTTTTGGCAGAATTTTATTTATTTATTTATTTTTAATTAAAATATATATATATTTTATTGATTTAGAGAGTAAAGGAGAGGGAGAGAGAGACAGAAACATCAATTATGGGAGAGAATCAGTGATCGGCTGCCTTTTGCACACCCCACAGTGGGGATGGAGTCCGCAATTTGGGCATGTGCCCTGACCAGAAATCAAACTGTGATCACCTGGTTCATAGGTCGATGCTCACACCAGCTCGGTGGTAGAATATTTTGTGTATGTTGAGGATGATGTATTGCATAATACAAAGCACATTATGATCATGTAAGGCATTCTGTGTTTATTATTTATGTTGCTTGCCAGTGTGACCTTTGCCAGATTAATTTTTAGAAGCCTAATTTCTCCTGGAAAATTTGGGATAGTAATATAGATTCTGCCCATACCACAAAGTCATAGTTATTTTTTTTTCTCAGAGTGGCCCTTAGTATGGATTCAATATACATTTCTTTAAAAAAAAGATGGTTATTAGAAATGACTTTCTTTAAATGAAGTAATTATTCACTGGCATATAAAGCAGTTCTGTAAATTTGCAAATAACAGAGTTGTATTTTTTTTATTCAGCTAAAGTGTAACTAAATTTTTATTAGTAAATACACACAATGGAAGTTTTTTAAAAAAATAACTGTTACCATGTTTATGATTTGCCTTTTCTATGTGGAACGCATACCATACTTGGATGAAGGGATATATCAGTCTTGGCTGGTTTCCCCTTGCTCTGCTGCTCCGAATTATAAAACCACAAGAATAGGTCCCGCAGCGCTGGCCTTCCTAGCTGTTCTCTCCACACCCATCCATCCCCTTGGCAGCCGCAGGCACCGCTGACCTGAGATTGTGACCTCTGAACCTTCAAGGTCTCCCTTCTTTATTTGTAACATGACGGGAGGTGGGGGTGGGGGGCTAAGTGATTGGAGGGACCCCTCTGAGGTCTGTTAGTTTCCTGGGAAGCTATTATTGGCTGTACCCATTTTCGCAAAGAACATTTCCTACATACGATCCCTATAAAGAGAAATTCTTAATTCTTACAATGCTTGCTGCACATAGGGCTTGCTTTTGCTTCAATCAGGAATTATCACCTCACACTGATATGCTATTAGTTATTTCAGTGAGAGTAAGAAAGCATCTAGCTGAGTGTCCTGAGTATACTACCAATTTTATTTTTTTAATGTTAAGAATAATTTAAGCCATTGGGATAACCTGAAAGAAAAGTGCCGAGACTTATGAATATACTTTTATTAGATTTCATATTTTTCTCTATCGTTTTATAATATTTAAATTCTATGATCAATTTCATTGATGCTTACATAATGGCACAAAAACTACTATAAAGGATGGGGCAAAAGTAGGTTTACAGTTGTTCATATGGAAAATAATACAAAAATTAATGAACAGTAATACAAGATTAAACTCTGTGTTTGGCGTATTTACAAGTATAAACCTACCTTTTCCCTACCCTGTATATCACAAGGTCAAATACATATTAGTTTTCTTCGTATTTTTTAAAATAAGGTGCTTTTTTTGTTTCAATAAAAAATTTCACCAAGACTGAAATCTGCTTTTAGAGGTCATTTTGTTTTGTAGCGGAAATGGCTTTGCAGTGGGAATAGCAGAAATGAGGATTTTATAATGTGCTGCCACGCATGTTCCTTGTGCTTTGGCAAATGCTGCTGCCGTTCCTTACAATGTGGCCCTGAGGTATCTGTGCAACATCCTCCGGGGCCAATACAGAGAATAATGTAACCTGACACTTAAATAACCACCAATGACTAAGGCAGTGTCCCAGCTGCTGGGGGAGAGAAGGTCAGAGACTCTGCCCTTCAGCTGGCAGAGCGGAGAGGATGATGCCCCCGGGACTTCAGCTGTGCGCACGCAGCCAGAGCCTTACCTGCGCCAACATATTGACAGAGGACAGAGAAATGTTTAATTAACTCAACAGCTAACCTCGAACATTTAAAAGAGTCTACAACTGGACAAATAGAGATGGAGCCCATTACTTCTTTACGGTAAGGGTCATTCATTTGTGAGGTGCAACTACCTGACAGGATTTCCCGGGGTTCACTGTCTACTGGAGAAATGGAGATGAACACACTGATTAGACAAATGATTGCACAATTACAGACTCTCACAGGCTATGTGTCATGAGAGTATGGAAGAGGGGAACTGGAATCAGTGCTGGGAGGTCAGGAGGAGAAACTGAGGTGGTAACTCCATCAGGTTGAAGTCATTTGTAAACTCATAATCAACAGAAGCAAGGAAAGAGACAGGACTTGAACAGAGAGAATAGCAGGGGCCTCGGCCTCCGGGAACTGTCGCATGCATAGCTATTAGTAGTGGAAAACACCAACAGCTAGTGTGGGTGGGCAGAGAGAAAGAAGGAAAATAAAAGTGGACAAGTAGATTTGGGTTAATATCTTTAGAGAGCCAAAGAGTTGGAAATATTTTAATACTTGACCTTCTCAAATATAATTACAAAATGTACCAATCCATAAATAAAAGATTAACAAACTTTAAATATTTTTTAAGGAGAACAGGTTGATACATTTTCTGAAATATAAGAATATTTAAAAAATTATTTTCGGTGCCAATGTTTTATGACTTCCTGAGATCAAGCTACTTAGTGGAGATTCCAACACTGAGTGAGTGCTGAACATGCAAGGCATGTTACATATTTTGGCTTTTATTGAAAAAAAAAGAAGGGGTAACAACTCTAGTTTCAGAGGGACAAACAATTTGGAGAAAGGAGAAAGGGAGGGGGGGGACAAGTCCAGATTGGAGGCCATGCAGTAATACATTCCAAAAATGTTATGTTGAAAAGAAGTATGAAAGACAGACTTGATACACTATTAGAAGATAAAATTAAAACAGACAACATGGATGGACCTGGAGAGCATCATGTTAAGTGAAATAAGTCAGTCAAAGAAAGATAAATATCACATGATCTCACTCATTTATGGAATATAATGAACAACATAAACTGATGAACAAAAACAGATCCAGAGACAGAGAAGCATCGATCTGACCGTCAAACCTCAGAGGGAAGGTAGGGGAGGATGGGGGTAAGGGGGAGAGATCAATCAAAGGACTTGTATGCATGCATATAAGCCTAACTAATGGATGCAGACACTGGGGGCGGGGGGGGGGGGTGAGGGCACGAGTGGGGGAGTTGGCGGGCAATGGGGGGGATAAGGACAAATATGTAATACCTTAATCAATAAAGAAAACAAACAAATAAAACAGAAAGATTTGAGGTTTCTTGCCAACATGGATTGTAATTATGAGATTCTGAATACCAGAACAGTTGGATGTTTTTTCGTTTTTCTTTAGTGGGGGTGCTGTGATTATAGGTCTGTGTTTAATTTTGAAGCAGGCTTGATAAATTCAAGTTGAAATATTAGACAGAGTCAGAGGAGGGCTCTGGGCTGGGAGTATTGCTTTCAGGGTCATTGACTTGAGGAGAATACACTGCCTAGAGGAATTACAATGTTCACTCTTCAAGTAGCTGAAGAGAATCTGAAGCGGACACCAAGAAGGATGAGGCAGGGAGATGTGAGTAAAATCCGTACAGGTGATAAAAGAGAAGCCCTGAGTAAAAGAACATTTGGCAACCGAACCCCAAAGAGCAATTCAGTCTTCAAACAGACACAGGATCAACAAGCAGAGCCTGGGGATAAGGCAGGAAGTAGCCAGATCTCAGGAAACACAAATCCATGCATTTAGGTGTCTGTGGTTGTGCATTTATGTTCATTCATCTGGTTTGTTAAAAAAGACTTAATGGACAGAATCATTTTATAGCCTTTTAAAATGTAGTTACTAATTATTGGTTGTCTATTATGATACAAGAAGGAGGGAGATAGAGAGAGCGGGGGTAGAGGGAGGGAGAGAGGGAAAGAGCACAGGGGAAGGGAGAGAAAAAACACTTTTGTTAATAGGGGAATGTAGACAGTAAACAGTCAGTGTGTTAGGGAAGAAAATGTGTTACATCAGGGATTCAGGGGAAATTTGGATACAGTGACATCTGAGTGCAGCCTGAATGCAGTGAGAAAAGGGGAGATGGATGCACATTGAGGCTGGAGGGGACTCTGGTTTGTCAACGGGCCTAGAAAGGGGTAGACAAGAGACAACTGGTGGTCGAACTATGTCTGGCTTTTACAGTCATGAAAAGGATGATGGATTTGCCTTGTTCTGAGATAAGAGACCATGAGCATTTCCTAGTGGAGATATTGCATGCCTGGCCCCTGCTTTTAAGGGACTATCAAGGCCGCTTTGGCTGCTGTGAAGAGAACAGACTGTAGGGAAGAGCTGGAACAGGAAGAGAAGTCAAGAGGCTATTCGAGTAATGTAGGGTCATCACAATAGCCATCAGACGCAGGTATGGGAAGTGAAGAGAGGGAGAGGAATTGTAGTTGATAAAGCAGACAACAAACCTGTTAAACACTTTTTGGTTTTGTTTTGTTTTTTTACTTAGGGGCGTGAGGATTGGGGAAGCAGATGTAGGAGGTGGTGAGGTGAGAAATGTGTGTGTGCCTTATTTGGGAGAATATACATTTAATATGTAAGTAGCATGTGTTGAATGGGAATGGGAATAATCCAGGAGGAATTTTAATAGGAAAAGGTAGGAGAAAAAAATCGCTGGAGTGGTACACTTGAGCACTGGGCCTTGTGAAAGTATTGATTAAGCGATTTCTCTGTGCCAGGCACAGTCCCAGGGAGATTAAAAACTAAACACACAAAACGCCCATTCTTAGAGAGCTTACTGCTAACGACTGGGGAGAGACAGTAAATAGATTAAGTAAACAAATGCCATGTCAATGCACATGTGTGAGAAAAATATACTTAAGATTTAAACAAATTTGGAAATAAAGAGTAAAATATAGCACTATTACCCACTGCTATACGATGTTCCTGTAAACTCTATTAGTTTTCTTTCCCATACATTTCCCTGCACTTTAATTCTTGCACAATAAGGTTGTACTTATTTCATAATGAGAAAGAGATAACAAGGTGATTATTTGGCCAATGGGACAGCATCAACAGATGCGCTTTTCACTGGCATCAGACGTGCATCCGGTCTGAGCCTCGCCTGCTTCTCCTGCTGGCCTTCCTCTCGTTCTCTAAGCTCATTTCTGCAATAACCACGCCAGCCCAGTTCTGTCTGGGGACCTTCTACTAGGAGGGCCCAACCGACATAAAATACCAGGTTGGACAGTAATTCAAGGTGGAACTGGGGTAAAAACCTAGCTTCCATCCAGTTAAATCATATGCTTTTCTCACCAGATCCTAGTCCTGTTAGCTTAATGTCACGGAAGTTAATGGCAGATTATGTGCATTCATATACCTTCACATACAACAGGAGTCCAGAACAGCCGACATTTAAATTAGTGTTTATAAGCCAAAATTATGCCACGTGCGCACAAGTACACACACACACACACACACACACACACACACACACCCCTTATGGAACAACATAAATATTATAACCAAATTTTTCCAATGACTTGACAATTTTAAAGGTCGTAAATAAAAAGAATCATGAACATTGTGTATATAGCACTGAGAATTCAAATGGTGGATATGGTTAAGTAGAGCAAGATACAATACTAGTTAAATGCCATTGAAACTGTCTCTCAATCGTTTTGGTTCCTATTCAGCTTAATTCTTAGTTCCCTCTTTATCAAGACTATATGGTCAGTGAAAATAGGAAATCCATGTCTTCTTTACATGTCAGAATCTTAAAAAAATATAACAAAAAAATTACAAAAATCATCAAGAATAAGGAGGAGAGGGAGCTCAGTATTGTTTTGGGTTTTTTTACAGTTAAAAAAATCTTAAATATCCCTTATAATTCCTACTTAGATTGCACATCACTTCTGAACCAACCGTCGTGTCTGAGGCCGCCTTCTTAGACTGGACAATTCCGCCCAGTCCTGGGGCAGGGGGGTGAGGCCAGGACTCAATGGTGGAATTGTGGTGGCTGTGAGAGAAGGAGTGGGACGCACCTAAAGTCCTCTTCTATCTAATTACACTTTTTAGAACCGCCACTTCTACTTCAAATTTTGCCAGAAAGAGGAAAGTGCAAACCCAATGTTGAGTCAAATTAATTTCTCATCGCTGATCTCTTAGTTACAAAGACCCCGGCCTCTTTAAATTGCTGCTTGTACAAAGTCAGGTAGCCAAGGGCCTTCATTGTCTGCAGTTTCTGATGGTGGGAGGGATGGGGTCATTTTCCACTCGCGGTTCTGGGGGTCCCCTGCCTCTTTGTGACACATACCAAACATGTACAAATGTGCCCATACACACACATACAAACATGCCACACATATAAATGGATGTAGGGTTTTTACCCACAGTATTTATGGTACACATGTGAAATAATTCATAAGATACATACAGATTAATCAGATCTGGATTTCATTTAGACGTTATTTCATATCTCATATATATTGGTTTTTAAAACAAAACAAAACACAGACTTACAAAATAATGCTGTATTTGTACTTCTTTAGATGATACTGTCTCTCTCAGAACAGCACCGTGATTATTGCCATCTAGGTTTTATAGAGCATTCTGAAAAATAGATTCGTTTATACTCTTTTTTTACAAATTTTCTCTGTTACCCAAAACCCAGGCGTTCAATTAGTTTAAAATAATGTAGAGATACTTGCAAAAGGACTGAGTTTTCCAGGTTTCGTTTCCTATGTGCAAAGGAAAGCATGTTTTTAAATATCTAATAAAGCTTTTTGAATGTGTAGTCACAGATGTTATTTCCAAAGCCTGGATTTAATTTCTGGTTGATCTGAAGAGTTGTATTTTTTATGCAAAGGCACATCATGAGAGCAAACTATGCAAATAGAAGATAGAGATTACTGTGGACGCCGGTGACATAGCAGAAAATGTGGTTTGCAGTGATTGAAAAGCAAAATGGCAAATGCTAAGAAAAGAAGGCATTATATAACAGCTCACAGCAGGTACAAATAGAGTGACCTTGATATAATCCTACCTTATCAGTTCTGACTTCTGATTTCCTTACATCGAAGGACAAGCATGACTGGAATTGTAATATGGATGTACGTGAATACAATTGGTGACAAAACCCAGTGTGACTATCAAAATGGAATTTAAAATCTGTTGGGCAATGTTGCAAATTTGCCCAAAATATATCTAAAGGTGAGAAAACTATAACATATCCATGAAGAATTGTGGAGAATCCCCAACCTGCTTACCTATATAACAAAGTGATTTTCAACTATAATACGTAGCTATAACATGCAAATCATGTGCAAATAATTTATATGTAAAATTGTTTTACATATTTACATGTAAATGTTCACATTACATGCACACATCTTATGTAAATTATATGTAAATATAATTTTATTATATGTCAATAAAGTCCTCATTACTAAGACACATCAAAGCCCCCATTGGCTAACACAAATTAAAAATAAAAGACAACCTGTTGTGAGAAAAACCTAATGTTATTTTCTTTCAATTTATCATTACAACAAGGGAGTGCATTTATCAGTGTGAATATACACAGTAGGTGCTAAGTAAATATTAACTTTTTTTTCTTATGGGGGAAAAATCCCCAGAAAGTTGTAGTGTTGCAAAGAATGCTAATCATCTAGAAAGCTAGAATTATTATTCAACCGTGTTGGGAATATACTCAAGAGCCAAACTGCTGGGCCATAAGCTAGGCATATGCTGAGCTTTAGTTGATACTGCCAAAGATTTTTTTTTAAGTTATTGTACCAACTTACACTCCGACAAGTTAACATATGACTTCTGCCAGCTCCACAGTCTGGTTACCACTTGATATTGTCAGTCATTCTGATTTTAGACATTCCGATGGATTTTTAGTTTTTCTGTTTTTTTTTTCTCATTGTGGTTCGAATTTGCATTGCTCTGA